>NW_004444091.1:3079846-3081389 GCF_000243295.1 Trichechus manatus latirostris
GGATAGGTAGACTCAATATTGTGAAAATGTCAATTCTACCCAAAGCAATCTACAAATACAATGCAATCCCGATCCAAAAACCAACAACATTCTTTAAAGAGATGGAAAAACTAATCATTAACTTTATATGGAAAGGGAAGAATCCCCAGATAAGTCAAGCACTATTGAAGAAGAAGAATAAAGTAGGAGGACTCACACTACCTGACCTCAGAGCCTGCGATACAGCTACAGTAGTCAAAACAGCCTGGTACTGGTACAATGACAGATACACTGACCAGTGGAACAGAATTTAGAATCCAGAAGTAAATCCATCCACCTACGGTCACCTGATCTTCAACAAGTGCCCGAAGTCCATCAAATGGCTAAAAGAGTCTTTTTAAAAAATGATGCTGGCAAAACTGGATGTGCATCTGCAAAAAAAATGAAACAAGACCCATACCTCACACCATACACAAAAACTAATTCAAAATGTATCAAAGACCTAAATATAAAACTAAAAGCTATAAAGATCATAGAAAGAAAAAATAGGATCAATGTTAGAGGCCCTAATACACAGCATTAACAGGATACAAACCATAACTAACAACAGACAAACCCAGAAGATAAGCTAGATAACTAAAATCTTCTAAAAATTAAACACTTAATGCTCATCAAAAGACTTCACCAAAAGAGTAAAAAGAGAACCTACAGACTGGGAAAAAAAATTTGGCTATGACAAATCCAGCAAAGAACTAATCTCTAAAATCTGCAAGAAAATCCAATACCTCTACAACAAAAAGAAAAATAATCCAATTAAAAAATGGTCGAACAACAATTCTACCCAAAGCAATTTACAAATACAATGCAATCCTGATCCAAATACCAACAACATTCTTTAAAGAGATGGAAAAACTAATCATTAACTTTATATGGAAAGGGAGGAAGTCTCGGATAAGTAAAGCTCTACTGAAGAAGCAGAATACAGTAGGAGGACTCGTACTACCTGCCTTCAGAACCTACTATACAGCTACGGTAGTCAAAACAGCCTGGTACTGATACAACGACAGACACATTGACCAATGGAACAAAATTGAGAAACAAGATGTAAATCCATCCACCTACAGTCACCTGATCTTTGACAAGGGCCCAAAGTCCATCAAATGGGAAAAGACAGTCTTTTTAACAAACAGTGCTGGCAAAACTGGATATCCATCTGCAAAAAAATGAAACAGGACCCATACCTCACACCATATACAAAAACTAATTAAAAATGGATCAAAGACCTGAATATAAAGCCCAAAACTATAAAGTTTGTAGAAGAAAAAATAAGATCAAGGCTAAAGGCCCTAATGCACGGCATTAGCAGGATACAAACCATAACCAACAAAGTACAAATCCCAGAAGATAAGATAGATTACTGGGATCTTCTAAAAATTAAACACTCATGCTCATCAAAAGACTTCACCAAAAGAGTAAAAAGAGAAACTACAGACTGGGAAAAAAAATTTTGGACATTACAAGTCAAACAAAAGTCTAATCTCTAAAATCTACAAGAAAATCCAAC
>NW_004444091.1:3083250-3094719 GCF_000243295.1 Trichechus manatus latirostris
GGCAGTGAGTTTACATTAATGGGGAAGGAACAACTCAGAAAATGAGGGTGAGAATAGTTGCAGAACTCAAAGAATGTAATCAATGTCACTGAATTATACATGCAGAAATTGTTGAATTGTATGTTTTGCTGTGTATATTCTCAACAATAAAACAAATTATTTAAAAAAAAAAACCTTAAAGCTATCCAAATGTCCTTCAATGAGTTAAGTAAACTGTGGTACGTCCATACCATGGAATACTACTTAGCAAGGAATTAACTTTTGCTACATGCAACCGCTTGGATAAACTGGAAGGAAATTATGCCGAGTGAAAAAGCCAAACTCAAAAAGATACATACTATGTAATTCCATACATATAGCATTTGTGAAATAACATAATGATAGATATGGAGAGTGGGTTAGTGGTTGCCAGAGGTTAGAGATGGTGAGGAAGAGAGTAGGGTTGGCTATATAGGGGTAGCACAAGTGTAACAGTTCTGCATTGTGTCTGTGGTTATATGAATCTACCTGTGCAATACGATGGCGTAGACACACACACACTCATGCATGTGCACACGTGCATGTGTCACTGATAACGTCTGCATCAGCTCTGTGGATTGTACCCATGTCTATTCCTGGTTGTGATATTGTGCAGTGTTAACTGTAGTGGACGGGGTTTGAAGGGTGCATGGGACCTCCTTGTATATTTCTTTTTTGTGGCGGGAGTTGCTTGTTTATTTTTTCTCTGTATTAAGTAGGAGATGATTAGTATAAAAAATAGAAGGAAAACTTTTTTATTGTTCTATTGTAGCAAAAAGATATATAACAAAACATTTGCCAATTCAACATTTTTTACACATACAATTCAGTAATATCAATTACGTTCATCATATTATGCAACCATCACCACTATTGATTTCCAAATCATTCCATCATCATGAACAGAAACTCAGTGGCTCCTATGGAATGACTCCCCCTTTCCTCCTCCCTCCCAGTGGTTTATTACTAACCACTAATAGACACTCTATACATTTACCTATTCTAGATATTTCATATAAGTGAGATCATGTATTTGTCCTTTTGTGACTGATATTTCATTCATAATGCTCTCAAGTTTCATCCATGTAACGTGAATCAGGACCTTATTTCTCTTTATGGCTGAGTAATATCCCATTGTATGGCTCTATCACATATTGTTCATCCATTTATCTGTTGAATTGACATTTAGGTTGTTTCTACCTTTTGGCTGTTGTGAACGGTGCTGTAATTAAAGTTGGTGTACAAGTTTCTGTATGAGTTCCTGCTTTCAATTCTTTTGAGTATATACCCAGGATTGGGATTGCTGGGCCATATGATGGTTTTATGTTTAACTTTTTGAAGAACTGCCATGCTGTTTTCCCAGGAGCTGTACCATCTTGCATTCCCACCAGCAATGGGTGAGGGTTCCAACTTCTCCACATCCTCTCTAACACTGGTTATTTTCCGTTTTTTGTTTTCTGTTTTTAATCATAGCCATCCTAGTGGGGGTGAAGTGATAGCTTATTGTGGTTTTGATTTGTATCTCCCTAGTGACTAATGAAGGAGCCCTGGTAGTGCAATGGTTAAGTACTTGGCTGCTAACTGAAAGGTCGGCAGTTCAAACCCACTACCCAGTCTTTGGACGGAAGATGTGGCAGCCTGCTTCTGTAGAGATTTACAGCCTTGGAAACCCTATGGGGCAGTTCTACTCTGTGCTGTAGGTTGCTATGAGTCAAAATCGACTCGATGGCAATGGTTTTCTAAATGACTAATGACAGTGAGCATTTTTTCTTGAGCTTGTTGGCCATTGTATATCTTCTTTAGTGAAATGTCTAGTCAAGTCCTTTGCCCATTTTTTGATTGGGTTGTCTTTTTGTTGTTTAGTTGTACAAGTTCCTTATATATTCTGGATATTAAACCTTTGTCAGATATAAGGTTTCCAAAAATTTTCTTCCAATTTGTAGATTGTCTCTTAACTTTGTTAATAAAGTCATTTGATGCACAAAAGTTTTTAATATTGATGAAGTCCAATTTATATATTTTCTCTTTTGTTGCTCGTGCTTTTGGTGTCATGTGTATGAATCCATTATTAAAAACCAAGTCCCAAAGCATTCCCTCAATATATTCTTCTAAGAGGTTTTGGTTTTAGTTCTAAAATTTAGGTTCTTGATTCATTTTGAGTTAATTTTTGTATATGATGTGAGGTATGGGTTCTGCTTCATTCTTTTGCCTGTAGAAATCCAGTTGGCCCAGCATTTTTTTTTAATTGTGGTGAAAATATACATAACAAAATATACACCATCTCAACTATTTCTACATATACAATTCAGTGACACTGATTACTGTTATGGTTTGAATTGTATCCCCCAAAAATATGTGTTGTAAATCCTAATCCCTATACTGGTAATTATAATCCCATTTGGGAATGGGTTTTCATTGTTATGTTAATGAGACAGTGTTAGTGTAGGATGTGTCTTAAGGCAATCTCTTTTGAGACATAAAAGAGATTAAACAAGCCAGTGAGCATGCAGAGATGGAGGAAGAGGGATGCCAAGCCACGTGAAGATCACCCAGGAGCAGAAACTCAAAAGAGACAAGGAACTTCCTTCAGAGCAGATAGAAAGAGAAAGCCTTCTCATACAGCCCTCATCCTGAATTTAGACGTCTAGCCTCCTACTGTAAAAAATAAATTTGTTTGTTAAAGCCGCCCATTTGTGGTATTTCTCTTATAGCAGCACTAGATAACTAAGACAGAATTTGGTACTGAGAAATGGGTGTGCTGCTCTAACAAATACCTAAAATGTGGATGTGGTTTTAGAATTGGGCAACGGGTAGAAGCTGGAATAGTTTTAAGGTGCCTAACAGTAAAAGCTTAGATTGCTTTGAAGAGAATGTTGGTAGAATTATGGACGTCAAAGGCAATTTTGGTGAGGGTTCAGAAGGAAGTGTGGTGAGCCATAGAGAAAGTATTGTCTTGGAGAATACATATGGCACCATCAACAGAATATTACTAGACATGTGGATGTTAAATGTGCTTCTGTGAGTCTTTAAAAGAAAATGATGAACATGTGATTGGACAATGGAGGAAGGGCAATGCTTTTTATGCAGTAGCAAAGAGCTTGCCTGAATTATGTTCGTTTGGTGGAAGGTAGAACATGTAAGTGATGAATTTGAATATTTGGCTGAGGAGATTTCTAAGCAAGATCTTAAAAGGGCTGCGTGTTCTCTCCTTGCTGCTTATAGCAAAATGTGACAGGAAAGAAATGGACTTAAAAATGAACTGTGCAAAATGCTAACAAAACTTAAAGATTTGGAAATTTTATTGTACAAAGGAAACGTGTTCCAGAATTTTCACCAAGGACGTGACTACACAATCTTTTGTTAAAGAGATTAAGCCTGTGACTGATGGCTCTAACCAACTACTACAGCAGAAAAACCATCAGTTTAAAATGAAGGGGACAGAGACAGGATGAAAGGAAGAAAAGCTGTCTGCCTCTTGGAATTCTACAGGCAGGAAAAAGGCCAAAGGAGCTACATCTGTTATCCTCTGATAGAAGAAATGGACCATCCTTGGAGCAGCTCAGAGATCAGCAGAACTGTTGGAAAGAGCACAGGAAACAGGGCTACCTCAGTTTCAAACGGTGAAGCCATAGCTTCCTAGGTTTCAAAGGGTGGAGCCACTGCCTCCTAGGTTTCAAAAGGTAGAGTCACATCTTTCAAAGAGTCAGATCTCCTCCACCACCTCAGATCTAGAGTGTGGGGCTGCCATGCCCAAAGGCCAAGAGGATGGGACCCACCCAAAGCTGAGAGGTGGGGCTACCATGCCTAAAGGGCAGGAGAATGGAATCTAGCAGGGCTGAGTAGGGTCACCACTAGGAGAATGGGGCCACCCAAAGCTGAGGGAGCAGATTTGCCATCCCAGTGGGCCTGGAAGGCAGGGCTGAAGCTCGGGGCCAAGGGGCCTCCACCCAGAATCCAGAGGGCATGGCCAACAACTAGAGTCTGAAGGGCGAGGCCATTGCCCAGATGGTGTCAGAGAACAGAAGATTATTTTCAAGCCTTGAGACCTAATGTAATTTGTTCTGCTGTGTTTTGGACTGGCTTGGTGTCTGTTATCCCTTCTTTCCCACCATATTCTCCCATTTGTAATGGAAATATCTACCTTGTGCCTGTTCTACCATTGCAGTTTGGAAGCAGATAACTTGTATTCTAGATTTCACAGATAAAGAGGAACTTTGTCCCAGGATGGAATATGCCTAAAATCTCACCTATCTTTGATTTACATGATTCAGAAATTGAGATTTGGGACTTGGAGTTGATTTAAGACTTTTAGGATGATGTGGTGGGGTGAATGTGGAAAGGGCATGAATTTTCAGGGCCAAAGGGTGGAATGTTATGGTTTGAATTGCGTTCCCCAAAAATATGTGTTATATATCATAAACCCTACATCTGTGGTTATAATTTCATTTGGGAGTGAATTTTCTTTGTTATGTTAATGGGACAGTATTAGTGAAGGACGTGTCTTAAGTCAATCTCTTTTGAAATATAAAAGAGATTAAGCAATCAAGCAAGCAAGCACAGATGGGGGAAAAGAGATGCCAAGCCACGTGAAGATCGCCCAGGAGCAGAAGCTCAAAAGAGACAATGACCTTCCTCCGGAGCCAAGAGAGAGAAAGCCTTCCCCTACAGCTGGCACCCTGAAGTCAAACTTCTAGCCTCCTAATCGTGAGAAAATACTTTTCTGTTTGTTAAAGTCACCCATTGGTGGTATTTCTGTTATAGCAGCACTAGATAACTAAGACAATTACATTCTTCAAGTTTCCCAGAACCATTTTTTCCCTTTCTTTTTTATTGTACTTTAGATGAAGGTTTACAGAACAAATAGTTTCTCATTAAACAGTTAGTACACATACTGCCTTATGACAATGGTTAACAACCCCACAACATGTCAACATTGTCCCTTCTCAACCTTGGGTTCCCTATTACCAGCTTTCCTGTCCCCTCATGCCTTCTAGTCCTTGTCCCTGGACTGTTGTGCTCCATTAGTCTCGTTTTGTTTTATGGCGCTGTCTAATCTTAGGCTGAAAGGTGAACCTCCGGAGTGACTTCATTACTGAGCTAAAAGGGTGTCTGGGGGCCATACTCTCGGGGTTTCTCCAGTCTCTGTCAGGCCAGTAAGTCTGGTCTTTTTTTGCCCAGCACCATTTTTTTAAAGGACTATTTTTTCCTCATTGAATGGACTTAGCACTCTTGTTGAAAATTGATTGGATTCTGTATTCTCAATTCTATTCCATCGGTGTATATGTCTATCATTATATCAGTTCCAGGTTGTTTTGATTACTAGCAGTATAGTATGTTTTGAAATCAGAAAATATGAGTCCTCCTATTTTTTTCTTCTTTTTCAAGATTTGTTTGGCTATTCGAGGCCCCTTGCAGTTCCACATAAATTTGAGAATTGGCTTTTCCATTTCTGCAAAGAAGGCTATTGGAATCTTGATGGGGATTGTGTTGAATCTATCAATTGCTTTGAGTTGTATTGCTATCTTAATATTAAGTCTTCCAATCCATAAACACACAATGTCTCTCCATTTATTCAGGTCTTATTTAATTTATTTTAGTAATGTTTTATAGTCTTCAGAGCACAAGTCTTTCACTGCCTTTGTTAAATTTATTCCTAGGCATTTTACTCTTTCATATGCAATTATAAATGGAATTGTTTCCTTAATTTCCTTTTCAGAATGCTCATTAATGCTGTATAGAAACCTGACTAATTTTTATGTGTTGACCTTGTGCTCTGCCACTTTGCTGAATTCATTTATTAGTTCCAATAGTTTTCTTGTGGAATCTTTGTGGTTTTCTGTGTATAGAATCATGTCATCTACAAAAAGGGAAAGTTTTACTTTGTCCTTCTCAATTCGGATACCTTTTATTTCTTTTTCTTGCCTAATTGGTCTGGCTAGGACTTCCAGTATAATACTGAATAGCACTGGTGAGAGTGGACATCCTTGTCTTGTTCCTGATCTTAAGGGGAAAGCTGTCAGTCTTTCTCCACTGAGTATGTTAGCTCTGGGTTTTTCAGAAATGCCCTAGTTTGCTTAGTGTTTTTGCCATGAATGTGTGTTGGATTTTGTCAAATGCTTTTGTGTCAGTTGAGACGATCATGTGGCTTTTTTCCTTTTTTCTGTCAGTGTGGTGTATTACATTGATTGATTTTCTAATGTTGAACCACCTTTGCATTCCTGAATAAATCTCACTTGATCATGGTATAAAATCCTTTTAATATGCTTTTGGATTTGGTTTACTGATATTTTATTGAGGATTTTTGCATCTATATTCATAAGGGATACTGGTCAGTAATTTTTTTTTCTTGTGGTATGTTTGTCTAGCTTTGGTATCAGGGTAATGCTAGCCTCATAGAATGAGTTAGGAAGTGTTCCTACCTCTTCTATTTTTTGGAAAAGTTTAAGAAGAATTGGATTCACTTCTATAAATGTTTGGTAGAACTTCCCAGTGACACCGTCTGGTCCAGGACTTTCTTTTGTTGGGAAGTTTTTGATTATTGATTCAATTTCTTCACTTGTTATTGATATGTTGAGATCTTCCATTTCTTCTTGAGTCAATGTAGGAAGTTTATGTGTTCCTAGGAATTTGTCCATTTCATCTAAGTTGTCTAATTTTTTGGAGTACATTTGTTCATAGTATTCCTTTGTGATCCTTTTTATTTCTGTAGGTTCGGCTATAATGCTCCCACTTTCATTTCTAATTTTAGATATTTGCATCTTCTCTGTTTCTTTTTCAGTCTAGCTAAAGATTTTTTGGTTTTATTGATCTTTTCAAAAAACCAACTTCTGGTTTCATTGATTCTCTTTATTTTTTTTTTAAATCTCTATTTAATTTATCTCTGCTCTGATCTTTGTTATTTCCTTCCTTCCAGTAGCTTTGGATTTAGTTTACCCTTTTTTTTCTAGTTTTTCAACTTGTGAAATTAGGTCATTGATTTGATATCGTTCTTCTTTTTCATGTAGGCATTTATCTATATAAATTTCCCTCTGAGTAGTACCTTGCTTCATTCTGTAGGTTTTGATGTGTGTGCTTTCATTTTCATTCAACTTTAAGTAGAGTAAAACCTGCGAAAGCCAGAACCTATCTAAGGCAGAAACTTGTCAGGAAAACTCACATATTTCCCACTAAAACAAGCAAATGAAAACTGGTAAGACCGCACCCTGTCAAAGGCAGAACACTTGTGAGACCTGGACGATCAAGGTAGTCCTATTGAGTTCTGGCTCTCACAGGTTTCACTGTATTTTCTGATTTCTTCCTTGATCCATTGCTTGTTTATAGTGTCTTGTTTAATTTCCACATATTTGTGTAATTTCAAGGTTTTCTTCTTCTATTAATTTGTAGTTTCTTTCTATTGTGGTAGGGGAAGATACTTTATACGATTTCAATCTTTTTAAATTTATTGAGGCTTGCTTTGTGACATATGGTCTATCCTGAGAATGACCTATGTGCTCTGGAGAAGAGTGTATATTGAACTGCTATTGGGTGGAGTGTTCAATATATGTGTGTTTTGTCTAGTTGGTTTATAACATTGTTCAAATCCTCTCTTTATTGATCTTTTTTCTAGATATTCTATACATTGCTGAAAGTGGCATATTGAAGTCTCCAACTATTATTGTAGAACTGTTTATTCCTCCCTTCAATTATGTCAGTGTTTGCTTTACATGTTTCGGGACTCTGAAGTTAGGTGCATATATAATTGTTAAATCTTCTTATCCTTTTGTATTTCTTTGTCTCTTATAGCAGATTTTGATTTAGAGTCTAGTTTGTTTGATATTAAAATTGCCACTGCAGCTCTCTTTTGGTTACTATTTGCATGGATTTTTTTTCTCTATCCTTTCACTTTCAACTTATTTGTGTCTTCGGGCCTCAGGTGTGTCTCTTTTATACGGCATATAGTTGGATAATTTTTAAAAATACATTCTGTCACTCTCTGCCTTTTGATTGGAGCACGGTAATTACCAATAAGGAAGGACTTGCTTCTGCTATTTTGTTATTGTGTGTGTGTGTTTCTGTGTATGTTATAGCTTCTCTGACCCTCATCTTCTCCAGTACTGCTTTCTTTTGTGTGTAGTAGACTTTTTGTAGTGAATGGTTTTGTTTCCGTTTTCTTTTCCTTTTGTGTATATTTTTTAGTTGTTTTCTTTGTAGTTACCATGAGGATTATATTTAACATCTTACATTTATAACAACCTGGTTTAAATTGATACCAACTTAACTTCAGTAGCATAAAAAACCTCGATTCCTATACTGCTCCCCCCTTCCATTTAAGTTGTTGTTATAACATATTACATTATTACACATCATGTTCCCTGTAACATAAATTTATACTTTTTTTTTTCATGCATTTTCCATTATAAAGTATGAAGGGCATAACAAGCATATTTACCAACAGTCTTAGGTTGAGGTCTCTAGAGAAGCAAAACCAGTGAAGTGTATATATACATATATATATATATAGAGAGAGAGAGAGAGATTTAGTTAGGAAAAAAAAAAGGCTCATGTGGTTGTAGAGGCTGGCAAGTACCAAATCCATGGGGCAGGCGTCAGCCTGGATGCTTCTCCTGACTCATGTAGCTGTAGGGGCTGATGAACCCTAGATTGACAGTTCAGACAGCAGGCCACTGGCTCACGAGCTGCAGAGGCTGACGAATCCCAAGACTGACAGGCGAGACAGCAGACCACTGGCTCAAGTCCCAACAACCAGAGGTCAGATGATAACAAGCCAGATGCAGGATCCAGAGCAAGTGAACTCTGCCAGAACATCTGTAAATATATTGAATGCAGGCCACACCCCCAGTGAAACTCCCTTTCAACTTATTGGCTGCTCATATCAGATCACAAAATGGGGGATGACTACAACATTACATAACTGCCACATTACATCTTTATATAACTGCTAAATTACGTCATTACCTAACTGTCAAACCACTGAGAATCATGGTCGAACAAGTTGACACACAACCTTAAACATCACAGTTAACCCCTTGTCAACTTGGTACCTGTACACATCCCCTTAAACCATACATAATCTCTAAATAAAGACAATTATAAAGACATACTTGTGCGTAACATGATACAACTAACACGCGTACAACCAAAAACGCACTAGCCCCATTTACATCTTATATTGTGTAAGTGAAGAAAACAAAAATATTTGATGCACACATATAAGGAAGTAATACTCATAACAATTACAGTCCTCATTTCTGCAACTGGTCATGTGGTCATAGCTGGTATTTACAGCTAGCTTCTTCCACCACCCATTTCTTATTCTCAACAAGCACCTCACCTGGTCATGGCACTTTGACTGGTGGGGTGATCCAAACCTTCATTCCTGAAGGATATGGGCCATTAGTAGTCATCTTGGAATTGGGTTTCTGTAGTCTTCCATTCACTTTAATCACAAGGCATGGTTGTACTAAGAGATGCCCTGTCATGGATTGAATTGTGTCCCCCAAAATATGTGTCACCTTGTCTAGGTCATGATTCCCAGTATTGTGTGGCTGTCCTCCATTTTATGATCTGATGTAATTGTCCTCTGTATTGTAGATCCTAATCTCTACCTGTGGTTGATGAGGCAAGGTTAGATTATGTTAAAGTGGGTTAGGGTGGGATGCAACACCCTTAATCAGGTCACAGCCCTAATCCAATGTAAGAGGAGTTTCCCTGGGGTGTGGCCTGCATCACCTTTTATCTTACAAGAGATAAAAAGAAAGAGAAGAGAGCAGAAAAAATGACTTCCTACCACCAAGAATGACGAGCCGGGGTCCCTGAACTGAGAAACTCGTAGACTCAGGGGAAGACTGATGACAAGGACCTTCCTCCAGACCCAACAGACAGAGAAAGCCTTCCCCTGGACCTGGCGTCCTGAATTTGAACTTCTAGCTTCCTAAACTGTGAGAGAATAAATTTCTGTTTGTTAAAGCCATCCACTTGTGGTATTCTGTTATAGCAGCACTAGATAACTAAGACACACCCTAAGGGATCTCCTGTATTCCAGACATACTCTTCTTTACCTTTATTACCATTATATAATATCACTCTGATTTCCTCTTGGTAATCACGATCAATTACACTATCCAGTACAGTAACTCTCTTCTCTGCCTGTTGATCCAGAGGCATGCAAAGCCCAAAGTGGCTGGATGGCTCTTCTTAATCAATGTTGAGTCTCCAAGTGGAGTATTCCTCTCTTTGGAACTAAGACCTCTAGACCCATAGAACATAGGGTCGTGGGGATAGGAAGCAAAAACTTTGCAAGTGAGTTAGTAGGGGTAATATTGAGTGGTTCCTCACTCCCGTTTCCCCCCCCCCCCCCCCTTGATTCCTGGATCCATGAAATCCTGGCTATGGCAGGAATAGCACCATATATTGGACACTGGTTTAGAGCGTATAAAGCCTTCTGGAGTACATTGTCCTGACTCTGCAAGGTATTGCCACCTAGCTAGTGCCATAATTGTGTCTTTAGAAGGACGTTCCATCATTTTATCAAGCCAGCTGCTTCAGGATGATGGGGAACATGGTAAGACCAGTAAATTCCACAAACATATGCCCATGCCAAACTTCATTTGCTGTGAAGTGAGTCCCTTAATCTGAGGCAATGCTGTGTAGGATATCATGATGTTGGATAAGGCATTCTGTGATTCCACGGACGGTAGTTGTTATGGATTGAATTGTGTACCCTCAAAATATATGTCAACTTGGCTAGGCTATGATTCCCAGTATTGTGTAGTTGTTCTCTATTTTGTGATTTGATGTAATTTTCCTATGTGTTGTAAATCCTAATCTCTGCCTGTGGTTAATGAGGCAAGATTAGGTTATGTTAAAGAGGATTAAGGTGGGATGCAACACCCTTACTCAGGACACAGCCCTGTTCTGATGTAAGGGGAGTTTCCCTGGGGTGTGGCCTGTATCACTATTTATTTTACAAGAGACAGAAGGAGAGGGAAGTGAGCAGAGAGATGGTATCATGGATTGAATTGTGTCCCCCCAAAAATGTGTGTATCAGTTTGGCTAGGTCATAATTCCCAGTATTGTATGATGGTCTACCATTTTGTCATCTGATGTGGTTTTCCTATGTGTTGTAAATCCTATCACTATGATGTAATAAGATGGATTAGAAGCAGTTATATTGATGAGATCTATAAGATTAGCTAGTGTCTTAAGCCAATCTCTTTTGAGATATAAAAGAGAGAAGTGAGCAGAGAGACATGGGGACCTCATACCACCAAGAAAGCAACACCTGGAGCAGAGCACATCATTTAGACCCAGAGTTCCCACACAGAGAAGCTCCTAGTCCAGGGGATTGACAAATTGACAAGATTGACAAAGATATTCCTGCAGAATTGACAGAGAAAGCCTTCCCTTGGAGCTGACACCCTGAATTTGGACTTGTAGCCTACTAGACTGTGA
>NW_004444091.1:3098766-3103658 GCF_000243295.1 Trichechus manatus latirostris
GAGCATCTGGTGGATTTGAACTGCCGAAATTTTGGTTAGCAGCCGAACTCTTAACCACTATGCAACCAGGGTTTCCAGGGAAGGTGTAGTGGTAAAAAATTCCCTCAACTTTTGTTTACCTGGGAATGTCTTTAATTTACCCTCATTTTTAGGGCAGTTTTGCAGACTTCACATTCTTTTCTTTCAGCACTTCAAGTATGTCATCCCACTGCCTTCTTGCCTCCATGGCTTCTGAGGAGAAATCAGCATTTAATCTTATTGAGGATCCTTTGTATGTGATAATATGCTTCTCTCTTGCTGCTTTCAAAATTCTCTATCTTTAGTTTTCAAGGGTTTGATTATAATGTGTTTCATTGCGGCTCTCTTTGGGTTTATCCTACTTGGAGTTTTTTAAGCTTCTTGGATGTGCAGATTATGTTTTTCATAAAATTGGGAATGTTTTCAGCCATTATTTCTTCAAATATTATTTCTGCCCCCTTTTCTCTCTCTTCTCCTTCTGGAAGTCTCATAATGTGTATGTTAGTCCACTTGATAGTGTCCCACAGGTTCCTTAGGCTCATTTTCTTTTCTTTTTCTTCTTCTTTTTTCCTCAGACTTGGTCATCTCAATTGCCCTATCTTTAAGTTCACTGATTCTTTCTTCTGCCAACTCAAATCTGCTGTTGATGCCCTTCCATGAATTTTTAAATTTTTGTTACCGTAATTTTCAGCTCCAGTATTTGTTTCTTTTTTTAAATTTTCTATCTCTTTATTGAAATTCTTGTTTTGTTCTTGTATCATTTTCCTGATTTCTTTTAGTTCTTTGAGTTTTTCTTTAACTCTTTGAGCATATTTAGTAGTATGGTTTTAAGTCTTTGTCTAGAAAGTCTATTGTCTATCCTTCCTCAGGGACAATTTCTATCACTTTATTTGGTCTTTTGTATGGGTTATCCTTCCCTATTTCTTCACATGCCTTGTGATTTTTGGTTGAAACTGGGACATTTAACTATTATACTATGGTAACTCTAGAGATGAGCTTCTTCTCCTTCTTTAGGGTTTGCTTTTATTTAGTATTATTATTATTAATTTCGATTGTTGAAGGCTGCAGTTCTCCACTTCAGCACCAGACTCCCTGCCTCGGTGCACCTGCTGTGGCCACCTCACTACTAGTTTTCCTGCTTGGGGGAGCCAACTGTCTTTGCTTACTACTAGGTTCCCTAAGTAGGGGCACCAGCTGTACCACTCCAGCACCAGACTCTGTCTTGGAGTGCCTGGTGTGGTCACTTCACCACTAAACTACCCACCTGGGAGCACTGGCTGTGGAGCTCCAGCCCCAGACTCCCCACTTAGAAACAACAGCTCTCACAGATTCACCACCAGACTCCTTGCCTGGGAATGCTGGCAGTCAC
Source organism: Trichechus manatus latirostris (assembly GCF_000243295.1). Taxonomy (NCBI): domain Eukaryota; kingdom Metazoa; phylum Chordata; class Mammalia; order Sirenia; family Trichechidae; genus Trichechus; species Trichechus manatus. The sequence goes on from NW_004444091.1 coordinate 3,100,154, forward strand.
TGTTTCACTGATAGGCTCCCTATCTGGGGGCACTGGTCACAATAGCCACTCCCAAGATGGCCATTTTGAGCCAGGGAAGGGGGTTGAGTGTGGACAGATGGAGACCCACTGCTCTCTCATTGTTTATATGTTACCTTTTTCTTGATTCCATGTTTCCATAGTCATCCAACCTTTTGACTGGTGTTCAAAGTTCTGAGACTGCTGATTCCACTAATTTTTGCTTGTTTTCTTCTGGATGTGTTGTGGGAGGACAGGAGAGTGCAATTGCTTATGCCACCATCTTTCTCTACCCTTCCCTATACATTTCTTCACATCTTCCTTTAACTCTATAATTATTTCAAAATAAAGCAAAAAATTCACCCCAGAAGCCTGTCTAGGATTATTTTGTCCAAGTCTGAAAGATAACCCATGGGGCTATCTGTTGGGCTTTTACAGACCGTGCTGGAAACTTTCTCTGTTTGTCTTATGGACCAATCCTCCACCCATCTCCTTTCTGCTCTGTGCCTGTGGGGCTGACCTGTGTGACTGCACCGCTGGGCTTCTGCCCTTCTGGCTTCCTGAGGGGTCATCCAGCAGGAGGCACCAGTGGGCAAATGGAGGGCAGGATGAGAGAGTGGACAGGATGCTTCTTGCCTGCCTTGGAACCAAGGTGTTGGCAGTGGCTGGACCCTTGGAACAACAGTGTCCACAGACAGGCCTCTGTTACAGGGCTCCAGGGACACAGGGTTGTGATCATGCTGCTCTCTTCCTTGCCCCTCAGCCTAGGGATAGTAATGGCTTCTTGCTGTGGCTAGTCCCAGTGGTGCCTTTAAGTTGCCACATCTCTGTCAGCAATCCCCTCATGGAGTCCTTCAAAGATTCTTCAGAACCCACCTGAGTGTGTGCTGTCTTTCCTGCCAGGACTCTGTTGATAAAAGCCCAGATTTAGGATCCTCTGAGCAGAGAGCAAACAGAGTTCAGAAACCATAGGGACTTATCCCAGGCCATATGGTGAGTGAGGGGCAGGGATGGGGCTAGGGTCTGGAACTCAGAGTCCCTGGGTTCTGTCAGGTTGGTCAGTGAGGGGACACAGGTGACCATACATCCTCCCCTCTGGCTTGGGCGAGACTCAGTCCAAGGAAAAAGTAACAGCTATTTTGGATAAGCTACCTAATACCAGGGGGCAGGTAAATACACACGACTGTCAGGTGTTTCTCCAGCCCTTTATAACTCTCACCACCTATATTGGTTTCTGATTGCTACTGTAACAAATTGCCACAAACTAAGTGGCTGAAAACAACACACATTTATTCTCTCACAGTTCTGGGGGTGAGAAATCTAAAGTCAGGGTGTGGGCAGGGCTATGCTTCCCATGGAGGCTCCAGGGGAGAATCTTTTTCCTTGCCTTTTCCACCTTCTAGAGGTTGCCCTTGGCTCGTGGCCCTTCCTCCGGCCTCAAAGCCAACTATAACCTCCCTCTGACGCTGGTCCTGTTGTCACATCTTCTTTTCCTAACTTTGGCCCTCTTGCCTTCCCTCCCACCAGCCAACATGGCACTGGTGGGCTGTGAAGCAGGTCTAGCCAGATGGTTCTTTCATTCTGGACTCCCTTTGCTTTCCCTGTGGACAGGAGATAGAATGAGATGGCACCTTAAAGGGAAGGGCACCCAGGCTCTCAGCCGCAGGCTGCATGCAGACCTCACCTCCTAAAGGGCTCCAGTCTCAAGCCTCTGACACAGCCCCTACCGCTGTGCTGGTCGTGAACCCAGGCCCTACGTTCTCCTGCTGAAGGTTGACTACTGACATACCCATGGTCTTGAGCCCCTGCCCGCACCACACGTGACAGTCCCTTCTCTCCAGAACTTCCTGCCTTTGCGTTTCCACCTGGGCTGTTCCCTTGACAGCAAGTGCTGCCTTTCTTCCCCACGAAAGCCTGTGGGCTGCCAGGATCCTGGTAAGCCCCTACCCTGTCCCATACAGTGGGCAGCCTGTGCCTCGGTTCCTCTGGAGAGGAGTTAATAATAGCACCCCCTCCAGTCACAGACCCAAATATCCCCATGCTGGAGATGTCATCAGGGGGCAACAGTGGGGACTGGTGACTCAGGCCCTGCCTCACCTGTCCCAGCTGACTTCACACTGAACCCCATCTAGAGTTCTCAGGGCACCTAAATTTTCAAGAGAGCCCAGAAACCAGGCTTTTATGTAAAATCTGATTTTTAAATGCTAGCAACTAATTTAAAAAAATAATAAAAGCTTGTGTTGACTTCGTGTACAGTCTGTAGGCTGCCTCCCCCCGCCACACCCTGCCACCCCCCACCTCCCCTAGCCCTCACATGCCTTCTGCACTCCCAGGTGCCCCCCTCTCCCACCCCCTCTGGCCCCTCCTGGCTAGCCCTATTCCTGACCCCTGCCTCTTCTCCCCACACGTCCCCACCCCTAGAGTCCAGGCAGCTGTGGGCTCAGATTAAGTGGGCAGTGGAGGGCAGAGGGCAGTCCTTGGGTTTGACCAGTGAGGTCAGCAGAGAGGCTTGATGGAGTGGTGAAGGAGGAGTGTGGGGTGACTGGGGTTTCCCAGAGATGGGGAATCAGAGCCGGCAGGGTCAGAACTTGGGGGCGGGGAAGATCTGTGCAGCCCCTCATCAGGGAGTAGTGGCCAGGCCCCACCCTAACATGAGCAGGAGGCCCTTGCCCCAGAGCCCACCTTCTTCCCCTGGTGCCCAGATGGCTGGGGGTGCACTGCCCAGGTGGGCCAGCTGCAGCTCTGCCACACAGAGATCCCAGACTCATGCCCCTACCCCTGCCAGCAGGCGTGCTCCTTCTCAGGCTGGCCTTCCTTCCAGGCGCTGGGAGCCCCTGCTTGGCCCTGCACTGGCTGAGGGCATTCCCCACTATTCCAGGAATTTGGACACGTGACTCATTTTGCAGTTGAAGAACCTGAGGCTGGCCTCCTCTCCAAACTCCCCCAGGGGAGAATGGTCACAGAACTCCCCTGGTCCCTGATGTGGAAGGTGGGTGGAGGCGGGGTGAGGGGGTAAGGTGTGGGGAGAATGGAGACCGCAGGGCTCTGTGATGCTCAGTTCAGGGGTCAACAATGGGTGCTTTTCCTGGGCCTGCCAATCCCAGGGCTCACCCAGCATGGGGCACTTGCCTTTGCAGGCTCCTTGGACCAGACCTGAGCGGGCTGACTGTGGGCCCCGATGCCTTGGCAACAGCTGGGCCCCACTCTCTTTCAGTGAAGGCTAGAGGGGAGCCTCTGAGTCAGAGCAGTCAGGAGTCCCTGGGGCAGTGGAGGGGAAGGAGGATGAGAAATGCAGAACACAGCTTGAGCCTCGCCAAGATGGGGCGCCAGGCCACCGACCCTGCAGCGAGCCACCGCTGGTGTCACTTAGGGTGGGTGCTGTCACCAGAGCTGCTCATGCTGGCTGTGAGATAGCGGGTGATGGGCCCTTGTACTGTGTCTGACCACACCGCCCTGAGAGAGGGTGCTAAGCCCCCCTGTGGCTGCCTACACCACCCTGAGAGAGGGC
>NW_004444091.1:3104722-3107114 GCF_000243295.1 Trichechus manatus latirostris
TGGTGTCTAGCCCAACAGATTCTGCCCATAGGATGCCCTGAAACACTCCCTGTCCCCCGCTCAATAAAGGGTGGTTGAAACGAGCCCACCTCTGCCTCAGCCTTGACACACTCTGTGTCAGGGACAGAAGCAGGGATGCACCTGTGGTCTCTGGGTGTTGACCGATCCAGGCCTGGGCACCTGAGCACCCTTGGCTGGGCTGGCTCCTCTGGGCAGCCCCCCCTCAGTCCTCCCCCAGCGCCAGTCCAGCAGAAGGTTCCAGGCCTTGGGGGCTTCACAGCAGGCAAAAGGTTGGAGTCACCTGGCCACCTGCCTGCAGCCTCGGGTTCAGGCGCCCTGTGCCCACCTGAAAGACCACGTGGCAGGGCAGAGGGAGACAGGTCCTGATGGCCACAGTCCATGAGAATCTCTGACTTCCAGACCCCTGGATTGTGCCCCCACAGACAACCCCCACCCCATCTCCTAGCAGGAGGGTTTCCTAGAGACAGGCTGGGCAAAATTCCCAGCCGCCTGTGAGCTGCTCCCTTTCTCCTGTTTTCTTTTCTCACCCCTACTCTCATGCCCTGATGGTCTCTACAAGGTTGATGTGGAGATTCTGACAGCAGCGTGAAGGCCCACCGGAAAGCCATTTCCCATCCTCTCCTTTCCGAGGAGCCCTGGTGGCATACTGGAGAAACTCGGACGCCTTCCCCCAGGTGCAGCGTGACTCGGCAGGTCTGGGTGGGGCTGAGCAGCTGTGTTTCTAGGTTTGCCAGGACCCCACTTTGAGAACCGCTGACGAGGATTAAAACCACTTTGGGAGTGCACACTAAATAAACCTGCAGAGCAGACTGCATGGCGGCTTTTAGCTGACTCTCTTTTGCTTGCAAGAAACAAACCCACTCAAATCGCCTTCAGCAAAAGGAGGACGTTTCGTGTTGAGAACACAGAGGACACAGCAGAGCTGACGCAGGGACTGGGCCTGGAAAGCCACCGTGCCACAGGCAGCCCCCACCCGCCCTCCTCTGCTGTCCCAGATGTGCCCTCTTCTCTGTCCCTCCGTGTGCACCTCCCTGTCTCTCTCTGCTTGTTGGGGCCCCACCCTCCCTGGCCCATGGTCTCTGGTCACTGCAGCTCTCTGCAGACCACTTAACCTTCCATTTCTGCTCCCTGCTCGGCCCTGGCTGGCAGTGTGGGTGCCCACCCGACGTCCCTAAGACAAAGGCCCTGCTCACCCGTGCCTCGGCCTCCCAGGTTCCCCAAAGCTGAGGGCAGGGCCACCTTATGAGGTGTCAGTTCTCAGAGAGAAGAAATGGCAGGCCTGGCTGGCTCCCTGAACATCTCTCCCCAGGGGCCACCAGGCTGTAGCCAGAGGATAAAACAGAGTTGGGATGAATATGTATTTCCTTTTCAGATTTTTTTTTTTTATTGTGGTGAAAATACATAATAAAACATAAGGTCATCTCAACAATTTCTACGTGTATAATTCAGTGACAACGATTACATTCTTTAAGTTGTACAACCATTCTCACTATCCTTAGTCATTCCACCACCATTAATGAATATATACTTCTAAGAAGTTACTCCTTTTCTTTTTCTGATTACAAAAGTAATTCCTGTTCATCACGATTTTATGTATTTAAAAATAAACAAAAAAGTGGGGGTTGGGGGTAGAGAACCCAACCAGTTGCCATCAAGTCAATTCTGACTCATGGAGACCCCAGGAATGTCAGAGTAGAACCATGCTCCATAGGATTGTCAATGACTGATTTTTGGAAGTAGATCACCAGGCCTTTCTTCCAAGGTGCCTCTAGTTGGACTTGAACAGCTAGCCTTTCGGTTAGCAGCCATGCACTTAGGGACTTCAGAAAATAAAAATCACCCCATAATTCCACATCCCAGAGACAGTAACTGCGGGAATGGAACCCCTTTGCAGTGAATGATTTGGCCTTTGGTCCTGGCTCCAAGAGTAGGACCACAACTGAGGCAGTAAGTGAAGGCCCACCCAACTAACAGGGATCACCTAGGGCCGGATGCTGACTAAGCCTGGGAAGCTGGAAGCTCACTGGAGCTTCCCAGGCTGGAGAGCACAATCGTTTACAGGCTCTTAGAGAAGGAGTGAGTACATGCCCTGGGGACATGGAAGCTCTGTACTGAAGAGATCCCTCCCCCCCAAAAAAAAACCTTGCCGCAGGGTAGAGATGTTAGCCAGGGGATAAGAGATTGGAAGAGTCATCAGAAGGGCCTGGCACCAGAAGCAGCAGAAACCCTGGACTGCCTAGAGGCAGAATTGGAGAAAACAGCAGCAGAAACCAGGAGCAGCAGAAGCTGGCATCTGCTGAGCAGAGAAGTGGCTGCAGAGCGGTGTGAGAGTGGGCGGAGAACTGTGACAGCTCGGGGCTGCAGCAGCATC
>NW_004444091.1:3108117-3159769 GCF_000243295.1 Trichechus manatus latirostris
GCTAGTCTGCCCTTTCTCTTGCCCTTGATGTCCAGGCGAGGCAGTGTTCTCCTGCCCAGGGGCCATCGATGCCCTCGGTATGTCCCCTGGCCCCTGTGCCTTCGCTCACCTCCAGGCTTTCAGGTCTCCAACAAGCCACCGTCAGCAGCTTTGTTCATCCACACACAGCTCTTCAAACCATTTCTCTCCTGTGTGACTTCAGGGGCTTCCCACCTGCAGAAGTCACCAACATGCTCCTGAAAGAGCCTCGGGCCTACCCTTCCCACCTTTTCCTTCTTGGCCAGCAGCACCTGAGGGTGGCTTGAGGGACCCTTTCCTGTATGGGAGAGGTGGAGGTCATGGATTCCCATCCCAACTCCCCCTTGCTGGGTGTGTGACTCCGGGCAAATCACTTAACCTCTCTGAGCCTCAGTTTCCTCATCTGTAAAATGGAGACAATTGCTATCTGTAATAGTATCTAATGGCTGATAAGGACTAGCTTGTCTAGGAGCGATGCCTGCAAGCTGCCCCTCAGAGAAGGAGCTGGCCTGTAAGCACCCCCCACCCCATGGAAATCGGCCCATGTCCTCAGTCCTAGCTGATGAAAATCCTGGACCATAGGGGAGGGCACTGGTGCTCCCCAGCCTCCAATACTGATGTGGTGAATCCTGCCACACACACCTCAGCTGCCAGGCTCTGATCAAGGAAGGGGGGTGCAAACCCCAGCAGGGATAAGGCTGGAGCCAGGGTTCTGCCATACCCTATGGCTACTGTCACACTGAGAAGGGCCAGCAGTCCCCTGATATGTAGCATGCACGCCCCACAGTCTCAGAGTGGGGCTCCCTATCCTGGGGTCTAACATCTGCCCCTGCAGGATGTCCCTAAGGTGGGCCCTAGCCCCGCAAGCCTGCACCTCACCTGTCCCCAGGGGTGTCCTCCAGGCCTCCGGCTCAGCTGGCCACAGCCACTGCTCTTGCTTGCCCCACCCCACCATGCAGGGCTGCTGGCAGATGGTGAAGGGCAGGGCCTGGAACAGTGGTGGGCCTCTTGGAGTGTCGGCATTGTGAGGACAGCCAGGTGCAGCCTCGTTCCTGGCACAGAGCTTGGCAAACTGCAGCCCAGCCCTCTTCGGCCAGGCTCAGGAAGGAAAGCAGGAGAGGGAAGTGGCAAGGAAGGCTCCCAGGCTCTGGGCTGGGTGGCCCATCCTGAAGGTGTCCTGGGAAGGGACAGGCAGCGCAGCTTCCTGCTGAAGAGGCAGTGGGACTCGGGGGAGGCTGGGGTCCCTGCACCCCAGGCACCTGCAGTATGTCCCTCCAGAATTGGCAGCAGAGAGCCTCAGACCCTCCCCAGGTGGAACACCAGGCAACAGGGAGCCCCAGTGAGAGGCCCCAGCACCTTCCAATTCCAGGGAAGCCTGCCAACTCTGGCTCCTGTGCCCGCCACCCAGTCCAAGAGCCAAGAGGGGTCTTTTCTTAGAGAAGAAATCCTTCCCACTGGGCTTTCCCTCTCCTCACCGCTCCCTCTGCTAGTGGGCCTGGCCCGGCTTCGAGCCCCTCCCAGTACTGTGGCTGCGCAGATCCAACACCAGCCTGTCGGGCACACAGGCAGCACTGATGGCTGCAGATGTGTTCTGAGGCCTTGGGGCTCAGGGGGCCTCTCCTCAGAAGCTGGACATGTGAGGCAGGAGGGCTCTTTGCCCTATATCCCAACCACATGGCTTTTTTTCCCCTATCAAAGTCCCTGACACAGAGAAATGTGTGGTGGGACCAGCATTCGCTCACTCAGCCCGTCAACAACTTGTTCACGGGCACCAGCCGAGCGCCAGGTGTGTGGGCCAGCAGCCACGCAGACGGACCAGATGCTGCCCCAACGCTGGGCAGACAGATACAGAGACCCAAGGCTGAAAGTCTGAGTGTCCCAGGGGCCAAGGGAGAAAGAGATGAGGGGTTTAAGGTTGAGAGTGAGGCCAAGTCCTGGTGGGAAGTCTGGACTCTTATCCTGAGTGAAGGGAACCAGCTTCTACTGAGGTTTACTAGATTCCAAAGCTGCTCCAAGAGCCCACCCCAAGGGCTGTTTTGGTGTCTTGGTTTTCTTAGCAGTAAAATAGGGAAGAAAGGCAGCCTTGTCTCAGGGGCCCTGCAGGCCTGCCACTTCCTGCTCCAGAACCCTGGTGGTCCTGCTCCGGGAGCCCTGCCCAGACTAAGGGGGGCCCCGGGGACCCTGCCATGGGGAGAGAGCCCCACCGGACTAAGGGGGTTCCCAAACCCTGCAGCGGGAAGGAGACTTACTTGCGCCAATTCATTGTCTTGGAAATGGTTGGGGTGGCCCAGGTTCCCTCTGCGCTGGGTTTAGGGGGGCTGGAGAGGGGCACTCCGAAGGAGAGGGGCCCAAGCTGGGCGAGTCTGGGTTGAGGCCTCTCCCCTGATGGACCCCTCCCCAAACGCCCCTGTCACTGATCACACGCCAGGAGTTGGCCTTGATCATAATTAAAGCTAAAAATCAAGCTTCAGGCTGGAAAATTTTGTAATAAATGCAACTGGCAAAGAATACTCCTACAAAATTAATCATAAAAGATGAATGGCATTGTCTAAGTCATCTAGTGCTGCCATAACAGAAATATCACAAGTGGATGGCTTCTACGAACAGAAGTTTATTCTCTCACAGTCTAGTAGGCTACAAGTCTGAATTCAGGGCATCAGCTCCAACAGAAGACTTTCTGTCTCTGTCAGATCTGGAGGAAGGTCCTTGTCATCAATCTTCCCGTGGTATACGAGCTTCTCTGCGCAGGAATCCTGGGACCAAAGGACGCGCTCTGCTCCCTGTGCTGCTTTCTTGGTGGTATGAGGTCCCCATTTCTCTCTGCCTGATTCTTTTCTCTCTCAAGAGAGACTGACTTAAGATACAACCTAATCTTGTAGATTGAGCCCTGCCTCATTAATTGCCGTAATCCCATCTCATTGACATCACTGAGATGGGATTTACAACACATAGGAAAATCACATCAGGTGACAAAATGGTGGACAATCACGCAATACTGGGAATCATGGCTTAGCCAAGTTGACACATATTTTGGGGGACACAATTCAATCCATGACAGGCATAGCAGAAAAAAGGTACAAACATTCACATAAGAAACCTGCATGTCTAATGAACATATGAAGAGTGCTAGTCTCTGCCGCAGGAGGAACTCCTATAAGAACCGCCACTAAATGCTGTGACTGAGGTGAATCTCCACAAACGATCGAGGTAAACCATCTTTTTAAGGATCCAACGTGCAACTGCAAAAAGCCTCCTGCAGTCTCTCAGACCCCACGCACTCTGGCCTTGCAGACCCTCACTGCACCAACTAGACCCCCTACCGTTTGCTCAGTCCCATGCCAAGGCCCCCCTGCCTTCTCTTCACCTCCAGGCAGCACCCCAGCCCCCCACTACAGCTCCCCTCGGGCTGCCATGCAGAGGAGCACGGGCAGGACAGGAGCAGGGACGGAGGCGCCAGTGGGTGGGGAGCATCCAGAACTGGAGTTCAGCCAAGTGCCAGTGATCTTGACACAATGCGTTTGGACATGAGACGCAGGAGCATGGGACAGGAAGGGCCCCGGGCACCACTGTCCAGGTGAGCAGAGAAAGGGCTGGCTGAGAGGAGACTGGCTGAGAGGAGACCACGCAGCCAGGACGCCAGACACCAAGCAGGCATGCAGTCCCAAAGCTGGAGAAAGGTGGAGTGCCCAGGAGTGGAGGTGTGTCCACTGGCTGGACATGCTTGTGGCTGCTGCCGACTGTGGGCTCAGGAGCAGTGGGAAGGAAGGGCGTGGCAGAGCTGACGGTGGGGAGGGAGGCTTGGCAGAGCAGACGGCGGCGGAGACAGTTGAGCTGCGTAGGCTTCTCTCAGAAGAGCAGGAAAGACAGCCAACTTTCTTCCCGTCTCGTGGGGATAGGGTCACTGGACTTCTAGGTGTGGCTGGCAAGGCACTGCCTCTGTTTCTGAGAATACAAAAAGTTCAAGAAGGGGCCCTTGCCCTCAGATGGCCAGCAATCCCTGGAGAGTACAGTTTAGGGCACAAGGATGAGAATTAAACAAAAGGATGTAGAACGGGGCCACCACTCAGCACCTGGGCTGTCATGAGTGGAGACGCCTCGTGCTCATCTGTGCCGCTGTTGCTGTGCAGGAGAAAGGGGACGGCTGTCTTAAAGAAATGAAGTGAGCCGTGCTGTCGGCCAGTTTGCGCTGCCAAACACCACAGACTCGAGATCCAAAGGCAGGAATGCCAGGGGGACTGCTGTGGCATGGCCACTTGCTCCAGAGGCAGGGAGTTTTGACCCCCCCAACCCTGTGATGCACCCCAGGCTGGAAGTCCGCCTATGTGGGCTGAGGGGGGCACTCTGTGTAGTGCCCCCCACTCCTGATCCCCCATCTTCTGCTACTTAGGAGGGAATGCGGTCACATTGGAAATGCTCGTGCCACATGAACTCAGTGTGGGAGGCAGAGAAGCGCTCTCCGCTTAGGCAGCCTTGCGGTTCAAGCGGCCTTCCCAGTAAATGTCATTGCTAGTGATAGTTTAGCGATGGAGACTGATTTCACAATGTTCTGTGGGCCAACACCTGTGTGGAGGAGGGATGGGCTGGGAGTTTCCTTATCTCTTCTTTTCCCTCATTTCCCTTCTGGGGGAGAAAGACAAGTGGCTCTTGACAGAGGGCACCTGCTCAGAGAACACGCCACACTGGCACTGCAGATTCTTTTGCCCTCAGATTGGACTGTTTTGTCCAAAAGGGAAAAAGAGGACATAGAAGATTCCCACAAGTCCGGTAGCTCAGGGTAGATAAACTCTGAGTTTGTGTAAGAAAAAATTAAAAAGTAATTCAGATTAAAGAAGCAGTGACCCTCTGACCATTCTATCTTCCAGGGCCCACCAAGTGCTTCTTCCCAGGCACCAGGCTGAGGCAGGTGAGGCTCTCGGGAGCCAGCCCTGGGGACACACTGCTGTCCTTCTCACAGGGAACAAGCCACTTCAGCAGTTCGGAGAACTGGGGAGGGGAAACGATTTTATATGTATTTTAGGTTTTCCTCAATTACCCACTTCACAATGTACTGACACACAAATATGTACCCACACCTCAAGAACCACGGTGATTTTCTGCAGCTTCAACATTAACGGGATGCTTTTATTTATGGGTGGCTATTTTGAGGTGGTGCAAATGGTTAATATGCTTGGCTGCTAACTGAAAGGTTGGAGGTCCGAGTTTACCCAGAGGTACTTCAAAAGAAAGGCCTGGCTATCTACTTCTAAAAAAATCAGCCATTGAAAACCCTATGGAGCACAGTTCTACTCTGACGCTTATGGGGTTGCTATGAGTTGAAATCAAATCAGCAACTGGTTTTTATTTATAAGTGAGTCTGGCTCCACTCCACTCAGGTATTTGACTTGCTGCCTGCCTGGGGCTTTCTGGTACCTGAAAACCTTCCTTGGGAGGCCTGGTACAGAGTTGAAGATGAGGGAGGCCTGGATGCCTGCTCTAGCGGGCATCTGGGTGTGGTCCACATGTCCCTACGGGTACCCAGCATAAGGTGCGCAGGATGGACCCACTCCAGAAGACCCCGGTCCGGTCTCACCCTGCCTGTTGCCCTTGCTGTGACCTTGGGTCACTTCGCCCCTGGGCCTCAATCTCCTCATCTGTAGCGTGGAGGGCTGGCTGGTCTGGGGGTTGCAAACCACGGACCTGTGGTGTTTTAGTATAGACCTGACTTCCTGTCAGTAGGAAAGAAACTCCTAGGGCCACTTGCCAGCCAGGTTCCCCTCTCCTCCTGTCCCAGGGCACACTTCTGGCTGCAGAAGTCCTTGGCCCCGGTGTCACCTGCACTGACCCTTCCCGAAGGAGGCCCAGGCCTGGACTGCCTCTGAGCACTGCTTGGGCTGAGGGCTGGGCCACCTGGGAGCCGCATTATTCTGGAAGGGCAGAGTCTGTGCCTGGGTCTCCACACGATGGGAGCGGTGGAGCATGTAGGTGGGGCACCGTGGGTGCTGAGCTCGGTTAATTTCAGCACAGAGGTGTGAAGTTAGCTCCTCTTTGAGGTGGAGGTGGGGATGGGAAGAACTGGAAGAGTCTAGTACTGAGTACAGACCTGCTCAGCTGCCAGCAGGTGCTACATCTGCAGCTGTCTCCACCCTGGATGCCGTAGCCCCTGCGAGCCCAGGGTCTGGTCACCGCCTGCCAACTCCCTGGGTGAAGCCCAGCGAGCACCAGTTTTGTGCATCCAGAGTCGTGAGCAGAGGGGTTACCAGCCTGCACCCGCCTCCCTCCTCTCGGGAGCTGCCGCCTCTTGCCTGACGTCCTCATCAAGACCACCCAGATGATACCCTCATTCAAGGCCCACAGGCAGAGAAGATCCCGCATCCCTCTAAGCCTTGCATAATGCCAGCCTGGAGTTTTCCTTGGGTCCCAGAAATCCCTTCCCCACCCATCACCGGGGACCCAGGAGACACAGGTGTTCACCCCCGGAAGCCCAGTCTGCAGCTCCATGTCTAGGCTGAGGACGTGGGCCTCCTGCCTTCTTCTCTAAGGATAACTGGTTACAGAGCGTGCTCTGTGGGCTAGACACACCCTGAAAAAGGGATTCCTCATCCATCACCTCGCTTAAACCTCACCACCCATCCTTGAGGAGATCCTACATTTCAATTTCCAGAGGGAGACAGCTGGAGCTTAGAGAGATCTTCCTCAGTCCAAGCTGAACTGCAGCCCCAGGGGACACTGCTGTGGTCAGTGTCCCTGATCCCAATTCCCGGGAAGCCAAGCTAATACTTTGGATATGGAACTCACGACCAGGAGCAACTTCCCAGACCCCCATCCTTCCCTGCACAAGAGGCCTCCCTTCAAGTCCCCAATCTCGCTGTCTTCTAATGCCCACCCCTGTGGGTGGGAGGCAGGCTCGCCTGGTCTAGGAGGTGCCTGGGCACAGGGGGTCCAGCCACTCTGGAGGCAGACCCAGGCCAAATCTGTCAGCCCACTCACTTCTAGGTCATCAGTGCACGAATGTCCCCCAGGCTGGGGACTGGTCTAGTCAGGAATGCAGTCACCGGGGGCCGGAGTCAGGGCTGACAGAAAGCACTTCAAGGCGAACTCTGATGCCAATGGTAGAAATGCCCAGGGTCCTGGCCCCAGAGGCTCAGGCCTCAGTCGGCTCAGGAAACTGGTGCCAGGTGTGACGCTGGCATAGAGCATCGAGTCTGCTCTCCCCTGGCAGCACTGGAGGTTGTCACTCATTCATTCAACCCATCACCAAGCACTGCCGGAGCCTCTGCAGAGGAGGGCCCTAGGGCGGTGGGGCAGTGCCCAGCTGGGAAGCGAGGCTGAGGGCTGCGGCCCGTGTCCCCTTCTGGAGGATGTTTTAATGTGACAGAGCCACATGGAGCCTGTGTAGTGTCCCGTGCTGTGCCTGGGTGCAATGTCTAAAATGAAGACTGGTTTACACTTTCTAATTCTAGAGAAGGGTAAGAATGAGGTGAACAAACTGGGCAGGGAGGGGCTGCTGGCCTCAAAGGGGGGCTGCCAGGCAGAAGCGATGAGGAGGTGAAGGGCAGCCTGGGACCTCTGGCAGAGGGTGACTGACCAGGCAGGGGAGAGGGTCAGCGTCCCTTGGGAGGAGTCAGGGGTTTCATGGCACTGGCCGCGTCCGAGGGCCGGGCTCCCCTTGCTACCAGCCATGTGACCTTGGAAAGCCACTTCTCCTATATGGCTAAACTCAGGAGAGTGGGGTTAACATTTCTTTATGGCCCCTTCCATCCAGCTCCAGGCTTTGAAAAGTCTAGGGCCCCCTTCTGAGCAGAGAGCATTCACAAGAAGCAGGACCGTGGTTGAGGGTGGTGGGAAGGCCCCAGCTCTGGGTCTAGCTGCAGGGCCCTGGACTTGCCTTCCAGGACGACGGGTGTCTCTCCTTCAAGTGCCTCCTGACAGCAGTTCTTCCTTCCTCAGGGGAGTGGTCCAGGCCCCACTTGGAGATGCACACCCCGAGTGTCTGCGTGCACGCAGCCAGCAGGCTGCCCCCACGGCCCTGCCTCAGAGCAGCAGCAGCCAGGTGGGGCCAGAGCCAGGAGGGCACCACTGCCCACAGCCCCGGGGGCAACTCAGGCCTTGCTCACACTCCCTCAGGTCCCCAGTTATGCCGGCCACGACCTGGAGCCTGGCAGGACTCTCCAAGGGTACGTGAGAGCCCCACCGCTGTGCGGAAGGAACACCTGGCGCTGGGTGACACTGCAGATACCCTCCACAGACAGGTGAACGGGGCAGTGAGGGGTCGGGGGCCCAGGCCAGCCAACTCCGAAAACCAAGCACTTTGGTCACACAAAGCAACCCCATGGGCATGGCAGACGACAGGCTGTGCACCAACAGGCAGAGGGGCCCCGTGACCGAAGGCTTCCTCTCTCCCTTCTGATGGCAGTGCTGGTCTGCTCAGTGTTCAGTCTTAAGAGACAAAACCGTGAAAATAAAATTTAAAAAAAACATGTTGTGTGGACTAGTTGAGGGGGAAGTTGACGGCAATGCCAGTCTGCTCAGCATTCAGTCTGAAAAGACAAAACCATGAAAATAAAATAAAACAAAACCACATTAGTGTGGGCTAGTTGACAAAGAAGTTGAGACTGAATTACAGAAATTTTTTCCACCTCTTACACTGAGGGGCCCCACTGTCCTTCGAGGACTGGCAGAGGCCCAGTCATCCTGGCACCCCAGCCTGGGTGGTAGGGGTTTGTCCTACCCGCCCCTGCCAGGCCAGTCCGGGCAGCTGGCTTCACAGATCTTTTAGTCAAACAGAGCAAAAGTGGAGCGTGCAGCCTCCGGCAGAGTCGTGTGGACCCTATGCGGCCCTGGATGGAGCTGACAATGCAGTGCCCCCTGGGGTGGCAGCACTCCCCGTATCCTCAGTCTCTGTTCAACCCTGGCCCTGGCCTGCTCTCCCCTTGCCCCTGGAAGCGCACCCACCCTCTGTGGAGATGCCAGCCTTTGCCCCAGGGGCTGGCTGGCCCTGAGGTGCCGGGATCTGTGCCGTCCACTGCCTGGCTGTTTGTCGCCACCCTCCCAGCAGGGGAACAGAGCTGAGTGGGGGGTGGCTCTGTTCCCCCAAGCTGGGTGTTCCAGGCAGAGTTCTTTATACAGCAGCTGACGCCTCTTGGACACACTTCCACACGAAATGCTTGATTTTTCCCCTCCTGCACTCTTCAGGGGAAAATTATTAAAAGAAGATGCCTCTCCTTTCTGGCATATTATTCCCGGCCAGTGGTAACTCCGTGTGTTAGCCTCCTAAGCATTCCTCACACACACAGGATCAGAACACCCGCTGCAGACCTGCACGTGGCAGCCTGGCCGGGGCGAGGCCAGCAGGTCCGTCTGCAGGTGGCACAGTTTGGGGCCTATTTTGGAGGCAGAACAAGACCCGGTGGAGTCTACTGGTATTGGGGGTGGGGTGGGGTGGGAGGAGAGGCGGTATATGAGGAGTCCAAGACCTGGGGCTTGAGCAAGTAGGTGAAGGCAGTGCTACTGATGAGAGGGGACCTGAGCAAGTCTGGGCATGTGCCTGTGAGACATCAACATCTCAGCAGGGACGTGGTGAGTGTGCAGAGGGCAGGGTGGACACCACTCCACTGTCATCGGCAGACACATCTGGAGCCAAAAAGCGCTGGCACTCAGCCCCATCACAGAAGTCAGCCCTTTTAGGTGAAGCACCCTGAACCCCACCTTCATCTCAGGGATTCAGGTAACAAGAGAATTCCAGAACCTGTTTGAAATGGATGTCAGATCTATAGCTCCAAGTCTCTTTATTTCCCAGACCAGATCTTATTAGATTTCTGGAAGCTAGGCAAAGTCTCACATCAGGCAGGCTGGGCAACACATTCCAGGGATCCCCCTTTTGTGTCTGCTGCATCCAGGGGCCCAGAGACCTCACAGCTGAAAACCAGCGGCAATAACCACACACGGAACTGTCTGGGGAGGAAATGTCACACTCGGATCCAGAGCTGCTTAAATACAGATTTATTGCGAACCAACACAGGGTAAGAAAGAGAGCAACTTGACAGGCTGGACACCCCTCTCCTGGGCTCCCGGAGCCGAGAGTGAGCCGCCCTGCTTTCCTCGGAGCATCAGCTGATGGGGTTAGTGGCCAAACTGCTGCTGTCCTGTCTAAAGAGAGAAAACAAGCAGTGTGCACTAAGTCCGGGTTAGGCTGATCTGGGACGAGTGGGGGCAGAGAGGGGTCCCCCAGAGCGGCTCTGCACACACAGGGGAGGCGTGTGGTGCCCCAGGCACTCTGAGGTGTGTGCACATTCTGTGGGGACAGGTGCTCCGGGCTGCACCGCACAAAGGACACTTCTGGGGAGCACTCAGCACCTCCGCCAGCTCCCCACGTTCGCCCTTCCCATCTCCGTCCTTATTGTTCTGTTTTGTTAAAGCAGGGCAGAGAACGGGGAGAAAATGCAACTCTGGAAAACAGATCCTGGGCAAAAGGAAGACGATCTACCACGAAGTAAATGACTCTCACAGTCTCTCAAACAGCTGAGGTACAGGGCGTCTTCCCCCACCCCGTCACTCTTTCTGGAAGACTCCCCACAAGGCTGCACGGCCCACCTCGGTGAACTACAGAGAAAACAGGAAACACACACACATACTACACACACACACACACACACACACACACACACACCCTGACACGGGAAGAGCCAGTGCAGGGTGAGTATGCAAATCCGAGGAGCCTGCTGTGGCTGGAAGAGTGGTGAAGGCTTCCCCGGACCCCTCGTAGGTGACAAGTCTGCCCGCCTGCTGAAGAGGGCCCGCGGCTCCGGCCCCCCAGCCTTGGCGACTGGTAGAGACAGCAGGGCACTCACGTCCCAACAAATCCTGGGCTCACACCATGACATCAGAATGGTGTTTCTGGACCCACAGAAGACTTCCTGGGCACTGTACTACAAGGGCTGCTGAGGGCCGGGGCTGCCAGCGACCACTGTCAGCCAGAAACCTGTCTGGAAATGACGGCACTGAGATAGCTCCAGCAGGCGGAAGCCTCCAGGACCCCACCTGCTGACAGAGGTCCCAGACAAGGAGGCAGGAGCAGTCAGAGGCTGCTCCAGCCCCTCTCCCAGTGACAGGAAGACAGCCCTCCTGGAGCAGGCTTCTTTTTCTCTGTGACTAAGTCCCCTTATTCCAGATGCTGTACGTGGTAGCAGGCTGGGAAGTGTCTGCCACAGAGGCCCGCCTGACCGCTGATGGGACAAGCAGCAGATGCTCAGTGGGGGCAGCTCCACACACAGGTCATGGCGGCCCCACTGCAGGACAGGCTCTGGGCTGCTGCTCTCAGGGCCAGCAGGGGTGCTGAGGAACCCTCCTGAGGGGCCCTGCCTCCTGCTCCAGCCAGCAGACAGCCGAAGTCTACTCTCTTCACACCCAGCGGGAGCCGTCAAGCCAGCCCAATCAAGGGTCGCGGGTCATGGGGAAGCAGGCACGCACACTCCTGTCTGGAGATGTGGACGTGCAGAAGCGTGGGCTCGTTGCACCCAGCCCAGGGCCTGGCAGAGGCGCGTGGGGTTCTCAATCCCCGTGGCTCCACTGGAAAGGAGGCAGAGACTCTTCCTCAAGCAGTCCAAGGTCTGTCCCAGGCCCCACAAGGCCAGGTGGCCGGCTCCCGAGGCTGACACTGTGGTCCCCTTCCTCGGAGCCTGGGCTTCCCACGAGCCAGGATTCATGCCGAGGGTGTGACAGGACCAAAGCGGGGGTTAAAGGAGCCAAATCCAGCGGCCCAAAGACATGGTCTGATGCGCAAAGCCAAGTGCGCTGGAGCAGTGGTGTGGTGGGCGGCGCTGTCCTCACATCGGGTCTCGGGAAGCAGGCTACACGACCAGAGGGATGTCCTCCTGCGCAGACAGAAACCCCTACTGCACCTGGGCCTTGAGGCCAGAGCTCAGGACTCTCTCCCGACATCTAGAACAGGCAAAGTAAGACAGCAACAAACGCAGATGCCAGGATCCGTTTCTGCTGTGCCGAAGAGGCGTCAAGGCAGGGCAGCAAGCACAACAAAGTGACAGGCAGGACCACGTGGAAATGTGCCTACAGAAGGTCGAGTCGGGGGCTCTCACACCAGCCAAGGGGCAGTTGCCACAGAGCCACCTGCACTGCGCTCCTGCAAGCTGCCCAGCTCAACCACTCCACAGACCGCAGCTACGCAGACACCCAGCAATGGTACCCTACCCCACCCAAAGAGAAGCAAGCTGAAGAGCGTCCCAACAACAGCAGCAACAAGTGGGGAAGAGGGAGGGCGTTGCCGTGGAGATAGAGCAAGCCCTGCTTGGTGCTGGGCTGCCTGCACTTAGAGGCGCCCATCAGCAGGGCCAGGGCCAGCCTGCCCTTTGCCTCCTCGGAGCAGCATAAGGAGGTGTGAGGCTGGGGGAGGGCCTGATTTCCCTTCAAAGAAAAGGCAGGCATGGGGGGATGGGAGAGGATGAAGGTCCCTGGCATGCAAGGGAGCCATGGAGGGAAGCCGAGGTACGGCCGTGCGGCTTCTGCCGTCCACGTGCTGGAGAGGGCCTCCGGTCCTCTGGCCACTAAAACTGCACCGCCCCAGGGGAGATGTTGAACATGGCAGGGTCGAATCTCTGGCCTCGGAAGGGGGAGCCTTCAGCATCCCATCCCTTCTTCAGCATCTCATGGACTTTCTACAAACAGAAAATAGAGAAATTAAACGTGACCACAAGGCTGTGTACTCCCTCCCAGGGCAGAACTTCAACCGGCAGGCACAGGTCCTTTCTGCTTCCTCCAGCTGACTCTCCTTGGGGCCCAGGAAGGGACACGCTAGCTCGGGAAGCCCCGGGGGTGGGCAAATGGCCAGGGGGCCCCGCATTCCCATGATCAAGCCATGACCAGAGGCGGCGCTGTGTGCCCCACTGGCCTCTCCTCACAACACAGATTCTCTGACCCTCATCTCCCTGTCGCCAGCAAAGTACCAGCTGTTCCTCAGGGCTCAGGTACTGTCCCTTTTCTACCAGGCATCTCCGTCCAACAGCCATGTGGACACATGACCAAGGTGTGCAGAGGGATATTCCAAAGAGGAAGGCCCTTGGCAAGAGCTGCCCTGAAAAGTCAGGGAAATACGTGCATGGTACTGAGACGCTTACCCCAAGGGACCACATGGCATGCAGACCATCCAGTGGACAACCAAGACATGACATGGGCCTGGCTGTCGTGGCCCCTGCCAGCATCCATGGAGACATGGTCAGAGCTGGTGGCGACTTAGTTCTTCCCAGTGTGTGGCCATATGCAACTGTCCAGCCTCCAGGGGCCAGGAGGGGAACCAGGAGGGGACATGCAGGAAGGCTGCTGGGTGAGGGTGCTTCCCCTGTGCTCACTGACCCTGCGCCCTGCACATCTCGCCGGCCCCCCTGTGCACACCAGCACAGTGGCCGTGCTCAGGAAGAATGCCTCATTACAGGGCACTGGAAGGCTGGGATGACCTCTCACTGAGGTCTCACTGAGAGGAAGGAATGAGGAACTGTTGCGCAGGGCCAGGAATTCTCCTAACCCACTTGGCAATGTTCCCTGTCGCAGAGAGACTGCAGAATGGCAGGAAGACAGCACACTTCTCCTCTCATCATAAGGCCAAGCGTGGGAAGTTCCTGGTACTAACAATGCTGCTGGCTCTCAGAACCCCAGCCTTTTCTGAGCACCAGATGTGCATGACTTCTTCCCTAACAGGCCAACTTCTGACACAAGGGCTCTCTCTTTTCTGTTTTAGATCTAAGCAACACAGAAACAAGCATATCAAAGATGTTTTAATATGTATTAAACCCCAAAACCAAACCCACTGCCATCAAGTTGATTCTGACTCATAGTGACCCTATAGGACAGAGCAGAACTGCCCCATAGGGTTTCCAAGGAGTGGCTGGTAGACTTGAATTGTTGACCTTTTGGTTCGCAGCCAAGCTCTTAACCATTGTGCCACCAGGGCTCCTAATATGTATTAATTCTTTATACATATTACTCTCAGCTGCTTACAGGTAATTCACATCAGTGACTTTCTGGGAAGAGCATTTCAAGCATCTTTTCAAACAACGGCAATAGGAGAACTTGGCTCTTGCTGCCGGGCCTGTGGTGCTGCAGCAATTGCTAGGACCCATCTAAGCACACACTGGTGACTTGGTCTTCTCTCCACATGAACCCTCCCTGCCGGAGAACGGACATGTCCCCGTGCTCCACTGGCATCTGTGTGACCAAGAGGCAGCAAGAAGCTTGTCTCATGCAGCCCTTGGCCTGACTTAGCCTCTGCCCATTGTGGACGGGAAGATGGAGACTGGTCAGCTGCCCCACACACGTCCTGCCCTCCCAGAAGCTGCCAGAGCCCGCGTTGGCCCATCCCAACTCCCTGTGCTGGGAGGGTAAGCGTGGCAGTATGTGGAAGAGCGCCCCCTAAGGGTAAGCCTGGTTCTCACCCAGCACAGCCACGTGCCACTGTCCACTGCAGACAAACCACCATCCTCTTCTAGCTCTGGACACAGAACCCTCCTTGAATTTTTCTCTTCTTGTACCTCTGGCTACCATCCCCTGATCTCTTTGCTAAACACTCGTCCTCCTCATCTGACCTCCCAGTGTTGAAAAACCAGGTGTTTGGTCCTGGGCCTCATGTTCATCTCTCCATTCTCTCTTTGGGTGAGCTATCCTAAAGCAATGCCCCTAATCCCCACCTCTCTCAGCTCTGACCCTGACTCTGCATTGCCCTCCCCCTTGGCCCTGACCCTGCATTGCCCTCCCCCTTGGCCCTGACCCTGCATTGCCCTCCCCCTCGGCCCTGACCCTGACCCTGCATTGCCCCCACCCCCCCACAACACTACCCCTACTCGCAACCCTGATCCTGACCCTACATTGCCCTCCCCCTCGGCCCTGACCCTGACCCTGCACTGGCCCCCTCTTCGCCCTGATCAAAGACGTAGTGAAACCCATGTGAAATTGTGCACTACAGATCAGTAAGTAAACATAACTAAGCCTGTGCATACCCTGCTTACTGGTTAATCCGCCCCTGCTCCCGATGGGGCCGTCCAGCAGAGCAGAGCAGACCAGGCTGTCTTTGACCAAGCACACAGCCTGGAACCCCTGGGTTCCTCAGGCCCACTTCCCTCGGAGTCCTTTCTTCCACGCCAGGAAGCAGAGTGCAAAGAACAGCTCGAGGCACGACACAGCACCACAGGGAGCCCAGCTGCTAGGACGGCTAGACCTGCCCTGAAGCAAAGATGGAGGCTAAGAGCTCCTGTGTGCCATCGACCTCATTCTGATCCCGAGACCGGCTCCCACCGCTGTCTCGCCTCACAGGCAGCACAAGGTGGGAAGCGGACAATTAGTTACCAGGAGCGGTAAGTTCCAACAGACTGGTCCAGAGCCCAGTCACAAAATGCAGCAATGCACCCTCAAAGAACACGCTCTCCTTCCACATGGGGGAAATCTCACTCAAAGAAATTAAATTAGGAAAAAGACAGAGGGGATTACATTTTTGGTTTTGGAAGATAGGTTACCTCACAGTGACAATAAAGAATTTCAAAATATAAGCGGCCACTTCAAAATAAAAATGCTGTAAAATACACAGTATCTGTGGCATTAGAAGCACAATTTGAAATCTTCGCACATTTAGAAAGCTTCAAGTTCACACCACACATGGGAACCAATGCCAGGAGCTCTCTGTTAACTGTGACTGTGCTAATTTGCAAGGCTGATGAAATCTCAGAGGAGAGCTGGTCAGGCTTCAGCCCTCCCCACTGGAGACCCTCCTCCCGTTCCCATGACAAGGGAATAAAACACACAATAAAGCCACATAAGGCTTTCCTATGTTTGTTCTTCACTTGCTAAAAGTAGTAGGGATTTGCACCAGACCTCACAGGCCCTGCCACAGACTCCTAAGGTGACAGCTCTATGCAACAGCACTGAGAAGCAGCCTGGGGCAACACTCTCCCCAGGCACACACACGCACCCTCGTGGCTCACGGCGGCCCTGGGAGGGCAGCACAGGGACCAGCCTCAGACTTTTGGCCCATCTAGGAGCACACGGCTCACATGTGGCAGAGGTGAGCTCCCCTGGGAACCCCATGTCCCTGCTGCCTGCCCTGTACTGTGCTGGCCTTTCTCTGACACCTCCCATGATGCTCTCCTGTGCTGCAGGCATACATGTCCCCTCAATGCTGAGCACACAAGGTCAGTGCTTAACAGACACTTGCTGAATCAATTTGGACTTAAAATACAGTGGTCTTTCCATCACACTTTGCTGTCTTCAGGGTTCTTCTTGGCCCTTCTGTTCTCTGTCTCCTGGTCCTGGCTCACAGGCAGCCAAACATCACCGTGTGCAGCAGCCTTCGGGCCTGTTGGCTCACGGCCTTCTGCTCCACAGTGGCTCTGCCCGAGGTCCCAGGAAACCAGGAAAGCAAAACCACACGATGTTCCCTCCCAGAGCAGGACACAAGCAGAGGGACCCAACTGCACTGCCAAGGGGAGAGGCATGGTTCTGGTCCCCTTGCATAGTGACAGTCACCTCCTGAAGCGGCCAGGTGCACATATGAACACCAGCTGCATGCCAGAACTCAGCTGGAAGTCTGCCAAGATGCTGTGTGTGCACGTGTGCGTGTATATGTGCATATGCATGTGTATACTGTGTGTGCGCACATGTATGCACAGGTGCACACGCATATGCCTGTGGCACATCATCTCCCCTTTCTTGAGACTGGCTCTGCCCTAGGCTGGACCTCAGGGTTAGCTCTTGGAGGACCAGAAAATCCCTGGAAGCTGCCTCACTCTGTCTGGAATGAAGGGGCTGGCTTGCAGCCCGGCTGAGAGGAGGCAGTCCTTCAGATGCCCCAAACGGCTCTAACTACTCCGTTCTTTGGGCTACCATCTTTGGGCATCGGAACAAACCACTGCACCTCCCCCTCTGAAGCCTAATGGTTTGTCTAAATAAGCAGCAGGGCTAAAGAGATATAATTCTGGTCTAAGAATTCCAGGCTGGCACCCTCCTGTCTAAGTACTCCCCTCTTTGGGTGATCAGGTGGGAAAACTTGCACTGCATTCTGTGCAGTGAAATATACAACCCCAGGAATACAAAACTGGGAGGGGCATCATAATCTTGTAGGAATCTCAGTCAACTGGCACAATATAAGTCATAAAGTTATGTTGTATATCCTAGTTTGGTGAGTAATGTCTGGGGTCTTAAAAGCTTGTGAGTGGCCATCTAAGATACAACTATTGGTCTCTACTCATCTAGAGAAAAAGAGAAAGAAGGAAACTAAAGACTCAAAGAAGAAACTAGTCTACAGGACAAAGACTCTACATGAACCATGACCGCATTTACCCTGAGACCAGATGAACTAGATGGTGCCCGGCTACCACTATTGACCGTTCTAATCAGAGCCATAAAAGACAGACCCTGATAGGAGAAAAATGTGAAACAGAATCTCAAACTGCTAAAAAGGAAAAAAAAAAAACAGACCTACAAAACTGGTTGAGACTGGAAGATTCCCCAAGACTATCACCCTGAGACACTCTTTAAAACTTGAACCAAAACTAACCCCTGAAGTCACCTTGTAGCTAAATAACAAATTGGCTCAGAAAAATAATGAATGTCACCCTTCAGTACTGTGCTCCTTTAAAAAATCATTTTTATAAGACCAAATGGTCAACAATCACTTTAAAACAAAAATGAGAATATAAGGAGGCAGGGACACCAGATTAATGGAAACAGAACCAGAACGGAAATAATAGGAATGTTCATACATTGTGAAAAATGTAACCAGTATCACTGAACAACTTGTGTAGAAATTGCTGAATGAGAACCTAAACTGCTGTGTCAACCTTCACTGAAAACACAATCAAATATTATTTAAAAAAAAAAAGGAAGAAAGAAACCAGGTGGGGGAAGTTCCTCAGGGTCTTTTTTCCACGGTGTAAAGAGAGGGGTACCTGTGGAAGTCTTCCATCCTGCTGGGCAGCTGTTGAGCCAGGGAGGACTGCTCATGATGGAACTCTTCCTGTTGTATGCTGTCTGTTGTCTGTGAGTAATTACAATGGCTTTCACTATTGCCAAGACTGCTTATGTGCCCTGTGTGTACAACTTGATCAGGATGAACGGATAGTTTCACTATGGAGTGGATGGTACCACTGGGTGGAATTCTCATCCCCATACTCTGGTGGGTACTTGGGATCTGGAGACAGCCTTTAAGGCAATCTGTGTGTGCAACGCACCAGCCTTGGCAGTATGATGGACTTCAACTACTTGGACTAGGACTACCCCTTCAGGCTGCACTCTGCGCCCACGCCACAGGACTCCAGCACCGTCTACAGGAACGAAGAGGAAGCCACAGCAGTTGTCTGGGGCGGACACCCTCCTGTCTTAGTGGCGCCATGACTACCAGTGAGAGTGTAAGCACGACTGGAATGTTCTTGGGAGAAGGTAAGAGTAAAACGGCTGGAGTGCCAGCCCCAGAGGGACTGCTGTGTCTGCCTCATGCCTGGCTCCTAGAAGGTGGGCCCTTGGAGGAGGGGAGACCCAAGAGGATTCTAGAGGGTAAAGGATTGGTGGCAAAGAAGCCCCAGGGGCAGGAAGAAGACAGAAGAGAGTAAGGAGGGTGGGGTGAAAACCCAAGAGGTGAGGCACAAGGAAAGAGAGGAAGGGGGTGGGCGAGGGGAGGGGTGGAGAGGAGGAAGAACACGGAAGGGCCGTATGCCTCAGCAGGACACAGAGCACAGGGCACCTGGAGCTCCCAGGTGTGTTCCGAACTGCGACAGCGCTGCCTCCTGGGCTGCTTCCACTTTCTAGGATGAATATTTTGGCACTATCGGTATCTTGTACAACAAGCAGGGATGGATTTTTAATTCAGACTTTTAAAAAGTTTAAAAAAAAAAAAAAGCCAATGTATGGTTTGCCATCAGAGGGCACTTGAGAGGCTCAGAGACAAAAAACCACCAGTAAAAAAGTACGCATTTTTGAACTGAAAAAGACAATGTGTTTTGTGAGTTCAGTGGAGAGGCATTCTTGCTTCTTACATCTCACAGCTTGAGCGTTCGCAAAGCTCACCAGTACCACAGCTCAGACCACAGTGAAACATTAACTTCCAGCATTTCTCTCCATCAGAGTCAGGGCCACCTGCTACTTGTTCCATCTCAGTGTTTGAAAAAGTGCCCTCTGCTCATCTGGGGAAGGTGCCAGCAGAGTCGCCTCCCTCGGCACGCGATTCACTTAATGGCACACAGCACCTCATTTTGGAAAGACAGCTTTTCAAGACTTCATTCTAACCCAAATGTGACCATGAGCGTTTATGCTAATATCTGTAAAAACTGCCCAGAATCTTCTCAATACAAGGGATTCTTTCCCCCAAAGATCAACCTGTGACTGTATCTCAACCACTTCTGTGGGCACAGCACTACACTTGGGGATAGTCAGTGCCAAGTCCCATCACCTCTCTGTGAGCCTGTCTCCTCTTCTGTGCAGCAGGATGACGCCTCATCTCCAAGCTGCAGTGAGGATGATGAGGAAACGCTCATGGAAGCCTCCTCAGGCAACAGGTGTGCAAAAACTGGTCTCTCGTCTTGACAGCCACAAACAAAAGCAGCTCAGCTGGGTTGTAACTGCGAGCAGCCGGCCTGCTGTCTGCATGAGCCCGGGGCGCTGCATCCTGAAGTTCTGATCCTAGGTGCTCGGCCACTACGACAGAGGTCACTGTGACCTTTATCAGGATATGGAACAGCCAAAGAGGGTCCTTCAGCGTTCCCAAAGAGTCAACACCAGACTAAACCTCCAGGTCTGCAAGCCCATGCTGGTAAAGCAGCCAAATGAGAGGAACATTCTTTCATAGAGACACCAACCTGTGCAAGGTGCAGGGTAGGACAGGTGATGGCAAAAAGGTCTGTAATCAAATCAGGGTTCAAATCCCACCCCTGAGGCTTACTAGCAGTGGGACCTTGAATATAGGATGTGACCTCAATTTCTCTATCTGTTAAGAAAACACACTCTCATCTCAGGGGTGTTGTGAAGAGTCTGTGAGACAGCACTCATGACAGGGTTCATACGACACCTGACCAGTAGGAAGTGCTTAATAATGCCCACGTCATGCCAGGCGCGGTGGTGGCTGGGAGTGGCAGCCTGATGGGAAGTGGGGATGACTGGCAGCCCTCTCCTCAGGCCTCCGAGGCCCTCGCAGGCACAAGGTGGGGCTGGCTTGCACATCTAAGATCTGAGCAGAGTAAGGCAAAGACAGTTGGCCAACAAGTGAGCTGTGTGTGAGCAAATGAGTGAGGTGAGCTTGCAATCATCCAATGGTGGACTTCCTGGGGTGAGATACTGGCAAATAAGCCAAATACATCACAAAGTCGGGCACTTGCAAAACGAACTGCAAAATGCAAGAATGTGATGGCTTTCTTAGGGGCTCTGGGTTCACTACACAAGGAACAAAAACTTGAGACTGGTCCAAAGCCCCAAGGACTCCAAGCCCTTTGTCCCAACTCAGACTCACGAGTCACGCATTTCTCACCACCAACAGCTTATGTGCGACACTAGGAGGCTGAAAATAATGTGAGGAGAGAAAGCAAGTATATCTGTATGTAATTAATTGCTTTTTTGCCACTGGCAGTCTGCTCGCTAGCGCAATGCCAGCCGGACACACGCCTTCTTCTGTTAAAGACTTCCTCCCACCTCAACACCGCTGCCCTGGCCTGGCATGAGACAGTGCCTGCGCCACGGCCACCGACCTCTGGAAATGCACATGGAAGCTCTGCTGATGTCCCACTAGCAGGACCTTAACTGATCTGTGGGGGCTCTGCAGAAGGCAGGCTAAAGGCCACAGTAGGTCCAGAAATCTCTCCGGACTGCTCAGAGTCAGTAAGGTACTCAGATTCCCAATCCTGGTTTGAAGCAGCACCCCGCTCTCAGCACCCTTCATGGGCCCTGCTAGCTGGGGCTCTTCTGTCCAGGCTTGAGGCTGTGACAGGGAGCGTCAACGGATACGTGCCCATGCATGGCATGGTCAGACGGCCACGTGGCTACCTGAGTCAAGGGCACTGGAGACCACCCGAGCTGTGCAGCTGGAAAGAAGGACAGAGAGGCAGCCCCTCAGCCTGCAGGCCACGGGGCAAGGCCATGCTGCTCTGCTCAATGATTGGCTCCTTGGCACAGGGCCCAGCTCTACGCAAACCCTTCCTCCCAGAGCTTCACCTGTGCCCACGATGCCCTCACATCCCAGCACCCCGCCAGCCCAGCCTCTCCTCTGTCTTCTCGCCAGCCTTCTGATATGCAAGCAGAGGAAGCCTGTGGTATCTGCCTGGCAGGCCTCAGAGTGCCTGGCTCTCCTGGGCAAAGGCTGAGGGTCCTACCAGCTCATGGCTCTGCGGCTTGCCCTGTAGCTTCTGGTGGTAGTCGAAGGTCAGCCTGTCCAGGACAGCGTGCTCCTCCTCATCCACGGTGGCCATGGAGCGCTCCTTGTTGATCTTGTCGATGTCGATTTGCTCCTCGCCCTCCAGGATGGCACTCCACCAGTACTCCCCCACCTTGTTCAGGTTCACCTAGGGCCAGAGTAGAACACAACCTGAGCCCTCGGGAGAGGCAGCAGTGATGGTTGCAGAGCCTCAGCGAGGGGACAGCTCTCGAGGGGAAGCCAGGACAGACTCAGGGACCCACCAGTCAGTATGCGAAGGGGCGGGCAAGCAGCCGGTAGAGCACTAGGTGGTCAGAGGTTCAGGCCCTGAGCACCCACTCAGAACAAGTTCCGCTAGCCCAGGGAGGGTGGGCTGGGCCTTCAAGAAGATGCTCCAACATGCTAACAAGCGTGCGGCCTGTGCAAACACACCACGGTGACAAATTCAGAGGCTGGACAGCACCTATGCAAAACAGGGAGGAGGAACTCAACACCCACAGGCCTCTCTTCTGATGGGCAACTCCTTCCTTTCCACCAGGCTGGCAACTGCTACGGACGATGGCAGCCACATCGACCATGTCACCACACACACCTACTTCCCACTGCCAGCACCAAAGACCTTCACCTGTCACCCAGCCCCAGCCACTCTGAGCCACTTCTGACAGAGAAAGCAAGTTTTCCAAAAGCCCCTCCTTCCATGTCAGGGGGAAGAATCTGGCTGCCTGAGCTGACACACCCTCACCTGCTAGGCACCTGCTCCTGTGCTACCACAGCCTTCCCCAACCACAGCCACGGAAAGCCTGTCCCCACACACGGGCTTCCTTCACCATCCTTCCTGCCTGGCCAGGCCCTGCCGCCCCACCTAGCTCTGGTCAGCCACCTCCTTATCTGAGTCATCTCTTTCTTGCCTCTAAGAGCAGGAGTCAGTCTCGGTAATTTGGGACCTGGCTCCAGGGGACAGACCTGTCAGCTTGAGGGTTTAACCTGATGTATGAGAGAATCTCTTGGGGTTAACCTCATACCCCAGACTGCATCTCCCCAGGGCCAAACTGGCCAGACATCCTGGCCTCACTCCTGGCCTGCTGGCTCCCTGCCCAGGGCCAGCCCTGCCACTCAAGGGGCCTGGTTACCACCAGGAACCACACTGCAAGGCTGGTCCCAGCCCCCCTCCTCCGCTCCTGCCTGCGCACTAAGGTCCAAGCCTGCTTTGGGGCTGAGCCTGCTCAGGTACCTCTGCCAGAGCCTGCATTCAAACTCATTTCCTGGTTAAGGGAAACATCACTCACCTGAGTCTTGTGATGCATTGCCGGGGAGCTGAGAATCTCACTTCCTTACCACAAAAATGGAAAGAGAGTGAAACCGAACCATCGGAAGCCAGAGCAGAACACCAAAGGCATTGCCCAGTTTAGTGGCCAGGTGCACAGAGGCCAACTCAGCCAGTAACAAGGACCTCAAGGTGACCAAGGTGACACCTGTGGTCACGGCTACAGCTCCCTGGAGGGAGTTCCCCATTTCCCCTGCACTGTCCACTTTTGGATGGGGACAAAACAGCAAGGTGGGGAAGTAAAACAGAAACCACAGGCAACCAGCGAGAGAGGCCCTCCCTCACAGACACATAGCCACAAGGAGAGCACGAGTGGTCAGCTGGGTAAAACCTGCCGAGGTAAATTCAGAAGCCCCAGCCACAGACCGTGACAGTCTCTGCGGAGACGGAGTACGTGCCCCCCCAGGAAGAGCCCTAGAGACCCAGATGTCACCAGCCCCTGCTGTCTCCTCCTACTCTCTGGCAACAATTACATTCACCCTAAAGTGCACACGGGCTTTGAACCAGTGCTGCTAACGAGGCTCCTTCCACCCTCCACCACCTCTAAAGTCCTGCTGCCAAAGAATCAACCAGCCACTTCAAAAAGAGCACGTGTGGCAGCCTCTTACTCCTTTAGAATCCCCTTGGGGAGGAAGCAGGGCTCAAAATCAAAGTTCACGTTCAGTCCCTGAGAAGTGATTTCAACTAATTAAGGGGGTGGGGTTGAGGAGGTGCATGAGGTCATATAACAGAAAGATTTTCAGAAGTGGAAAAAGCAAGACAAAGAATTGCAATCATGACATTAACATCAGCATCTCAGCACATTACCAAAACAAACATCTCTCAACTTCTGGTTTCCGTGGAACAGATATGAGGAATAAAGAAAAGACAGGGTGAGCTGGCCAGCTTTTCAGAGCACCTAACCCTTCCCAAGAACACCAGTTCCATCAGATAAAGTCCAGGTAAGGGATTCCTTCTAATCTGCCACTGCTGCAGTTTAAATTTAGGCTAAATTTTCCGTTTCCAGACACTCTGCTTAGTTGGTCACTGACTGCACCATTTATTTGTAGAGTGGAGACGTGGCCCTCAGAGCCCCCGTGTAGAGAACGGCAAGCCTCTTTACTGAGCTGCAGACCTCAGGCCAATGCAACACAAATCTCCCACGTGGGAACTTCATTCTATTTTCATAACTCTAGGAGAGATTTCTGAGCTCCTTACAGATGGTAAATCGATGGAAAGAAGAGACCTTTTACATTTACTTTACTTCCATCTTCATCAATAATTACCATTTACTGAGCTCTATGCACCGTGTACTGTTAATACTCACAAGCCCCTGTAAGATATACACTATGCCCCTGGGAAGCTCTGTAAGGACCTAAGGTTATGGCATCAAGTGGCAGAGCAGTCTACATGCCAATGTGAAAGCCCAGCTTCCCTGTGCAGGACACCATAGCTGGGTGAAGGGGGTTGACCCAAAGCCATCCTAGAGACTCTTCTTTTTGCTCGTGGACCTTTTTACAGCCCACAAGCCAAACCCAGGGTTTTATGGACCAGGTAAGGACATGTGAGCCAGGCTGAGGGGCACCATAGGGCACAGCAGGAGAGATGATAGGCTTCACTCTGCTTGTGCTCGTGTCCAGAGAACAAACCCACCTGTGTGATGCACACCCCTCCAAAATCAGGAGGCCCGGCACCACTTTCTGAAGGTTTGTCCTGAGCAAACTCTACTACGGCCATGGCAAACACCCTGCCTCATGTGCCTTCCAGTCCTCCTTCAATTGTGTTTCTCATCTATCACCTCTGCACCTGCAGTGGGCTGCCTTTCAGTACGGCGCTCCCTGCCCTGGACTCTGCCAGTCTCTGCACAGCAGCAGACAAGGTCTCTTCTACAAAAAGTTCCTGGGAAGGCCCTGAAAATACCAAGGTAGCATCTACAAAATTTTAATAAATATTTACTTAGTACCCTTAGAGTATCTTCTACTACCCTAATTTCTAGGGATGAGTCTAACAGTAAAAAGAACAATATTAATAATAGTGCTAACATAATAGTTACTGTAAACAAGGGCATTCTAAAACCGTCTTGATGGGCTTTCCTCCTCTCTCTGCAGTCCCCCTTTGGAGACATCCCCATTCCTGCCATTCTGTCTCTCCTCTCTGTGCACAGAGCTCCCAGACATCGAGTTCCAGCGCTTTTCTCTTTCCCAAACTCAACTCATTGGGTTTTTTTTTTTTTGTTAGTTGTTTTAATTTTTTTTTATGGCTCCATGACCCAGAAGTCTTTTAACTAAGACGTTTCTTTATGCTCTGAATTTTTCTCATATTCTACAAACTGGTTTAATTTGTAACCGCTACTGCTGTCATTTTTACATTTAACCATTCTTCTTGAAATAATACTACTGGGTGGCCTAACCTTCAGAAATGTTGATGGGTACAGAGAACACACGGTCTTGTCAGGACCACTTCTCTTCCACACCCCAATGCAGAACGTAGCACCCAAAGGATACAGGGAAATGTGCTCTGAGGGAGTGCTAATGTTTCTGAAGGAATCCATATCTAAAAATAACATCCCTGATAGAGTAGTCTGATTATCTGTTTAACGTTGGTTTTTGTTTCAACATTTGTTACTTTTCTTAAAAGTCAGATTTATGGGAGTATAAGTTGCACATAGTAAAATGCACCTTCTTAGGCGTACACATCTATGAGTTTTGACAAACACAGTCATGCAATCACCATGACAATCAAGCTTCAGAATATTTTCATCACCCAAAGAGTCCCCTGCTTCCCTCTGCAAGCAGCCTCTCGGCCCACCCCAGCCCCTGACACTGGTTTCTGTCCATCTAGGTCCTCCTTTTCCAGATGCCATGCTGGTGGAATCACACAGCCTGCAGCCCTTTGTGCCTGGCTTCCCTCTCTCAGCCATGCCGACATGGGAGTGTCTCAGGAGGGCGCCCTCTGCCGCTCATCAGTGCTCAGTGTTCCAGCATCCAGGGCATGGGCCTCCCACAGTCTGTCCACCCTCCACCCGCTGACAGATGCGGGAGTTTCCAGACTGGCGATTATGTGTAAAGCTGCTGAAAGATTTACATACAGGTCTCTGAATGGACCTATGTCTTCTTTTCTCCTTGGTATACGCCTACGAGTGGTCATGTGCTAAGTGCATGCTGAACTTTATAGGAAACTGCCAAACTACCTTCCAAACAAGCGGGACCATAGTGTGCCCCCCCACCCCCACCCAGCAGTGCATGAGTGCTCCAGTTACCATATGTCCTCACCAACACCTGGTACTTTTTTCTTTTTTTTTTTTTTTGGGGGGGGGACCATTCTAATAGGTATGCAGTAGTCTCTCACTGCGGTTCTAATTTGCATTTCCTTAATGACTAATGATGTGGAGCATACCTTCATATGCTTATCTGCCATCTCATTTTTTAAAAACATTTTATCTGAAAATAATTTTAAAGTTACAAGAATAAAGCAAGTACAAAGAACACCTATACACCCTTCTGCTAGATTCACCCCCTATGCCATATCCTTCTCTGAGTACATATGTAATTTATAATGTAATGTCATACAGTATTTTTTCCTGAACCATTTAAGAATAAGTTGTATGCATCTTGGCCCTTTCTCTCTAACACTTTGGTATTTCCTAAGAATAACGAAGTTCTTTTATATAGCCACAGGAAAGCTCACATTTGAACAATACTTTAGTCTACAGTCTAATCTACCATTCATATTCCAGCTCTGTCAATGGACCCAATCATGACCTTATCTTGTTTCCCCTCCAGCCTAGGATCCATCACTGCACAGTAGCTGTCATGTCTCCTTTAATCTGGAACATTTCCACAGCCTTGAACTTTTTTAGGGTTTGCCTGGGGTTTCCTCCTGATCAATGGCAGGGTACGCACTCTCAGTGTAGGCGCTGGTGTGACCTTCCTGGGGTGTCATACCTGGAGGCACATGATGTCCACATGCCCCTCACTGGGGAAGTGCATTCTGATCACCTGGGTAAGATGCAGTATGATTTCTCCACTTTATAATTCCTGTTTTATCCCTTTGTAACTTATAAGCCTCTATGAAGAGACACTTTTAGACCACATAATTTCTCCACATGAAAACATCTCCCTAGGTTTAGCATCACTGAGTACTCTTACCTGACCCAATCTTTACCACGAAGAATGGAGAATTATTATTTTCTATTCCAGTACTCCCTCTGTATTTACCAGCTGGCATTTGAGTTTTTATTAAAGCCAAGAGCCTGCCCTTCCCCCCACTAGTTAATGTATTTATCCATTTATTATCAGCACGGACTCCTGGATTCTCATTTGTTCAATAACTTACAATTCATTACTGTCCTTACTTATTTTGGTGTTCAAATTATCCCAGATCAGTCAGAGGAAGTCCCTTCAAGCTGGTGCCTGTGGCCTGGTGACATGCCCCATCATTTCTTTGGGCACTTCCTTACTTTCCAGCATAACAAGATGTTCCAGATTCACCTTTTACCTACCCTGTCCTAGATCTAGAATAAACTGCTTGGAAGAATGTACAGACTGCTGGTTGAACAGTTTTCCCAAAATGTCCTCACAGAAACTTCAAACAACATGAATAAACTTATCTCAGCATCCTCCAACCTATGCCAGATGACTCACCAATATTTATATCCCTTTCCTTCCTTAGTAACAGAACCTTACTTCTATTCAGGGAAGCAATGTGCCAGCTAAAGAATACTTTACTTGCAACTACTCTGTTTCTTGGCCATGTGATCAAGTAAAAGTTGTCAGATAGTACTTCTGGGAAGTTACCTTGAAAACAAGGACTTCTGAGCACTTCTGGGAAGTTACCTTCAAAACAAGGACAGATAACTGGGGTTTGTTCTTCCCATCTTCCCTTTCCTCTATCCAGCTGCCACACAGGACGAGGAGAAAGCCTTGTGGATGCAGGTTCCATGCCAAGGATAGAAAAGCAGCAAGACAGAAGGACTTGAAAGTCCTGAAGACACTGTTGAAGCTAGAATACCACCCTAGTGCTGCTCATCTCTGGACTTGCTTTTCTGTGACAAAGAACTTAACAGTGACCTCTGCTTCCGGCTATAACAGAGTAAGTGGCTCCAGATCTGCCCTCCCACCATAAAGAACTAGAAAATAACTGGTCAGATAGTGGACGACAGCCAACACTGACTATGATCTCTAAAAGACAGGAAACAAATGAGTTGAGCCCTATGATCTCTCCGGCTTTTGCTTGGAAGCAGTTTTTGTACTGGGGAGCGAAGCAGAGCACAGACAATCTCAGTGAGATGAGATGGCTGGGGTTTGGCGAGCCTGAGAGGGTTGGAAGTTGTGGGGTCAAGCGCTAAAGACAAGGGAGTTACCCAGAGAAAGAGTCAGAGAAATCTGCAAATGAAGTTCCCTTGAGTTTATGACTGAATATTAAGTCATACATAGATAGGGTGAGACTCGACAAAACCAGTCAAAGAATAACAGGGAAGCTATAAGCAGAACAGTTCTCAGGGCTAACACAGGACTAACAGATATTCAAGGTCTGACTAACTGGACTGGAGAGTACTCACTGAATACTCAGAACATTCAACAGAGACTCAAGAAGGGTCATACTTCTTGTAGCAGAATAAACTAGTCTTAGAGTAAAGGCTACTCTAGACCCACCCTAGCAAAGCTTAAATGTGAGACTCAAAAAGATCAAGCTCATCTGCAATTAACTGAATCGTCTGTCAAAACAAAGCCCAACACTCCACAGAGAAAGATGACAAAACTCAGCACTAAACGATGTAAATTCACAACGTCAAGATCACATAAAAAATTGATAGGCAGGGAGGAAGCAGGAAAACGTGACTCATATAACTAGGAGAAAAATCAATTAATAGAAACAATCCCCAAAATGACAAAGAACATGAAATTAGTGAACAAGAACTTTAAAGCAGCTATTACAAATATGTTCAAGGAATTATTTAATACGGCCCTTCTAGCCATAGTCTTTGTAACTCCTACCAAATGACTGGGTTGGACTATGCAAACAAGGTACTTATGGCCCACCAAGGGGACTGGATAGCTTGCTAAATAATGTAAATAAGGTGCATGGCACTCTTATGGAGGGGTGGGACCATGCAAATAAGGTGTATGTAACCCTAACAAGGGGATTGGTCAGTTTTGCCATCCCGCTAGGCTTAAAAAGAGACACAGAGAAGAGAGAGAGAAGAGCTGTAACATGGAAGACAGTGAGAGATGGCAGCATAGCACTAAGGAAGAGCAACAGCAGCATGAGACAGCAGGAACTAGGAGACCGGTGTGAGACAGCCGTGGTGAGGCTTGCCGACCCATGGAGCTAAGAATTATAACACTTGCCTGAGAAGGTCCCTAGCATGGCCTGTTGGCAGAAGGCCCCCAGCAGAATCCAGTGGCAGAGGGCTAGAAGAAGCTATCCTGATCAAGGAACTGTGTCCTGAGTTGTTTTTGTTACTTCCAAGTGCATCCTGATCCCAAGTTGTACTCCATTACTTCCCTAATAAAACACTTAACTGTAAGTATGGTTCATGAGCTCTGTGAGATGTTGCAGTGAATTACCAAACCCAAGAGGAGGCGGGGGGGTAGCTGATGTTAGAGATGATAGAGTGGTACAGCAGTTTGGAAGAGTTGGACATTTGGGCCATCTTTAACCTTTGCCTCACGGGAACCAGCTTTGTGCTGATACTTATAAGAGAAATTATGCATTTAATATTACAAAGCCTACAGCAACATAAAAAGAGACATAGTCCAAAAGCCTACAATGGAGATACAATGGAATTCTAAAAAATACTCAATTAGTCCAAAACAAGGTGGAAAATAGGGAAAAGAAATACAAATACATGGGGCAAATAGAAAGCAAATATAAAAATGGCAGATTTAAAGTCAATCATGGCAATAATTCCATTAAATATAAATGGTCTAAACATGCCAATTAAAAGAAAAATATCATCAGACTGGATTAAGAGGCAACACCAAATTAATAACATGCTGTCTACATGAAAGAGACTTTAAATATAAAGACACAGATAAGTAAAAAGTAGAAAATGAAAAATGATATGCTATGCAAACTCTTAAGCAAAAGAAATCTTAAAAAAAAAAAAAAGCTTTAAAAGTGACTCTATTAAAATTAGGCAAAGCTGATGAAAACCCAACCAAACCCAGGGCCATCCAGTCAATTCCGACTCATAGCGGCCCTACAGGGCACAGGAGAACTGCCCCATAGGGTTTCCAAGGAGCTGGTGGATTCGAACTGCTGACCTTTTGATTAGCAGCCATAGCTCTAAACCACTGTGCCACCAGGGCTCCACATTAATCACAGTTATTTTAAATTGCTTATGTGATAATTCCAAAATCTCTGCCATGTCTGAGTCTGGTTCTGATGCTTGCTTTGACTCTTCAGACTGTTTTATTGCCTTTTACCAAGCCTTGAAATTTTTTGTGATAGTTGATGTGTCAGGCAATAGGAAGTGAGGTAAATGGCCCTTTAATGTGAGGTTTTATATTTATCAGCTAGGAATCAGGCTGTGTTTACTTTTTGCTGTAGCTATTGGTCTCAGAGACTAGAATTCTCTCATGTCCTTGTTTTTGTCTCCCTTTTGTCTTTGGGTTTTCCTAGAGACTCCTTAAATAGGGACTGAGGCTTGCAGTTCTTTCAGCTGTAATACCATTACTACACAAGAGCCAACTGATGTGGTGGTAAGGTGTTGGGGGGAAGGGAAGCACTTCATAGTCCTGTAACTAGATCTTAGTCTATAACTAGATCTTAGTCTCTTAGTGATCCTATGTTCCCAGGCTGCAACCTTCACAACTAATAATACACAACTGATTTTTGTGTGTTGATCTTGTGCCCTGCAACTTTGTTGAATTCATTTATTGGCTTTAGTAGCTTTCTTGTAGATTCTTTGGGATTTTCTATATATAAATTAGATAAGCTAGATAAAACTGCTAATGACAATTTCCTAGAAACACATAACCTACCGAAAATAACCTAAGAAGAAATTTAAAAATATATACATATTAACAGACCTATAGTAAGTGAAGAGATTGAATCAGTAATAAAAACTTTCCAACAAAAAAAAAGTCCAGGGCCAGATGGCTTCACTGGAGAATTCTACCAACCATTTAAGGACTTAACACCAACCCTCCTCAAACTCTTCCGAAGAATAAAAGGGATGGAAAACTTCCTAACTCCTTCTATGAGGCCGGCTAGACATCATAAGAAAACTATAGACCAATATCCCTTAATTAAGAATTTTGATGTAAAAATACTCAACGAAATACTAGCAAACTGAATCCAATAGCTTATTAAAAGGATTATATATCTAAGAGTGGTTTAACGTAAGAATATCAATCAATGTAATACATCACATTAACAAAATGAAGAAAAAGAACCACATATCATCTGGATTGATGCAGTAAAAGCATTTGAAAAAATCTAACACCTTTCATGATGAAAATACCCAGAAGACTCGGAATAGAAGGAAATTTTCTCAACATGATAAGAGGAATGCATGAAAAACCCACAGGTAAGCTCAAACTCAATGATGGAAGACTGAGAGCTCTTCCTCTAAGATCAAGAAGACAAGGATGCTCACTTACACCACTGTTATTCAATAGTGTACTGGAAGTTCTAGCCAGAACAAACTGGCAAAAAAAAAAAAAGAAAAAAAACACAAATAACAGGCATCCAAGTCGGAAAGGAAGAAATAAAACTACCTCTATTTGCAGGTGACATGCTTCTAGATATACAATCCACATCCCCCCCCCCCCCCAAAAAAAAAGAAACCTACTATAGCTAATAAATAAATTCAGCAAATTGCAGGTTACAAGAGTAACATACAAAAATCAGTTGTTTCTATACACCAGCAATGAACAACCTGAAAAGGACATTAAGAAGGCAAAAGGACCTAAAGGAATAAAATGTCTAGGAATAAATTTAACCAAGGAGGTCAAAGACTTGTACACTGACAACTAGACATTGCTGAAAAAAATGAAAACCCACTGCAGTCAAATTGATTCCGACTCATAGCAACCCTAGAGGACAGAGTAGAACTGCTCCATAGGGCTTCCAAAGAGCGGCTAGTGGATTCGAACTGCTGACCTTTTGGTTAGTAGCCAAGCTCTTAACCACTACACCATCAGAGCTCCAAAAATAAAAAATAAACCAAAATAAATTTAAAGAAGATCTAAATAAATGAAAAGACATCCTGTGTTCATGGACTGGAAGACTTAATATTGTTAAGATGTCAGTACAACCCAAAGATCTACAGATTCAATGCAATCCCTTTTAAAGTTCCAACAGCCTTTCTGTAGAAACAGAAAAGCCCATCTGCAAATCCATATAGAATTGCAAGGGGCCCGTAGCGAAAACGATCTTGAAAAAGAAAGATAAAAAAGGAGAACTCACACTACCCAATTTCAAAACATACTATAAAGGTACAGTAATCAAAACAGTGTGGAACTGGTATAAGGACAGGCATATAGACCAACAGGATAGAATTAAAATCCAGAAATAAACCCATACATCTATGGTCAACTGATTTTTGACAAGGGTGCCAAGTTCATTCAATGGGGAAAGAACAGTCTCTGCAACAAATGGTGCTGGGATAACTGGATCTCCATATGCAAAAGAATGAGCTGGACCCAATCCTCACACCACATACAAAAATTAACTCAAAGTGGATCAATGACCTAAATATAAGAACTAAACCATAAAACTCTTAGAAGAAAACATAGTGGTAAAGCTTCAGGGCCTTGTTTTTGGCAACGGAAACTTAGATATGACACCAAAAGCATGAGCAATAAAAGAAAACAGATAAATTTCATCAAAACTAAAAGCTTTTATGCATCAAAGACTTTATCAACAAAGTGAAGAGACCACCTACAGAATGGGAGAAAATATTTGGTAAACATATATCTGATAAGGGTTTAATACCCAGAATATATAAAGACCTCCTACAACTCAACAACAGGAAGACAAACAACCCAACTAAAAAATGGGCAAAGGACTGTCTCCTGGTGGGGAGGAAATAATGTCTCTCAACTGATCGCCAAAGAAGATATACAAACGGCCAGTAAGCACATGAAAAGAAGTTCAATATCATTAGTTATTAGGGAAATGCAAACCAAAAGCCCAATGAGATACCACCTCACATTCATTATGATAGCTATTATCAGAAAAAAAGAAAATAAACAAGTATTGGTGAGGATGTGGAGAAATTAGGATCCTTGTCCATTGCTAGTGGGAATGCAGAATGATGCAGCCACTGTGGAAAACAGTCTGATGACTCCTTAAAAAGATAAACATAGAATTATCATATGACCCAGTAATTCTACTTCCAGGTATACACCCAAAAGAACTGAAAATAGGGACTCAAACAGACACTTGTACACCAATGTTCACTGTAGCATTATTCACAATAGCCAAAAAGCAGAAACAACCCAAGTGTCCATCAACAGATGAATGGATACACAAAATATGGTATATACATACAATGAATATTACTCAGTAATGAAGAGAAATGAAGTCCTGACTGTGGAAGGGGCAGTTCGAGCACAGCCTGCACCTTTCCCTGTGACCCACAAAATGAACCTTATACTTAGGACCAGGTATCTCAACCTGGCTTCTTGAACAGGTTGAGAGTGTGGGCTGACCCCCTGACCCAGGGTGTCTTGACCTAAAACACTCCCCGTAGCAACTGGTGGGCTATCATCACATCCCTCCTCTCTTGCCCTGAGCACATGTCAACATTCCCAGGAACTGCTTAGCTAGGTGTGTGCATTGGTTGGCACCTGGACAAATCCACTTCTGTATCTGTTCCTGGAATGGAGGGAATGATGTCTCTCAACTGCGGCACAGAAGGGTGAGCACAGACCATCAGCCCTGCACCAGCTGTGGGGAATCACCCACTGGCCATGGGAGACTGGTGCCCACAAGTAAAGCCGACCTTGCTCTGTCTCTTCCCTATGTGATTAAAGTGCTGTTCAACTGCCTGTGTTTGTAAATTGTGCTTTCTGCTGGCAACCCCAAACCTTGGCTCGACAGTAATACGTACTATGTCATGGAAAAACCTTGAAAACATTATGTTAAATAAGTCAGACACAAAGGGATAAATGTTGTATGATTCCACGTATAGGAAATATCTAGAATAGGTAAATTCATAGAGACAGAAAGTGTACATTAGTGACTATCAGGGTCTGGGAGGAACTGATGAAGAAGTACATAAAGTAATCCATAATGCTGGCTCACAGGCAAGGAAAGACTGCAAAGAAAGGCGGGAAGACAATTCACCAGTGAGGAGATGCAGAGAGTAAACCACTCCATGGAAAAATGTACACTTTCACTAAAAAAACAAAAAGGAACAAATTTAAGGTATCCACATAAATTAGCAAAAATAAGTTACAATGAAAAAGTCCCATGCTGATTTCTGACCTCCAGAACTATAAGATAATAAATTTGTGTTGTTTTATTTTAAAAAGAAAAGGTCCCATGCTGGTACAAGAGTTTCTGTTTTGGGGTAAGGAAAAAGTTTTGGAAAAAGACAGTGGTGGTGGTTACACAACATGATGAATGCAATTAATGCCACTGAACTGTACACTTAAAAATGGCAAATTTTATGCTATATGTATTTTACCACAGTAAAAAAAATTGATATTAAAAAACAATTTTTAATTGGTAGGGACATGAGGATACTAGTGTCACATCACTGGTGACACTGCACAAATGCTTCATCTTTCTGGGGAGAACCCACTGCAAAATAGCTCGAGAACTATAATTACCCAGTAATTCCACTTTGAGAACTATAACTTAAGGACGTTAAGTTAATGGGGTTTTGCAATTTGTTTAAAAACACTGACAGGATTCAAAAATCAGCCAACAACCTAAATACACTACAGTGAGTTTTAAAGGCTAAGAAATAAAGGTATAATTCATAACAGAATACTCCACACCTATCTCACTTATTTTAAATGACTTGTGTGTAGATCATATCAGTATCTGAAAATGTGTATATAGGACAGCATTAACTAAAAAACCATGTCACACGTAGTTATGGCAACCATCTAACACATATATGTGTACATCAGCCACATGGGCAGCCTGGCGCACGCCCCCACCCGCCTGCTGGCCCCCTCCTTCGACAGAGGAGCAGAGGGCTGGCCCTGTGATGTGACTGCAGCCACCCACAGCAGTGAGGGGGAGAGCCTGCCACCTTCTTAACTTGCGGAAAAAATTAGGACAATGAGAAAGCTAACCGCTCGGTGTAGTGACTGAATGAGGCAGAGGGGAAGAAGAGCCATGGTTGTTGCCGTGGCTGATCGTACATCTCCATAACCAAGAAAGGAACTTGCCTGAGAGTCAAGAAGTCTCATTTAACATTCTGAAGAGTGGGAGGAAAGTAGGGAGGGAGGCAAGAACTGTCACACGGTTTTAGCTGCCACCCCTGCCTGCTTCAAATGCCTGCCCTGGTGCACCTGACATGGAATCCATGGCACAGGGGCAGAGGGAAGGGGCCTATGGTGGAAAGGGGCTGGTAAGCAAGTGGCATGTTTGGATTCGACTGCTCGACGATTAGGTTGGAGACTTCAACCAAGGACTGGTAGTGGTGGGGACAGGCGTCTCTGCAATGAAGCACCAGTAATAGCAGCCATACATCTTGAATGTCACTCCTCTTCTCTCACGTGGCCCTGTCAGCAACGCTGTGACCTGAGCCCTTGGGTTAGTTTCCTGTGGCAGCTGTAACAAACTACCACAAACTGGGTGGCTTAAAACAACAGAAATTAATTCTCTCACAGTTCTGGAGGCCAGAAGTCTGAAATTCCACAAGGTGCACGCTCCCTCAGAGCTCTAAGGGAGGCTCCATCCCGGCCTCTCCCAATCTTCCCTGCCTGTGACCACACCACTTCCATCTCTGACTCCACGGTCACATTGCTTCTCTTTGTGTCTGCGTCTTCTCTTCTGTTTGTCTCAAATCTCCCTCTGCCTCAATCTTATAAGGACATATGTCACTGGATTGAGAGTCCACTGGCATAATCCAGAATTATCTCCTCATCTCAAGACCCTTAACTCAATTACATCTGCAAAGACCCTTTTTCCAAATGAGGACACATTCACAGGTTTCAGGGGTTGGACTTCATGATTACCTTTTGGGGGACCTTTTTCAGCCTACCACAGCCCCTCTAGAACAGGGCTCCTGACTGATTTTCTTAATTATCCCCAGCACCCAGCACCCAGCACATGGTGTGGCACTTAATGATAAACAATCAATAAACACTTGAAGATCAACCAGATTAAGTTTATCAACCCCCTTTGCAGGATGAGACATGGAGGCCCAGCAAAGCTAAAGATATCACCCAGAGCCAGGTGGCTAGTAAGTGGCAGAGCTGGGACACAAAGCCAGGTCTTT
This sequence comes from Trichechus manatus latirostris, assembly GCF_000243295.1. Lineage (NCBI taxonomy): Eukaryota > Metazoa > Chordata > Mammalia > Sirenia > Trichechidae > Trichechus > Trichechus manatus. Next base: position 3,144,217 of record NW_004444091.1, read on the forward strand.
AGATCTACCTGTAACTGCTCTTTCTGCCTCCAAACTCATGGGAAATGTTTCCTTTGGCTACAGAAATCTGCCTTGTATCACATAACAGATGCAGTGCTAAAAAGCAGAGGGCCAACAGAATTTTCATAATCAAAGCAGTTTACTCGCTGATTTACAATATTATCTCAGATATGTGATTAGAAGATAAAATTAGCCACCAATATTACTCAGCAAGTAGGAGAAATGAAGTCTTGATACATGCTACAGTATAGACAGAACTTGAAGACATTAACCTGTTGCCGTAGAGTCAATTCTGACTCATAGGAACCCTACGGGACTGAGTAGAACTGTCCCATAGGGTTTCCAAAGAGCGGCTGGTAGATTTCAACTGCCAACCTTTTGGTTAGCAGCTGAACTCTTAACCACTGCACCATTAGGGCTCCTTTCAAGACATCATGCTGACCAAAATAAGCCAATCACCAAAGGACAAATACTGTATGCCCTCACTTATATTTAAAAAAAAGACAAGAAAAGGCAAATGTTCAGAGACCAAAGTTTATTAGTGGTTACCAGGGGCAGGGGGGAGGAAGAAAAGCAGGGTTAACAGTGATGGGAAAATCTCACTGATTAAGGGTAGAGCTGCACAGCTGATTATTATAATTGTTCTCAATAAGTTGTACATGTGTAAAAAGCTTAACTGGCAAAAGTTCTGTGATAGATATATTTACAACAATGACGGGAAAAAAAAAGAGTAGCTGTTAAGGCTGCTTATGTACAACCAAACACCTCATGGATTTGGTTCCTTGGTTTGGTGGTTTAGGGTCATGGTTTCATGGGACACCCCAGTTAATCTGCCTAATAACGTGTTTAGTGCTTCCGTTCTACCTCCTAGTTCATTGTGTAGTGCCTGGGGTATTAAAAACTTACAAGCGGCCATCCAAGGCACAACAATTGGTCTTTATTTACCTGGGGCAACAGAGGAAGATCAAGAGTCAGGAACAGGAGGAAGATGTGGAATGTGCAGCTGATTGCCTCCATGAACAACTGCCTCCTTTGCCATGAGACCAAAGGAACTGGATGGTGCCCGGCTACCATTACTGAACACTTTGATCAAAGATTCCATAGAAGAATCCTGATCAAAGAGGGGAAAATGTAGAACAGAATTTCAAATTCTCATGGACTCTAGACTTTCTAGAACCACGAAGGGTGGATGAACCCCTGAAACTACTGCCCTGAGATAATCTTTAAACCTTAAACCAAAAAGATCCCCTGAAGTCATCTTAAAACTGAACAATAATTCAGTTTAACTATTAAAGAATGTCTGCCTTGAGCAATGTGCTCTTGTAAGAACTATCTATCTATATGGGATCAAACTGACAACAGCAACTCAAAAGATTAGACAGGAATCTTAGGGAGCAGTGAGTTTGTATTAATGAAGGAGACACAACTAAGAAAAGGCGGATGAGAATGGTTGCATGACTCGAACAATGTAATCATTGTCACTAAATTGTATATGCAGAAATTTGATTTGGTGTATGTTTTGTTGTGTACATTCCCAACAACAACAGCAAAATAAAATTTAGAAAAAAGAAAAGTTCAACACAGGACTACCATATGACCCAGCAATCCCAATCCTAGGTATACCCAAAAGAACTGAAAGAATGCAAAAAAGAAACCTGTACACCAATGTTCATTGCTGCACTATTCACAATAGCCAAAAGGTGGAAACAGCCTAAACGTCCACCAACAGATGAATGGATAAACAAAATGTGGTATATACATAAAATGCAGTATTACTCAGCCACATAGAGAAATGAAGTCCCAATATATGCTACAACATGGATGAACCTTGAAAATATTATGCTGAGTAAAAGAAGTCAGTCATAAAAGGATAGATACTATATGATCTCATTTATATGAAATAGGTAATTGTATGAAAAACGTACCTTATCTTGGTTACTAGGGGTGGGAGGGAGAAGGGGAAGGAGAGTCATTGCTTAGGGGACACTAAGTTTCTGTTAATGGTGGTGGAATAAATGGGAAAAGGACAGTGATAATGGTTGCACAACATGATGAATATAATCAATGTCACTGAGTTATACACGAAAAATTGTTGAATTGGCAAATATTCTGTTATATATATATTTTTACTATAATAATAATAAAATTCATTGGCCCAAGTTGAGAGATAAAAACATACATTGGTTGGTTCAAAAGCCTATGGCAAGAACTAGTCGTGCCCAGCTACCACCACTGAACATTCTGATCAGGAACACAATTGATGAATCCTGATAAAAAGGGAGAAAAATGTGAAACAGAACTTCAAATTCTTAAAGAATCCAGACTTACTGGACCCACTGATACTGGAGGAGTGCCCAAGACTACGACCTTGAGTTGCACTTCAAATCTTGAACTGAAACTATCCCCTGAAGTCACTTTTACAAAGAGTAAAGATTGTCACCCTTGAGTATTGCATTAAAAAAAAAAATCAACATAAGACCAATTATCAATATAAGACCAATATAAGGTCAACAGCTATTTTAAAGCATAGATGAGAAGGTTGAGGGGCAGGGAGTTGAAGTAAATGGAAGTGAAACAACTAGAACAGAAATAACAAGAATGCTGACACAATGTGAAGACTGTAACCAGTGTCACTGATCATTATGTCTGGAAACTGTGGAACGGGAACAGGTTTTGCTGCGTGTATTTTCACCAAAAATAAAATTAAATAATGATGTTTAAAAAAAGAGTCAAAATGGTTGCTACGTTCTGGAAACACTGAATGCAAGAAATTTGTAATGTAAATGTAAGAAATGTAAAAATTAAGAAATCAGTGTACTTTCTTTTATGAATGTTATCCTTTAATTAAAATGTTTATGTAAAAAAAAAAAATGCTCCCCCCAAATCACCAATAAAAAATTAAATCAAGAATGCAAAAACCCTATAGATCCCATAGACAGTAATGTTACTGTAACACAGCAAGAGGGAGGTAGAGGCAGGAGATGCCTCCCCATCTTATTAGACAGTACACTCCAGGTGTATACCTCAGGGGTGGTGGGAGGAGGGTGCGCTGATAGGAAGGCTATAGGAAGAGGATTACTGATGCTCTGAGTGATTCCTCTTTTTTCACTTTATTAACAAGTGGTGAAGCTGCATTAGAAACGCAATGCCATGCATGCACCAATGACAAAACCAACTCTCAGAGGACATGGGAAAGCACCTCTGCAGGATCTGCAGTTATGAGCGACATTTTCTATCCTGACTCTGCTAGAGTCCGAGGAGAGTACACACAGAACCTGCTTTCACAGGACACAACATGTTCACCTCAGTCTGCAACTGGTTTTGCCTTTTTTTTTTTTTTTTTTTAAATTCCTGGAGTAGCAGGTGCTTGGTAAAATCAAACTAAACAAAAACTAAAAGGCAGCAAGGGCACAGGTGAAGACTGGAGTAGAGCAGAACACAGAACCAAGGAGGGACATTTACACAGCAGCCTGGCAAAGACAGGGAGCTCCTCAGCCCAGTGAGAAGGTGGAGAGAAGGGCACATGGCAGCAGAGGTCTTTCTGTGGATCTCCAAGCGTGGAGGCACCAGGCATGAGAGCCAGGGCAAAGACTGCAGCTTGCATCCTCTCAAGTCACAGATTCGTGCCCCCAGGCTCTCCTCAACAGGCTTAACGAGAAGAAATAAACAGTCAGCCCTAGCTGTGAGGCTCGGGGCAGCTCGGGCGGGACGTGCCTCAGTGGCGCGTCACATACCTCTCCCACTCACCTTGCTGGGTGGCTGCACCTTACACATTTACATGACGCCTGCCAACTCACACAGAGCCAGGCCTTGCCCGGGAACTTGTGCTCCTTGGAGCACGGGACAGAGCACGATGGAACTGGGTAGCCGGGATTCATGTTCTAGCTCCATCCCTGGGCACACCACTTAACCTCTTAAAAGAGACCCGATGTCCTCATTTGCAAGATGAGTTTGCAGAGAACTGAAGAGCACTTAAGAGTGCCTGGCCTGCAGCAGGTGTTTGAATACGTGGTGGTGATTTTTAAAGACTTAAGGAATTGGTCATTAGCCATACCTACCATTTATAATAAAGTGTACAAAGCACAAAATGGTACAGCTGTTGTGGAATACAGTGTGGTGGTTCCTCAAAAAGCTAAAAATAGAACTACCATATGACCCAACAATTCCACTTCTAGGTATATACCCAAAAGACTTGAAAACAGAGATTTATACACCAATGTTCATGCAGCACTATTCACAACAGCCCAAAGGTGGAAACAACCTAAATGCCCATTGACAAATCAATGGATAAACAAAATGTGGTACATACATATAATGGAATATTACTCAGCCAATACGAGAAATGAAGTCTTCATACATGCTACAATATGGATGGAGTTTGAAGACACTATGCTGAAGGAAATAAGTCAATCATAAAAGGGCAAATATTGTATGACTTCATTCATATAAAAAGATAAGAACAGGCAAATGTATAGAAACCAAAGTTTACTATGGTTAACAGGAGCGGGAGGGAAGGGGGAAAAGGGGGCTTATTGCTTACAGAGTACTTAAGAGGTTAAGTTCAGTTTATGGTGATAGAAAAATCACATTGCTTAAGGGTAGGGTTGCACAGTCGACTACTGTAATTGCTGTCAATAAGTTGTACCCCTGTAAAGCGTTGAACTGGTGAAAGTTATGTGATAGATATATTTACAACAATGACCAAAAAAAAGCTACTGAGGCTGCTATGTACAACCAAACACCTCATGGGATATGGTTCATTTCGTTTGGAGGTTTAGGGTCATGGTTTCATGGGACATCCCAGGTAATTGGCCTAATAATGTGTTTAGTGCTTCTGTTCTCAAAAGCTTGCAAGCAGCCATCCAAAGCACAACAATTGGTCTCTATTCACCTGGAGCAACAGAGGGAAGAAGGAGAGTCAGGAGGAGAAGGATGAAAGGAATGTGTGGCTACCTGCCTCCATGAGTAACTGCCTCCTTTGCCATGAGACCAGAAGAACTGGATGGTGCCCAGCTACCATTACTGAACATTTTGATCAAAGATTCCACAGAAGAATCTTTATCAAAAGGAGGAAAATGCAGAACAGAATTTCAAATTCTTAAGGAATCCAGCCTTAAGAGGCTGGACAAACCCCTGAAACTACTGCCCTGAGATAACCTTTAAACTTTAAACCAAAAATATCCCCTGAAGTCTTCTTAAAACCAAACAATAGTTTAGCTTAACTAGTAAAGGATGCCTGCCCTGAGCATTATGCTCTTTTAAGATCTATCTATATGGGATCAAACTGACAACAGCAACTTGAATGATTAGATAGGAACCTCAGGGAGCAGTGAGTTTGTGATAATGGGGGAGGAACAACTCAAAAAAGGAGGGCGCCAATGGCTGCACAACTCGAAGAATGTAATCACTGTCACTGAATTGTACTTGAGGAACAGTTGAATTGGTCTATGTTCTGTTGTGTATATTCTCAACAACAACAAAAAAATAAATCATATTTTAAAAAGTGTGCAAAACACATATACAAAAAATAACATGGCTTTGGGATGTTCACAGTTTGGGATTATCCAGTAGTCAGAGTCACTTCTATCAATGAAAATCCTTAAGAGGCAAGCTGTATAGTAATAATCACATTTTTTAGATACAATGTAAAATGAAAGGAATCATCATGATTATAAGGCCAACGGGTTCCAAATACAGTGACTGTAAACCTCCAGCTACTAAGGCCTGATGTTCCTATCCCGGGCAGGGAAGCAGATTTACAGCACTTACTGACTTCTCTGTGAAGACAGCTATACAGTAAAACAAGACAATCTTGCAGAAGCTGCTCTACCCCATAGAGAAATATGTATTTGTGGATAGCGTGGCTATCATGTCTGGAATAGCGGAAAGAGAAATCTGTGTTCTCTGGAATTTCTATGCATGCCCGACTTGCCTCAAAGTCACCTCAGCGTGGCCCAGGATTAACTCCATCTCCAGAGCTGGATGTCAAGACCAGGTATTAAGGAGTTGTCCCTGCCTCTGGCAGGCACTAACGGAGTACTCCTTGTCCAAGTCCTTAGCCTGAGCACCTACAATCACAGGGTGCAGCCGGAGCAGAGCCATTGCAGGCATGAAGGGCTGGCCTGTTTCTCAGTCATCACTGGTGAGAGAGGCCCCTGCACCTACTTCCCAGCCCCAGAAAGAAAAGCCCACCTCCACAGACGAGAGCATTTTAGAAACTGAAGCAAGTATGTTCTTTCTTTGTTGCATATTTCTACACATGCAGAGTATATCTGTAATAAAATTTTGAAGCCTTTAAGTCCAAAGCTTTTCATCTTTATCATTTTTACCATGATAAGCACCACTGTAGGAGGAAAGAAGAAACAAGTCAATCCAAAATATATAGTTTCAATTTCTCTGCGTGGAGCCTCCCCCTGGGTGCTAGAGTGTAGCCACTAGCTACTAGCAAGGTTCATGAAGAAAATGGAGGGGAAGAGGCTATTGACAGTTGATGTGTAAGCTATTCGTCTGGATTCATACCTTAATCCGACTGTCCCAAAACCTCAAGCTCTCTCAGCCAGATACTAGGAGAGGAGAGCCCCTCTGTCAAAGAAGCTTGTTGTCTGAACTAACTCTATGCCCTCTTGGTTAGCACCTGTGAAAATTCAACCTGCCTTTTAATTCTTAACATTTATTTATTTTTGCCTTACATGTAACCATGAATCACTGGAGAGTAAAACTCTTGAGAGAGAACAAGAAAAAGTTCTCTGGGATTGAGCAAATATAAAATGCTTCGCTTCACCATACCCACACTCTTGGGACTAACTGGGACCTCTTTTGTGTGGCATTTTTGCTTCTCCTTCCACGGATCTTCTCTGTGGTCATTATGTGTCCCTAGGTCTGAGCTGGTGCACAACAACATTTTACTCTCTGGGCGTAAAGACAGAATGTTTTTGAATCTCAGCTGATCATCTCTAGAAAACAATGAGGACCACTGTATTCAAGCACCTTCTAAGTTTCTAGCTGACAACAATTCCAAATAAAATAACCCAGGAGGTAGGACTCTGAAGAGCACAGGCCAGAAAACGCAACAGTAAGAGTCTGCTCAGGAGGGCTACAAAACTACACTCTGAGCTGTGTGCAAAACGCTAAGGGAAAAACGTGTCTGCCCCCAATTTCTAAAATTAATGACCTCACTACTTGAGTGTAAAGTGATTCCTTGGTCCAAGCGGCATCAGAGTATGTTCAAAATTTATCTGGAAGCTCTCTATACAGATACCCAAAGAGGAAATATATCACACTTACCAAAACACACTTCCCTGGCTCGAGGCTCCAGAGAGAACTCTCGGTGTTGATCTTATGTGTGAGCTTCCCTTCCATGAGGACACGCTCTCCATTTTCCTCCAGCACCGCCACTCGGATGAAGTCACTGCTAAGGTCCACTGAGACCTATGAGTACAACAGAACAAGACTATTTTAACTTGTGAGGGTGATAACCAGTGTTCTGTAAGGTGGAAAGGGCAATGATGGTGCCCAAGTTACCTGATCGCACACTTCAGAAAGAACAAAATAAAGCCCAATTAGAGGGGTCATCAGGCATTCCTGACTAAGAAAATCATGCTAGCCTAATTTACACTCAAAGCACGCTGCAAATTATCATTTCCTTTAAGTAAGTGCACTATAAAATCTTTTCAACATACATACTGATAAAGTAAGGCACTTGGTTTTCTACTACCAAATTCCTTTCTTCTCCTTCAGTCAGGTATGACTTGGTTCTGGCTGACAGACGTGAGCCATCATGGGTCGGTATAGGTCTCAAGACCATGGTCTGCTCCTGCCACATTTCCTCCCTTTCTGGCCATCTGGACCCTGCCATGCCCAGCCTGGGGTGATTATCCTGGATTGCTCACCCAAGCACCATGGCATAGGAGATGAATGCAACTTCTTCCCTCGAGAAGCTACGTCTCTGTGTGACTACAGCTTAGTCTTTAACCAGAATAAAAAGATTAACTCCTTTGATTTTTGTACTTTGTTTTGTTTTTGATTTTTAAGAAACCAAGTTGGAAACCATTCATCCTATAAGACTCAGCTCAGCCACTCATCTCTATGAGATATTTTCCTGGGCAGAGCCGGGCTCTCCTTCCTCACTGCTCTGGGAACATCCATTCCCTGTTGTACACTCGTCTATTTCCACAACTAGACTGTGAGCTCCTGGGGAGCAGCGATGCTCTTCATACCCCTGCATTCCCAGCCACTGGTCTCCAAAGCAGGGTCTGTGTACTCCAGGAGGTTCATAGAATAAGTAACTGAAAGGGAAAGAAGCAGAACTCCTGTTTATATTTCATTCCAGTTATTCTTTGCAAATTCTAAAATCTCTGTGCTTTATAATATGCAAAACCTTTTTATAATAGTACTTGCATAATTTATAAATTAAATAGATAGACATAGTGGAAGCAAGTACTTGATTTTTTTTTACTAATACATGTGTGGAATCAAAACAGCTTGGAGACTATTCTCCCATGTCACATGGCAGGTATTCATTAAATGTTTATAAAATAATTGAAAAAAAAAGCCCCTCAAAGTTATAGAATTTCAAACAGGAGTTTAGAGTTTGCCAATGAAATCTGATACTGTGATTTAACTATTTTAGATATTCATAAATAAAAGGGGGAGAGGGAGGAATGATGTGCCAGAGTCGCTACAGTTAAGGGCTTTCTAAGTAAAAGATGAATTCCTGTGCTGTGACCGGGAGGGGAGGAGAGAAGATGACAAAGGGGCTGCCTGGGAGGACAGTGGCCCACTCGGCAGACACAGCCCTGCCTGGTGCCCAGGGTTCTGCTGCAGAGCACTCAAAAGCCACGGGATTGCACAACCCCACGCTTTAAAATGCAGACTTAGGGCATGTTCTCCAGTGAGACTACAGTTCCAATTTATACTGAAATTTCATGGAAGGATTTACTATAACGAAACATTTTACTTTGCTGGATTTTGTAAAGTGACTGCTACAACCAAGCTTTTCTTCCTGCCATCTAACAGCAAAAGAAATACAAATAAATACAAGCTCATTCCTGGATGGATTTAGACAAACAATGGGCTAAATCATGTTTCTCTAAACATTAACTTCTATGTTAATAAAAGCCTGATACAACGCGGCAAAGCTTCGTCAGACCTGGCCTCCCAGGAACAACCTCACTTTAACAAATATAACTCTGTCAGCCAGTTCCATATAACACAATCATTTCCAAATTTGGGCAAGCTTCTAACACTGCCTACTCAGGGTGAATGAATGAAATCATCTGAGGGAGAAAACCAAACAAGAGATGCTTTCAGGAGTTCCAGTTCAAGACGTCAAGCTGGGACTAGGTAATTACCTCTCTGACTTCCTGTAACCCCACGGAAGTGACCGAAACAAAGCACATAAGGGAATAAACCCTAAACAATGAAAAAGGGGGGCGGGGGAGGTCAGGAACAAATGAGATTTCAACAAATCTATGGAAGACACAAGAAGAAAAGGAGGGTGGTGACAGATAACACAGAAGATAGGGCAAGTGACAGGTCTGAACGTGGGACCCCACAGCTACACAGGGGCTTCAGGCTTGCAGTCAGCAGTATGGAGGGCAGGATTGAGAAGAGGGGCAGAAAGTTCATGGGAACCACTGTGCCAGTGGGAAAGCCATCAGAAGGGACAGGGATCCCACTGTTTGCTACAAAGCAACACAGAGCATTTCTCCAAAGAAACTAACAAAAGTCTGAGGAGACTGGTGTAGATGCCTGACTGGTGTAGATGCCCACTGCCCATGGCCCAAGTAAAGGCCTACCCCCTCTAGAATTTGGGTGGCTAATGTCCCATATCCTGTAAAGCAAAGCTGACCAGTCAGTCCACTCAGCTCCCAGCGTCGGGGGAGGAACAGATCTCAGATGCATAATGGAGAAAATCATCCAGCTACCTATAATAATCAACACCGTACCACATTAAGAATGGGAAAAATATTTTTTCCATAAGAAAACTAATAGGGGATTGAGGATGATGTCTATGAGGAAAACCAGCAACATGAAAAGACTTAGGTAAAAATTAAAACCAAAGCAAAGAGTATGGAGCTAATTAGGAAAAAAGAAGGGAAATTCTAAAATATTTTCCATGTTATATCTTCAAAGAGATATGAGAAGATATTGTATCTAGAATAAAATATGAAAATATTTTAAAAACGAAAATAGAACAGTTAGGAAATAAAAAGGAAACTTAAGAGTTCAAAAGTAATGGGCAGGATAAAAATTTCAACAGAAAGGCTGGAAGATAAGGTTAAGGAAGTCAAGATAAGAGTCAGAGATCAATCCAGGTTGTCTAACATGTGACAATCAAGCATTCTAGAAATTATGACACTAAGAAAATAAGAAAATTTTCTGAGCTGAAGAAAAATGTACGCCTTCATTCAGACTGAAAGGGCCCACTAGGGCTGAGCAGGACGAACAAAGATGACTGACACAGACTCATGGTATTTCATAACAGTATTGAAAAAAGGCTCTACAGTTCCAAAGGGGAGGGAAAAACAGTTTACCCACAAAGAACCTGAAAGGAAGAGACTTCTAGAATCAATAACACTAGATGATAGAAGACAAGACTGCAATGTCGTCAAACTTCTAAAGCCTTTTCCCCAGGGAGTGTTTGCTGAAATCTATTTCAACAGCTGATTGAGGTAGTGGATAACAGTTGGTGCAAACAACGGACTAACCAAAAAACTTAAAAGGAAAATTTGGGGAATGAGATGCCCATAGGGGCTTTGAAAAGCTCTGACATATTCCTGGGAATCTAGAAAGCCACACACAAGCATTGAGCTGTATGTGAGCTTAGGAAAAACCTGAGAAGGCCTTAAGCTCCCACCTCTGGCTGATTCTGACACTCTATATGAGTGGAAAAGCGAAAGAGAAGAGTTTTCGACAGCTAGGCTAAGCATTGAAGGTGTGCCCCAACGTGCACACAGAGCCCTCTGGCAAAAACTAACAGATTTACTAATTCCAGATGCTTAAGAAAATCTCTGTCCAATCATTAGCTGACCACTAAGTTAACCAAGCAGAGACTTCAGTGGCCACACATAACGAAGAATACAGATTTTTTAAAATTAGTTCAGAAAAGACATTAAACAAACAAGAACAACTACAACAAGCAGCAACAACAGCAAAACCTAGGCAGAACGGAGAATGTGTTCCAGAGTTGCTACATTATAATGTAAAAATAGTCCCAATTTTTAACAAAAAATTACAAGTCATACAAAGAAACAAGAAAGCACAGCCCATACACAGGAAAAAAGCAATCAATAAAATCTGTCCCTGAAGAATCCCGGACACTGGACTTACTAAAAAAGACTCTAAATTAGCTACTTAAACATATTTCAAGAGCTAAAGAAAACCATATCTAAAGAACTAAAACAAAGGATGAGAATGCTGTCTCACTAATTAAAGACTATGAATAAAGAGATAGGAATTATAAAAAAGTTGGAGGACTATACTTCCCTATTTCAAACCTTACAATGCTACAGTATCAGCTGTGTGGTACTGGCATAAAGATAGACATACAAATCAATGGAATAAAACTGAGAGTCCAGAAATAAACTCATACATTTATGATCAACTGATTTTAGACAACGGCACAAAAATAATTCAATGGGGGAAAGAATAGCCTTTCTTCTACTGGTACAATTGGATAGTCACATGTAAAGTAATGAAAATAAACCACTACCTCACACTATATACACAAATTAACTCAAAATGGATCAAAAAACCTAAACGTCAGAGCTGAAACTGGAAACCTCTGAGAATAAAACAGAGGTGTAAATCTTTGTGATCTTGGATTAAGCAATAGTTTCTTAGATATGACACCTAAAGCACAAGCAAACAAAACAGATTAAACTGGACTTCATCAAAATTAAAAACTTTTGTTATTCAAAGGACACTATAAAGAAAGTAAAAAGACAACTCATGGAATGGGAGAAAATATTTGTAAATCATTTATCACATAAGGGTCTAGTATCCTGACAATATAAGAAATTCTTACAACCAAACAATAAAAAGACAAGTAACTCAATTAAAACATGGGTAAAGGATTTGAATAGATAGTACTACAAAGATGATTTATAAATGGCCACTAATCACATGAAAAGATGCTCAAGATCATTAGTTATCAAGAAAATGCAAATCAAAACCATCACTGAGATACCATTTCATAATCGACTCAACAGCAATGGGTTTTTTGGAGCCCCAGTGGCGCAGTGGTTAAGTGTTCAGCTGCTAACCAAAAGGTCAGGCAGTTCGAATCTATCAGCTGCTCCTGGGAAACCCCACAGGGCAGTACTACTCTGTCCTATAGGGTTGCTATAGGCTACAATTAAAAAACAAACATAGACAGTAACAAGTGATGTTGAGGATGCGGAGAAATTTGAACCCTCAAACATTTCTGGTGGAAATGAAAATGGTGCAGCCACTTTGGAAAACAGTTTGGGGATTCCTCAAAAAGTTAAACATAGAGATACCATATGATCCAGCAATTCCACTTGAAGGTATATACCTAAGAGAACTGAAAACATGCTCACATAAAAATCTGTACATAAACGTTCACAGCAACATTATTTATAATAATAGCCAAAAACTTGGAACAAGAACCAGTATGTCCAGCCGTAAACAGGAAGAAGTACTGACACATGCTACAAAGTGGAAGAACCTTGAAGACATTAATGCTAAGTAAAAGAAGCCAGACACACAAGACCATGTATTCTATGACTCCATTTACATGAAATACCTAGAACAGGCAAATCTATAGAGACAGGAAGTATATTAATGGTTTCCAGGGACTGGGGTGGGGGAAATGCAGAGTGATTGCTAATGGGTACAGGTTTCTTTTTGAGGTAATGTAAACGTTCTGGAATTAAACAGTGGTGTGATGATTGCACAACCTTAAAAATATATTAAAAACCACTGAACTGTACACTTTAAAATGGTGAATTTTGTGGTATGTGAGTTACATCTTAGTTTTTTAAAGACTGTTAAATAAAAAGAATCCAAACATACAATAAAGTAAGTGTAAGAAATGAGAAATTAACTTGAATGATGCTAGTAGCATTCTCTTTCAAGATGTAGAGAGATTGTCACACTTAACTCAGAGAAGAAATAAAATACAATCCTACCTGTTTTTGCAATTAACATTATTTGTTGTTGTGTCATTGAGTCAATTCCAACTCAGAGGGAACCTGTAGGACAAAGCACAACTGCACCATGGGGTTTCCTAGGCTGTAATCTTTAACCCTGGTGGCATAGCGGTTAAGTGCTACGGCTGCTAACCAAAAGGTCAGCAGTTCAAATCCACCAGGTGCTTCTTGGAAACTCTATGGGGTAGTTCTACTCGGTCCTATAGGGTCACTGTAAGTCGAAATTGACTCGATGGCAACGGGTTTGGGTTTTTTGGAATCTTTATGGGAGCAGATTGCCAGATCTTTTCTACTATGGAGCTGGTGGATTCGAACCACTGACCTTTCAGCGGGCGGCTAAGCATTTAACCATTGAGCCACCAGGGCTCCTTGAACATTGTTTAGATAGTCATAAAAATGTAAAGGCCACTTCTTATTTTTCAGCTTTGAGAATCATCCTAGAGCAGGGACAACTTCATTATACATACAGAACAGAATTTAATTGGTCTCAACCTCAAATAATGTAAAAGTAAAAATACAGCTAGAAGTGATTGGAGGATTGGATGGTACTGGGACAGACTGAGGTGTCAAGTGGGTACATAGCAGGGTGCTTCTCATCTCCAGCTTCAGCCAACATGACAATTCCTGAGATGATGGCAAAGGACAAGTGAAATGGTCTTAACCGAGGAACAGAGAAGTGAGGGCACCTTAGAAACTACCTTACAGTACACTAAAGTTCGGGAGATTCCTCTGGTAGGCCAGAGGCACTCGCCCAAAGCTGCTGGCGAGTACTCTGCATACAGGCCCCAGGCCCCTTCTAGTACAAGAAACAATACCCAGGAAGTTGAAAGGTGCTGTCCTGAATCAAGGAATAAGTAAGACAAAGATACACATATGAATGTGCTGTGTGTGGATATACTGAAGGAACGCATCCACGTTTATTAAAAAGAATTAAAGTTATACTCAATACAGGAACTGGTTTAAAACTAGTAAAAGTTCTCTTAACACACAGATCACTCCCCAGCAACACACAAAACCACCATTATCCACATACAACAATTTGTAACAGATGGTGAATACAATGTAGACCATATTCTTAAAATTCCAATTATAAAAAAATCAACATACTAGTGTTCATTTTCAAAGGTCTCCGGATGGTGCAAGCAGTTTGCAATTGGCTACTAACCTAAAGGTTGGTGGTTCCAACCCACCAGGTGGCTCCGAGGAAGAAAGCCTGGCAATTTGCTTCCGAAAAGATTACAGCCAAGAAAACCCTATGGAGCAGTTCAACTCTGTAACACATGGGTCGCTGTGAGTCAGAATCGACTCAACAGCAGCGGGTTTTGGTCCATTTTCAGTTTCAGTTTATCACCCTCATTCTGTTCAATTTCAAGTTCTACCTGGATTTTTTTTAATACTTGTGTTTTAGGGTTTTTACCTAATCAAATACAATAGAAAGATGAATTGTAAGTTATAAAATTCATACTGTGTCAGACTGCTGGCTATAAACAAATGAAATGGGGGCTAAAACTCCACAGAAGAAATGAGCAAACAAATAATTTCATTTCCACAAAAATTAAACTGAAAACCATTAGTAGAATTTGGACAAAACTGCTGTAGTGAGCTAAAAAGATGTAAGATCAAAGGTTCAAATCAATCAGCACAAAAGCTCTATCAAAATGCAGCCTACTCCTTTCTAACCCTGATTCAAATTCTAGAATTATCCCCACCCCCCAAAAAAGAGTGATTAGCTTGACTACACAGAAATCAAGAACTTCTATAAAGAAAAATCACCATAAACCGACTGAAAAGATTAATAACAAAATGGGACAACAGACGTGCAATATAAATCACAAAGGGCCAACTCTTAAATAGATAAAGAGCTGAAAATCAATAAGAAAAAGACCAGCAATGGGCAAAGGATATAACCAGTTCAAAGGAAAAGCACATGAAAAAAAAGCTCAACCTCACTCATAAGAGAAATATAAATTCAAATTACACCTAGATGCTTTTCTCACCTATCCAATTGACAATGTCTAAAATTTTGATAACATACTATGTAAGTAAATTTGTGAAAACCAAGAACATTACTGATGGGAACATAAATTAGCACACTCCCTATGGAGGGCAATTTAGCAAAATCTGTACAAAGTACAAATACACATACTTTTCAACCTAGCAATCTCACTTCATGGAATTTTATTCTATATGCAAATGTATATATATATATGCAAAATGAAACTTATTAACGGGCTTTCGTTGCTTTGTTTCTAAGAGCAAAAGACTGGAAACAACCTAAATGTCCATTAATAAGGTCTAGTTTAACAATGCAGATGACACAACTTTGCTTGTTGAAAGTGAAGAGGACTTAAAGCACTCACTGATGAAGATCAAAGACC
>NW_004444091.1:3159869-3173045 GCF_000243295.1 Trichechus manatus latirostris
AACAAAAATCCTCACAACTGGACCAATAAGCGACTTCATGATAAACCGAGAAAAGATTGAAGTTGTCAGGGATTTCATTTTACTTGGATCCACTACCAACACCCACAGAAGCAGCAGTAAAGAAATCAAACAAAGTATTGCATTGGGCAAATCAAATCTGCTGCAAAAGACCTCTTTAAAGTGTTAAAAAGCAAAGATGTCTCCTTCAAGACTAAGGTACACCTGACCAAGCTATGGTGTTTTCAAGCACATTATATGCATGTGAAAGCTGGACGATGAATAAGGAAGACTGAAGAAGAACTGACGCCTTTGAATTGTGGTGACGGCAAAGAATATTGAATATACCACGGACTGCCAAAAGAACGAATAAATCTGTCTTAGAAGAAGTACAACCAGAATGCTCCTTAGAAACAAGGATGGCGAGACTATGTCTCACATACCTTGGACATGTTATCAGGAGAGATCAGTCCCTGGAGAAGGACATCATGCTTGGTAAAGTAGAGGGTCATCAAAAAAGAGGAAGACCTTCAACAAGATGGACTGACACAGTGACTACAACAATGGGCTTAAGCATAACAACGACTGTGAGGATGGCACAGGACTGGGCAGTGTTTCGTTCTGTTGTACACAGGGTCACTATGAGTCGGAGCTGACTCAACAGCACCTAACAACAACAAAGTTTAGTAATTCACCACTGGCCTGTCAGTTTGTCGTACTGCGGTGGCTTGCGTGTTGCTGCGATGCTGGAAGCTATGCCACTGGTATTTCAAACATCAGCAGGGTCACCCGTGGTGGACAGGTTTCAGCGGAGCTTCCAGACTAAGACAGACTGGTAAGAAGGACCTGGCGGTGTACTTCTGAAAGAATCGGCCAGTGAAAACCTTTTGGATAGCAACAGAACATTATCTGATATAGTGCCAGAAGATGAGCCCCTCAGGTTGGAAGGCACTCCAAATACAACTGGGGGAGAGCTGCCTCCTCAAAGTAGAGTCGACCTTAATGATGTGGACAGAGTAAAGCTTTCTGGACCTTCTTTTGTCGATGCGGCACTACTCAAAATGAGTTGGAACTGACTCAACAACACATAACAACAACAACAACAACAAGAGTTTAATAATCAACCTGCCATCTGACAGGAGCAAAGCAGGGTTCCAGAGCCATGGGTGTGAGGGGTGGGGGGCTGGGGTACTTGGACTCTCAGAGTTCTGCGAGTGTGAGCTAGATTACCTGGGAAACACTAGGGCTATTGATAATTTACTGAGAACTTGCTGGGTGCTGAGCACTCTTTTAGACATTGAGGACGAGGCAGGAAGCGAACGGAGAAAATCCCCTGCCCTTGTGGGGCTGACACTGAGTGAGGAGGCAATGAATTCATCTGAGCCAGTGATAATGATTAAAAAAAAAAAAAAAAAAAACAACTCTACACTAGAATACTGTACAGTTTCTCATAAAAACATGGACTATCTTTACTATTAAAGAAAGAATTCATGGTATTTTGTTCAGTGAAAAAAGCAAGGTACAAAACATTTGTGCTAAAGGTGGAGATGGAGAAAACATATTACTGCTTGATTATATATGCATTAAAAACAGCTATCAAAATATACTAGCAACTGTAACGTGATTACTTAAGTTAGGGTATAGGGTTGGTACAGGATAGAAGAGGAACAGAGGCAGGAGAGAGTTTCATTGTAAACATTTATACTTTTGAACGTGTACATGTATAATGTATCCAATAATTTAAAAAAAAAAATCAATAAATGTAGCCTATGGAGCCCTGGTGGTGCAGTGGCTAAGAGCTACAGCTGCTAACCAGAAGGTTGGCAGTTCGAATCCACCAGCCACTCCTTGGAAACCCTACAGAGCAGTTCTACTCTGTCCTATAGGGTTGTTATGAATCAGAATCAACTCGATGGCAAAGGGTTTGGTGTTTTTTTTTTTGGGGGGGGGAGGGGTTATTAGGCTTTATTGTTATGAAAATCTTCCTATAATAAAAGAAATCTTCCTACATCTTTTCTAAATGAATTCTAAGAAGGGAACACAATGTGAGGGTGCTTTGTAGCACAAATTCTAGAACCTACATCAAACTCAGTGGTAAAACTGCAGATCTGAAGCTTGGGATCAGGAAGAGCCATACAAGACACATCTAATGGCCGTGGTGCTTTCTAAAAGGCCCAGCCTGAGGTGGGTACGGTGCACTCAGATGCTGTCTTAGAGATGGCAAACATCACTACCAGGAGACTGCCAGCCAGCGGGAAAATCCCACCAGTCAGTAAAGACTGCCCACAGTCTTTCAAGGGAAAGGAGACTATTCAGGAGGAAATAAATTCACTTATAGTTCAATGACATCGAATCATGACTGGGGACGGAGATGGGTTTTTTTTTTTTCCGTCTTTGTAATAATGACATTTTCCACTCAAAAGAAAATCAAAAAAGACAAGGCTGGGGTTGGGAAACTTGGGTTCTGGCCTCCACTCTGCCATTACCTCACCAGGTGATCTTAGGCCTCAATGAGTTAACACCTCAAGGAGTTCTCTCATCTGTAAAATGAGAGGTTCAACTAAAAATCTCTGGAGTCCAATTGTCCAGCATTAAAATTCTGATTCATTTCACGAAAGAGGATATTCAAATGGCCAACAAGAGCATGAAAAAACGCTCAGTTTCGTAAACTATTAAATGCAAATTAAAAAACAAAAACAAAACTGTTGCCGTTGGGTTGATTCTGACTCATAGAACTGCCCCATAGGGTCTCCTAGGAGTGGCTGGTGGATTTGAATTGCCAACCTTTTGGTTAGCAGCTGAGCTCTTAACCACTGCACCACCAGGGCTCCCATTAACTATCAGGGAGATGCAAATCAAAACTACAACGAGATACCACCTCACCCTTAATTAGAACGGCAATGATCCCCTCCCCCAACAAAAAAACAAAAACAGAAAACAACCGGTGCTGGTGAGGTTGTGGAGAAACTGGAATTCTCCTCATCCACTGCTGGTGGGAATGTAAAATGGCACAGCCACTATGGAACACAGTTTGGCAGTTCCTCAAAAAGTTGAACATAGAATTACCATATGATCCAGTAATCCCAATCCTAGGTATATACCCAGAAGAAGTGAAGGCAGGAATGTAAAGATAAACCTGTACACTAATGTTCATTGCAGCACTTTTCAAAATAGCAAAACGGTGGTAACAACCAAAATGCCCATTGACAGGTGACTAGATAAACAAAATGTGGTATATACACACAGTGGAATACTACTCAGCCATGAGAAATGAAGTTCTGATGCATGCTATACCATGGATGAACCCTGAGAACACCATTCTGAGCAAAACATATCAGTCACAAAAGAGCAAATATTGTATGCTCTCACTTATATGAAACAAGCAAAAACAGAGAAACCAAAATTATTAGTGTTTACCAGAGGTGGAAGGGAGGGGAAAAAGGAGAGTTTTTGCTTAGGGGGCACTGAGCTTATGTTAATGGTGGTAGAATGATTTGGAAAAGGATACAGTGAGAATGGTTGTACAACTTGAAGAATGTAATCAATGTTACTGAATCGTACATATAGAAATTGTTGAGATAGCATATAGTTTGTTATGTATATTTTATCACAATAAATTTTTTAAAATCTATAATTCAATAAAATGTTAGATTTATAACTACCCTGATCGGACGTTAAACAATCACATAAACATCTATGTCACGAACGGCAAGTTCCTTCTCCCTATTCCATGGTTACACTGAGGAAAGAAAGGTGAACTCGATTGTTTTTCCTAAACAAAGCTGATTCAAATAAGAACATGGTGAAGAAAAGACCAACCATATTTTATTAATGCATGAGACTGAAAGCTTCATTTTGAGAAGAAGTTTTTAAGTTTACCAGAAAAATGATTGAAAATATTTCATGTAAAATAAGAATACTTTCCATTTTTCTTTCGAAGAACATAAAGCATTATGCAGGCACTCTTACTTGCCCCCCCACCACTACAACTTGAGAGGTAAGCATGACCTCTTTACATCCATTTCCACAGAAAAGAAATCAATGACAAAGAGTAAACAAAAGGCACGGTTTGTATGACCCCAGCCTCAGGCCCATGCTGGAGAATACAGGTCCCCAGAACTTTGCCTCAGTGCACCATCCCTTCATGAACAGTGCCTCTCATATCCATCTTTTACCCCTAAGCTCCCCACATAACAGAACCACATACAAAAAAAACCATCCATTCCCAACCCAGGACAAGCTGTTTTTATCAGCTGAGCTGCTGCAATCATGGCTATCATTGTGATTATATCTGATAGGTGCCAGAGACAAAAACCAAAAATAAACACTTCTGAAAGTCTCCAGTTAAGATGGTGGCTTAGTTAGATGCACTGTAACATCTTCGTACAACAAAGACTTGAGAAATTATGTAAAAGAGACACAAATAACAACCTCGAACCCCCAAAGAGCAAACAAAGGGCTGAAGAATCAGACAGAGCACCAAATGTAAGGAGAGACAGAATGAAACCAACGGGAACACAGAGAACCCCAGATCTCTGTGACCTGCCTGCCAGCCAGGCACAACATTACCATTCTGCCACAGCAGCAAGCATCATCCCTGGGTAAGGAGCCCAGGAAGACAACTGCTGGGAAAACACAGCTGGAGGCAGAGATACTGGGTAAACAAGCTTGGAAAGAAGCAAGGTGGAAAGAACTTGTCCTGGGTCTGACCAAACCTGAGGTGTGATGCATGGGAGTGTCGTACCTTCAAAATCAGGAAACACAGGGAAGTGCTACTAGAGCAAACTGAGGTAGTCTGAATCACTGGAACCTCAGAATGTGGGACAGACAGGACAAGGAGCGCAGGGAAACAACAGAAGGGAGAAGGAGAGATCCAGTGTCCCTGGCAAGTGCAGAGAAGGGAGGGAACTAGGAAGTAGGGCTGAGACTGCAGGTCAGCAGCAGTGTCCATCCATTTAGATGGGAGACACCTTTTGAATAGTAACCTTCAGAGTAACAACTAGAACCCATGGCCACTGGTCAATTCCAACTCATAGCGACCCTATAGGACACACAGAACTGACCCACAGAGCTTCAAAGGTGTAATCTTTATGAGAGCAAACTGCCACATCTTTTTCCCACAGAACAGCTGGTGAGTTTGAACCACCAACATTTAGGTTAGCAGCCAAGGGCTTAACCACTGCACCACCAGGGCTCTATAAACTAGAACCCTCACACAAGGGACCCTGGGCTATACCCCCTCCCCCTCCCTTTAAGCGCCCTCCTCCCTGCACAGGTCACATGCTTCTCCCACCTTGTCCCACCCTTGCCAAGGCCGCTAGTGCTGATCCGGCGCCCCACACCCCACTCAACTCAAACTCGCCCCTGCCTGGCCTACTCCTGCACGCCCTGCCCCCTGCCCCTAACTGACCCCCACCCATCTCTGCCCAACCTGCTTGTGCTCCCACTGGTACTCTGCCTGCCCTGCCCAGCCTGCTCATGCACACCCCAGCACTCTGTCACCCTGACTACCTCAGCCTGACCTGCACCCTCCCCTTCTTGGTTTACCTGGGTATGCACCAGCGCTCTGTGCACCTCCACCATCCATCCCCAGCCCGCTTTCATGTGCCCCATGCTCCAACTCCCCGACTCGACCTCCACCCGTCCATACAAAAACAAAACGACATATTAAATAGAGAAATAAGATCCTTAGGAAAACAAGAACTAAAAATTTAGAAGTGTAACATCAAAATAACAAACAACTCAATGGAAGGACATGAAAGTAGAACTGAAACAACAGAGGGAAGAATCAGTGAAATAGAGGACAGAACCTTTGCTATCACATGGAATGAGGAACAAACAGAAAAATTATGAAGGAAAAACAAAGAAAGCCTACAGGTTATGTGGGACACCATCAAGAGGAATAATATATACGCATATTAGGAATCCCAGAAGAGGAAGAGCAAAAAAAAGTACGAAAAGAATCTTTGAAGAATTAACAGCAGAAAACTTTCCAAATATCATGAAAGATGACATTATCATCCAAGAAGCTCAACAAACCCCAGACGAGATAGAGCCCAAGAGAAAGTCACCAAGACATATCACAATCTAACTTTCCAGATCCAAAGACAAAGAAAGAATTTTGAGAGCAGCACGTAAAAAGTGAAATATCACCTACAAAGAAGCTCCAATAAGACTGAGCACTGACTTCTCATCAGAAACTATGCAGACAAGAAGACAATGGGATTACATATATAAAGCCCTGAAAAAAAAGAACTGTCAACCAAGAATTATATATCCAGAAAAACTATCATTCAAAAATGAGGGGGATTCAGCCAAAGATTAGACAGGTCTATAGGGCTGACAATAAAACACATGAGGAATGTGTTTCACAGTTCAATCATGTATACGAGACTAATGGGCACACCAGCCCAAAGATAAAAACAAGAAGGCAAGAAAGGACAGAAAAACTGGACAAATGGAAACAGGGAACCTGGGGTGGAGAAGAGGAGAGTGTTCACACATCACGGGGTTGGCAGCCAATGTCACAAAATAATTTGTGTATTAGCTGTTTAATGAGAAACTAATCTGCTATGTAAACTTTCACCTAAATCACAATTTAAGAAAATGGGGGGGGGGCGGGGAGATTAGAACATTCTTGGTAAAGCAGAGATTAAGTTAATCTGTAACCACCAAACCAGCCCTGAAAGAAATATTAAAGTGAGCCCTTTGGACAGAAAACCACTGGGATGGTTAAGATTGTGTGTCAACTTGGCTGGGCCATGATACTCAGTGTTTTGACAGTTGTGTGATGTTGTAGTCATTTCCCTGTTGAGATTTGATATGTGATCACCCCCATGATGGGATCTGCTGTGAGTAGTCAATCAGCTGAAGGGGAGTTTCCTTGGGCGTGTGACCTGCATCAAGTGTGGGTGGATGTTCTGGCACGGCTCAGGGGCTTTTGCTTGTTCTGGATCCTGCAGCTGGCCCCTTTTCGTCTGACCTCTGGTTCTTGGGACTTGAGCTAGCAGCTTACCTGCGGTCTTGCCTGCCTATCTTGGGATTTGCCAATCATCACAGTTTGTAAGCAAGAGCCCTGCTATCTGACCTGCTGATCTTGGGTTCGCCAGCCCCTGCAGCTACGTGAATCAGGAGAAAACTCTGTCCTGACCCACAGACTTAGAATGTTACAGTCTCTACAACCTCATGAACCATTTCCTTTGTCAAGAGACAAAGAGTGGTAGAATGGATGAAAAAAAAATAACCCATCAATATGTTGGCTACAAGAGACACACCTTAGGCATAAAGACACAGATAAGTTAAAAAAAATCAAAGGACAGGAAAAAACATAACCAAGCAAATAGCAATCAAAAGAGAGCAGGAGTGGCAATATTAATATCTGACAAAACAGACTTTAAGGCAAAGTTTATTATAAGGGACAAAGAAGGGCACTGTATAATGATAACAGGGTCACTCACCAAGAAGACATAATGATTATAAATATTTATGCACCAATGCCAGTGCCCCAAAGTTTATAAAGCAAACACTTACAGAACTAAAAAGAGAAACAGACACTTCTAAAATAATAGTAGGAGATTTTAATACACCACTGTCGATGACAGAACTAGGAAAAAAATCAATAAAGACACACAAGACTTGAATACCGCTATTAACCAACTAGAGCTAACAGACATATATAGAACACATCACCCAACAGCAGGACAACACACATTCTTCTCCAATGCACATGGAACGTTCTCCAGAATAGATCATATCTTAGGTCACAAATTAAGCCTCAATAAATTTTAAAAAATCAAAATCATCCAGAGCATTTTCTCTGGCCATAATGATGTGATGGTAGACATCAACAACAGGAAGAATAACGGAAAGAAAAACAAACAAAAGACAATTATATGGAAACTAAACAACACACTACTAAAAAAACTACTGCATCTAAGAAGAAATCAAAAGTGAAATAAAAAAATACTTAGGATCAAACAATAAAACACAACATATCAAAACCTATGGGATGCAGCAAAAGCAGTGCTAAGAGGGAAATTCATAGGAATAAATGCCTACATTTAAAAAGAAAGATCTAAAATCAGTAACTTTACCTGAAAATTTGAATAAACAGAAAAAGAGCCAAAGAAGACCACAGCTACCAGATGAAAGGAAATAATAAAGATCAGCAGAAATAAATGAAATAAAAAACAAAAAACAACAGAAAGAATCAGCAAGACCAGAAGATGGTTCTTTGAAAGAATCAATAAAATAGATTGGCCAGACAAAGGGAAAAAATGAGAACATGCAAATAACCAGAATAAGAAATGACAGTGGAGACATTATAACAGATCCAACTGACATAAAGAGGATCATAACAGAATACTATGAAAAATTATACTCCAACAAATTTGAAAACCTAGAGGAAAAGGACAAATTTCTAGGATAATACTACCTACCTAAACTAACACAAACAGAGACAGGAAATCTAAACAGACCCATAACAAAAGAAGAGATTTAAGATGCCATCCAAAAAACTCCCAACAAAAAAAAGCCCAGGACCAGGCGGCTTCACTGGGGAATATTACCAAACATTTAGATAAGAGTTGACACCCATTCTACTCAAACTCTTCCAAAACACAGAAAAGAAAGTAATACTCCCTTACTCATTCTCTTACTCATTCAGCAACATCCTGATACCAAAGCCAAGTAAAGACACTACAAAAAAAGAAAATTACAGACCAATATCCCTCATGAATATAGATGCAAATATTCTCAACAAAACTCCAGCAAACAGACTTCAACAACATATCAAGAAAATCATACATCATGATTAAGTAAGATTCATAGCAGGAATGCAAGAGTGATTCAACATTAGAAAATCCATCAGTGTAATTCAACACATGTTTAAACAAAAGAACCACATCATCACACTAACTGATGTGAAAAGGAATGTGATAAAATCCAACACACTTTCCTGGAAAAAAAACTCTCAGCAAAATAGGAATAGAAGGGAAATTGCTCAGCATAATTAAGGGAATATATGCCAAACCAATTGCCAACATTATTCTCAATGGAGAAAGGCTGAGACCCTTCACCTGGAAAACAAGAACAAGATAAGAATGAACATTATAACCACTCTTATTCAATATTGTTCTGGAATCCTTAGCCAGAGCAATAAAGCAAGAAATTCCAAATTGGAAAAGAAAAAGTAAAACTATCCCTATTCACAGACGACAAGATCCTATACATAGAAAAATCACGAAGAATCCACAAGAAACCTTCTGAATCTAGTCGAAGAATTCAGTGACATTGCAGGTTACAAGATCACCACACAAAAATCAGTTCAGTTCCTTTACACTAACAGGGAGTACTCCAAAAAGGAAATTAAAAAAACAATAATAATAATTAAAAAAAAAAAAAAAACATTTCTATAGCCCCCGAGGAATAAACATAACCAGGGATGTAAAAAAAACTTACACTGCACAATGAAAACTTTCAGACACTACTACAAGACACTAAAAGAGAGCTACAAATACAGAAGATCATTCTGTGTTCACAGATTGGAAGATTTAATGTTGTGAAAATATCACTACCCAAAGTGAACTTTAGATACAATGAAATCCTGATCCAAATTCCAACAACATTCTTTACTGAAATGGAAAAACTAATCACCTTCTTTATACAGAAAGGAAAGGGGCCCCAAATAGCTGTAGCATTATTGAAGAACAAAGTAGGAGGTTGCGCACTTCCCAATCTCAAAACATACCATACAGCCAAAGTAATCAAAATGTCCTGGTACTGTTTCAAAGATATACACATAGAACAGTGGAATAGAATTGAGAACCCAGAAATAAATCCATCCACATCTACAGGTAACTGATTTTTGACAAGGGATCAGAGTCCATTAAAATGGGGAAGAACAGTCTCTTTAACAAATGATGCTGGCAAAACTGGATATGCACATGCAGAAAAATGAAAAAGGCGCCTATCTCACAGCATACACAAAAAGTAACTCAAAATGGATCAAAGACCTAAATGTTAAACCTAAAACTATAAAGTTCATGGAAGAAAACATAGGGACAAAACTACGGGACCTAATTTTTTTAAAAAATAATCAGACGTAACTATTAATGCACAAACAGCAGAAGCCAAATTAGATAACAAAGACCTCATAGAAATTAAATACTTATATGCATAAAAAAACATTATCAAAAGAGTAAAAAGACAACATTGAGACTGGGAAAAAATCACTGGGAGCAACATATTTGATAAAGGTTTCATCTCTAAAATACATAGAAAACTTTAACAACTCAACAACAAAAAGACAAACAATCCAATTAAAAAACAGGCAAGGGACTTCAACAGACATTTTACTAAAGAGGACATTCAAGCAGCCAACAAACACACGAAAAAATGCTCGCAATCATTAGCCATTGTTGTTGCTGTCATTAGGTGTCACTGAGTTGGTTCTAATTCATACCGACCTCATGTACAGCCCAACAAAACACTGCCTGGTCCTGTGCCATTCTCACAATCGTTGCTATGTATGTGCCCATTGTTGCAGCCACTGTGTGAATCTATCTGGTTGAGAGTCTTCCTCCTTTTCGCTGACCCTATGCTTTACCAAGCATGATGTCCTTCTCCAGCAACTGATCCCTCCTGATAACACATCCAAAGTACGAGAGACGAAGTCATGACATCCTTGTTTCCAATGAGCACTCTCGCTGTACTTCTTCCCAAGAGAGACTTGCTCATTCATCTGGCAGTCCATGCTATATTCAATATTCTTGGCCAACACCACAATTCAAAGGTGTCAATTCTTCCTCGGTCTTCCTTATTCATTGTCCAGGTTTCATATGCATAGGAGGCGACTGAAAATATCATGGCTTGAGTAAAGCGCACCTTAGTCTTCAAGGTGACATCTTTACTTTTCAACACATTAAAGAGCTGTTTTGCAGCAGATTTGTCCAATGCAATTCTTCGTTTGATTTCTTGACTGTTGAATCCATGAGTGTTGACTGTGGATCCAAGTAAACTGAAATCCTTGACAACTTCAATATTTTCTCCATTTATCATGATGTTGCTTGCTGGTCCAGTTGTGAGGATTTCTGTATTCTTTACATTGAGGTGTAATCCATACTGAAGGCTATAGTCTTTGATCTTCATCAGTAAGTGCTTCAAGTCTTTTTCAATTTCAGCAAGCAAGGTTGTGTCATCTGCATATCTCAGGTTGTTCAAGGGTCTTCCACCAATCCTGATCCCATGTTCTTCTTCTTCTAGTCCAACTTCCTGGATTATCTGCTCAGCACACAGATTGAATAAGTGTGGTGAAAGTATACAACCATGATGCACAAATTTCCTGATTTTAAACCATGCAGTATCCCCTTGTTCTGTCTGAACAACTACATCTAGGTCTATGTATAGGTTCTACATAAGCGCCATTAAGTGTTCTGGAATTCCCATTAGCCATTAGAGAGATTCAAATCAAAACTACAATGAGATATCATCTCATCCCTGCTAAAATGGCCCTGATCAAAAGAACAGGAAACAACAAACGCTGGTGAGGTTTTAGGGAGACTGGAATCCTTATCCATTGCTAGTGAGATTGTAAAATGGTACAACCACTATGGAAAATGGTACAGAGCTTACTCAAAAAACTAGAAATAGAATTACCTTATGATCCACCAATCCTACTGCTAGTTACATAACCTAGAGATCTAACACTACAGAAACAATCAGATATATGAAAACCTATGTGCTATGCAACACTATTCACAATAGCAAAAAAAAAAGATGGAAATAACCCAAGTGCCCATCAACAGATGATTGGATAAATAAACTGTGCTACATACATATAATGGAATACTATGCAGCCATGAAGAATAATAAGTACTCAAAATATACTATAACATAGATGAATCTGAAGGACATCATCCTGAGTAAAATAAGTCAATCACAACAGACAATATCATATAGACAAACACTGTATGATAGCACTATCATAAAAAAACAAGAATAGGTATATATACAGAAACTAAAGATAATGGTGGTTATCAGAGATGAGGGGGGAATCACTCCCTATATAGTAGATACTTGTTTTCTACTGTGCTTTAGGTGAAAGTTTACAGCTCAAGTTAGTTTGTCATGTAAAAACTTATACACACATTGTTATGTGACCCTAGTTGCTATCCCTATAATGTGACAGCATGTTCATCCTTTCCACCCAATTTTCCCATGTCCATTCAACCAGCTCCTATCTCTTTCCGCCTTCTCATCTTGCCTCTGGACAGGAGCTGCCCATTTAGTAACATCTATCTACCTGAACTAGATTATGGATTACTCCTCAACATAAAGAAAACAAAAATCCTCACAACTGGACCAATAAGCAACATCATGAAAAACCAAGAAAAGAGTGAAGTGGTCAAGGATTTCACTTTACTTGGATCCACAATCAACATCTATCGAAGCAGCAGTCCAGAAATCAGACGACACATTGCACTGGACAAACCTCCTGCGAAAGACCTCTTTACAGTATTAAAAAGCAAACACGTCACCTTCAAGACTAAGGTGCACCTGACCCAAGCCATGGTATAGTCAATCACATCATATGCAAGTGAAAGCTCGACAATGAATAAGGAAGACCAAAGAAGAAGTTGACGCCTTTGAATTGTCATGTTGGTGAAGAATATTAAATACACCATGGACAGCCGAAAGAATGAACAAACTTGTCTTGAAGAAGTACAACCAGAATGCTTCTTAGAAGCAAGGATGGTGGGACTAGATCTACATACTTTGGACATGCTGTTAGGAGGGATCACTCCCTGAAAAAGGACATCATGCATGGTAAAATACAGGGTCAGCAAAAAAGAGGAACATCCTCAGTGAGGTGTACTGACAAAGTGGCTGCAACAATGGGCTCAAGCATTAACAACGATTGTGGGCATGGTGCAGGACTGGGCAGTGTTTCGTTCTGCTGTACGCAGGATCGCTATGAGGTGGAACTGACTCGACTGCACCTAACAACAAAAACATCTACTTGAACTAAGAAGCACACG
Source organism: Trichechus manatus latirostris (assembly GCF_000243295.1). Lineage (NCBI taxonomy): Eukaryota > Metazoa > Chordata > Mammalia > Sirenia > Trichechidae > Trichechus > Trichechus manatus. The sequence goes on from NW_004444091.1 coordinate 3,172,904, forward strand.
CTTCACGAGTATCATTTTATGTCCCATAGTCCAGTCTAATCTTTGCCTGAAGAGTTGGCTTCAGGAATAGTTTTAGTTCTGGGTTAACAGAGAGTCCAGGGGCCATGTCTTCTGGGGTTCCTCCAGTCCCAGTCAGACCATT
>NW_004444091.1:3175950-3178638 GCF_000243295.1 Trichechus manatus latirostris
AGTGGTGTTAACTCTTCTCTGGAAGTTTGGTAGAATTCTCCAATGAAGCCATCAGGGCCAGGGCTTTTTTTTGGTTGGGATTTTTTAAGTTATCTTTTCAATTTCCTCTTTTGTTATAGGTATATTTAGTTGTTCTACCTCTGTGTTAGTTTAGGTAGGTAATGTGTTTCTAGAAATTTGTCCATTTCCTCTAGGCTTCCAAATTTGCTGGAGTACAGTTTTTCATAGTATACAATTATGATTCTTTTAATTTCAGCTGGGTCTGTTGTGATATTGCCCATCTCAATTCTTATTCGGGTTATTTGCTTCCTCTTGTGTTTTTCTTTTGTCAGTTTGGCCAGTGGTTTATTGATTTTGTTGATCTTCTCAAACAACCAGCTTTTGGTCTTGTTAACTCTTCCAATTGTTTTTCCATTCTCTATTTCGTTTAATTCTGCTCTAATTTTAATTATTTGCTTTCTTCTGGTCCCCAAGGGCTTCTTTTGCTGCTCTCAATTTGTTCGAGTTGTAGGGTAAGTTTTGATTTTAGCTCTTTCTTCTTTTATGATATGTGCATTTATTGCCATAAATTGACCTCTGAGAACTGCTTTTGCTGTGTCCCAAAGGTTCTGGTAGGATGTGTTTTCATTCTCATTTGATTCTCTGAATTTCTTTATTCCGTCTTAATTTCTTCTATAACCCAGTAGTTTTTGAGCAAGGTGTTGTTCAGTTTCATGCATTTGATTTTTTTCCCTTGCTTTTTCTGTTATTGATTTCTACTTCATATATCATCAGAAAAGATGCTTTGTAATATTTCAATACTTTGGATTCTGTTAAGGGCTGCGTTGTGCCCTAATATGTGGTCTATTCCGGAGAACGTTCCATGTGCACTGGAAAAGAAAGTATACTAGGCTGCTGTTAGGTGGAGTGTTCTGTACATGTCTATGAGATCAACTTGGTCGACTGTGGCATTTAGATCTTCCATGTCTTTATTCATCTTCTTTCTGAATGTTCTGTCCTTCACTGGAAGTGGTGTGTTGAAGTCTCCTACTATTATTATGGAGCTATCTATTTCTCTTCTCAATGCTGTTAGAGTTTGTTTTATGTATTTTGGAGCCATCATTGGGTGCGTAAATTTTTGTTATGGTTATGTCCTCCTGGTGTATTGACCCTTTAATCATTATATAGTGTCCTTCCTTATCCTTTGCGGTGGATTTTGCTTTCAAGTCTATTTTATCAGAAATTAATACTGCCAGTCCTCTCTTTTTTGAGTGTTGTTTGCTTGATATATTTTTTCCATCCTTTGAGTTTTAGTTTGTTTGTGTCTTTTAGTCTAAGGTGTGTCTCTTGTAGGTAGCATATAGATGGCTCGGGTTTTTTGCCACTTTCTGCCTCTTTATTGATGCATTTAGTCCATTTACATTCAGCATAACTATTGATACCTGAGAGTTTAGTGCTGTCATTTTGATGTCTTTTTTTGTGTGTTGTTCACAGTTTCTTTGTTCAACTTAATTTTCTGAGATATTTTTATTTATGTATTTTCATTGTTGTTGACTTTGTATTTGCTGAGTCTTTATGTTTTTTTCCCTTTTTATTTTGATGTGTAGGATTGTTAGTTTCCTTTGTGGTTACCTTAATATTTATCTCTATTTTTCTAAGTTAAACCAGTCTTTTATTTCTTTATATCACCTTGACTTCCTCTCCATATGAAAGATCTATGACTACATTATTTAATCCCTTTGTTTTGTTTTAATGTTGTCATCTTATACATATTGGCATCTCTCTTTCACTATTTTCAGTGTTTTAGCTTTTATTTATTTTTGTGACTTCCCTATCTGGATTGGTATCTGGTTGTTCTGCCCTGTGTTCTAGTCTTGGGTTGTTATCTGATGTTATAGATTTTCTAACCAGAGGACTATCTTTAGTATTTCTTATAATTTTGGTTTGGTTTTTACAAACTCCCTAAACTTCTGTTTATCTGGAAATGCCCTAATTTAGCCATCATATTTGAGAGACAGTTTTGCTGGACATATAATTCTTGGCTGGCAATTTTTTTCTTTCAAGGCTTTATGTATGTCATCCCAATGCCTTGTCTGCATGGTTTCTGTGGAGCAGTCAGAGCTTAGACTTATTAACTCTCCTTTGTAGATGACTTTTCATTTATCCCTAGCTGTTCTTAAAACTCTCTCTTTATCTTTGGTTTTGGCAAGTTTTATTATAATATGTCTTGGTGATTTTCTTTTACATTCTACCTTGTGTGGGGTTTGGTGAGCTTCATGGATATTTTCTCATCTTTCATGATATCAGGGAAGTTTTCTGCCAACAAATCTTCAACAATTCTCTCTCTGTATTTTCTGTTATCCCCCTGTTCTTGCACTCCAATCACTCGTAGGTTATTCCTCTTGATAGAGTCCCACATATTTCTTAGGGTTTCTTCACTTTTTAAAATCCTTTAATCTGATTTTTCCTCAATACAGCTGGTGTCAAGTGCTTTATCTTCAATCTCATTGATTCTGACTTGAATTGCCTCAATTCTGCTCCTACGACTTTCTATTGAGTTGTCTAATTCTGAAATTTTATTGTAATCTTTTAGATTTGTTTGTTGTCTCTCTATGGATTCTTGCAGTGTGTTAAATTTGTCATTATGCTCTTGTATAACCTTCTTAAGTTCCTGTATTGATTTGTCTGTGTGTTCCTTAGCTTGTTCTG
>NW_004444091.1:3179139-3180434 GCF_000243295.1 Trichechus manatus latirostris
CTCAGCAAGGCAGGGGGCTGACGGCTGCCTCTAAGTGTCTGGGTGGAGAGCGTGTCCTTGTTCCCCAGAGTGCATTGGTGTGTGGGTTTTGCAGCCAGACTATAGGCACCCAATGCTGTTGGTTGTAAGGACTGGGAGTTACCACTTATTCTTGGACACCTGTCGTGGGTGGCTTGGTGCAGTGGGTAGAGCTACCAGTCCTCAGGCTCCTGATGTGGGTAGGTGAGGACCCTGCTTAATGGGCAGTGCAGTGTCAAATGTCACGAATATGCCACTCCCCCTTATACCTGGTACAGATGAGAACAGGCTTCAGGTATATACTCTGTTGTACTGCGCTAATAAGGGCTTACGCAGTTGAAATGGGCCCACATAGGTCTATGCAGGGGTGAAAGGCATTCAAAGTCCGTGGATTCCTAATGCCTGTGCCTAGGCTAATGGGCTGTGTGCCTGCCCTGACTTCCCTGCTTAAGGGAGCTGGCAGATTATTTTTTCCTGTTTGTTACTTGTTCCCTCTCCAAAACTGGGAGAATGGCTCAGGGCGCACGGCGAGTCCTACTTTCGTCCCAGGGGTCGCAGCAATCGCTGAAGTTGAACCGGGATTCGGAGCAGAGCTGGGAGGGGTAGGTAAATGGGAAAGAGATACTTCCCAAAAGGGTTTTTTTTTAATCCACGCAGTAGATTAGATGCTTGTAGTTATCTTTCGCCGACTAAGTGCCGTTTCTCGCTGGTTGTGAAAGCTTGAGCAGACTCTCCACCGCTCAGCCTCTCCCAATGTGGAAAACACATCCCAAGTGCTGCTTCTTGCCTCACCCCTTGTGCGCCAGCCAATCCAGCCTACAGGGTGCCAGTGCTGGCCAGGTCAGGTCTGGCAACTCCTTGCTGCTTCTGAACCGTCTCTCTCTTGCCCTGCCACTCAGTCCAATTCCTCAACTTTGTCTTTGATGTTCAGGGCTTGCAAACTGTCATATACAATTGATTCACTTCTTTTTTCAGGTCTTTGTTGTAAGAGGGAACACAGGAAGTGTCTGACTACTCCGCCATCTTGGCCCTGCCCCCAACATTTGTTATTCTGGGGGATGGGAAATATAACACCAAATGTGGGTGAAGAGTGCACAGCTTGACCAAGGTTAATGATGTCACTAAGAAGGACACGAGAGAGGGAGTTCCAGCAAAATGGAGCTCTAGACAGAAGCACCACACCGTCCCTCCACAGCAAAGATCCAAAAAATTACGCCGAACAGCAAATACAACAATCCTGAAACCCTAAAACATCAAATGAAGAGAAAAAGAACTCA
>NW_004444091.1:3189747-3215882 GCF_000243295.1 Trichechus manatus latirostris
TGAGATTGTTAACCATTGTCATAGGGCAACATTTGTAGTAACTGTTAAATGAGAAACTATTTTGTTCTGTAAGCCTTCATCTTTAGTGAGAATAACAGCACAACTGGAAGAGCGTAGTCAATGTCACTAAACTGTGCATGTAGAAATTTGTGAAATGGTGTATCTTTGGCTATGTGTATTTTCACCAAAAAAAAAACCTTGAGAATTTAGAGGTTTGATATGTTGGGTTGTTAACCAATGTCATAAAACAACATGCGTACTACTGCTTCACGAGAAACTATTTGTTCTGTAAGCCTTCACCTGAAGTACAATTAAAAAAATAAATAAATAAAAAATAAAAATAAAAGAAACACTATAAAACAAAAGGATACAAGAAAAAGGATGTTTTTGGTAAAGCAAAGACATATACAACTGTGCGACAACAACTTAAAAAACAGAAGTGTGGTTACATGTATATGTATGTATGCATACAAATGTATCGGTAAGTATATATATGGGCATATATAGATCTATCTATATGCAGATGTGTATATGTGTGTGTGTGTGTGTGTGTATATATATATATATATATATAAGTGTATGCACCCATATATATTCATGTATACAATAAAGCACATAGAGGACACAAACACAGATACTTCTTAGACTTAAACATCTCGGGGGATTAGTTTATGGGATCTGAAGGCTTAGGTCCATAGTCTTATGGAACAACTCAGACACAAAGTTTATGTTCTATGTTCTAGTTTGTTGAACAGCGTCTGGGATCTTAGAAGTTGCTAGCTGTTATTTAAGATACAACTATTGGTCTCTATGCATGCAGAGTAAAAGAGAAAGAAGGGAACGAAAGACTCAGAGAAGATACTAATCCACAGGACTGACAGTCTACATGAACCACAACCTTATCTACCTTAGACCAGAAGAACTAGATGGTGCTTGGCTACCACTACTGACCGTTCTAATCAGGAACACAATAGGTGGACCCAGATAGAATGGGAGAAAAACATGGAACAGAACTAAAATTCTTAAAAAGTTCAGACTTACCGGACTAGTTGAGACTGGAGGACTCCTCAAGACTATTGCCCTGAGATACTCTTTAAACCTTGAATCCAAACTATTTCATGAGGTCATCTTTTAGCTAAACAATGGATTGGCTCATAAAATAAACAGTATTACCCAAAAGTACTGTGCTCCTTTACAAAAGCAAAGACAAGGGAGCAAGGGGGCAGGGAAATTAGATTACTGGAAATGGAGAAACCAGAATGGAAATAATGAGAAAGTTGAGAAACTGAAAAATGTAACTAATGTCACTGAACAAATTGTGTAGAAATTTTTAAATGGGAACCTAATTTGCTGTGTAAACTTTCACCAAAAACACAATAAAACAGTTTAATTAAAAATAACAAATCACAAACAGCAAAAGAATACATAAATGGGCCCTCATAAAAATTAGAAACTTCTGTTCATCAAAAGACAAAGTGAAAAGACAATATACCAACTGAGTATCTTCAGAAACCATATATCTGACAAGAATCTAATAACCAATATCTATATAAAACTTCAACAACAACAAAAAGACAAACCAATCATAAAATGGGCAAAGGACTTGAATAGACATTTCACCAAAGAGGACATTCAAATGGCCAAAAACACAAGAAAAGATGCTCAGCATCATTAGCCATCAGAGAGATGCAAATACAAACCACAGTAAGATATCATTTCACTCCCACTAGGATGGCTAAGATTAAAAGAAAAAGGAAAATAAAAATAACAAATGGTGTCAAGGATGCAGGGCAAATGGAACCTTTACCTATTGCTGGTGGGAATACAAAATGATTCAGCCTTTGTGGAAACCAGTATGGCAACTCCTCAAAGAAACTAAAAATAGAACTACCATATGACCCACCACTAAGTATATACCCAAAAGACTTGAAAGCAGAGACTCAAACAGAGACTTGCACACCAATGTTCACTGCACAATAGTCAAAAGGTGGAAACAACCTAAATGCCTAACAACAGATGAATAGATAAACAAAATGTGGTATATACATACACTGGAATACTACTCAGCCTGTAGGAGAAATGAAGTCTTGATGCATGCTACAATATCGATGGAGCTAGAAGACATTATGCTGATTGAAATAAGTCATCACAAAAGGACAAATACTGTATGACCTCACTTATATAAAAAAAATAAGAAAAGGCAAATGTATAGAGAACGAAGGTTATTACTGGTTACCAGGGGTGAAAGGGAGGGGGAAAGGGGGTTAACAGTGATGGAAATACTGCATTGATTAAGGGTAAGGTTGCACAGTAGATTACTGTAATTGCTGTCAATAAGGTGCACACCTATAAAAAGTTGAACTGGCAAAAGTGTGATAGACATGTTTACAATGACGACAAAAAAAAAAAAAAAAAAAAGAGCAGCTGCTGAGGCTGCTTATGTACAACCAGAATGCTCGTGAGATTTGGTTTCTTAGTTTGGAGGTTTAGGGTCATGGTTTCACAGGACATCCCATTTAAATGGCCTGATAACATGTTCAGTGCTTCTGTTCTACCTCCTAGCTCAATGTGTAGTGCCTGGTGTCTTAGAAGCTTGCAAGCGGCCATCCAAGGCATAAATGGTCTTTATTCACCTAGAACAACAGAGGAAGGAAGAGTCAGGAATAGGAGGAGGATGTGGAATGTGTGGCTAATTGCCTCCATGAACGACTGCCTCCTTTGCCGTGAGACCAGAACTGGATAGTGCCCGGCTACCATTACTGAACATTTTAATCAAAGATTCCACAGTAAAATCCTGATCAAAAGGGGGAAAATGCATAACAGAATTTTAAATTTTATGGAATCCAGCCTTAAGAGGCTGGATGAATCCCTGAAACTACTGCCCTCAGATAATCTTTGAACTTTAAACCAAAAATATCCCCTGAAGTCTTCTTAAAACCAAACAATAGTTTAGCTTAACTAGTAAAGAATGCCTACCTTGAGCATTATGCTCTTTGAAGAATTATCTGTATGGGATCAAATTTATAACAGCAACTTGAAAGACTGGATAGGACACTTCGGGGGCTGTGTGAGTGGTGAAGAAACAACTCAGAAAAGGATGGTGGGAATGGTTGTCCAATTCAAAGGATGCAGTCAATGTCACTAAATGGTACAAGTAGAAACGGCTGAATTGGTGTATGGTCTGCTGTGTATATTCTCAACAACAATAAAATGAAATTATATAAAGAATAAAATAAATAAGAACACTTCTGTTAAGGACTGAATTGTGCCTCCCCAAAAAAGTGTGTCAACTTGGCTAGACCATGATTCCCAGTATTGTGTGATTGTCCACCATTTTGTCATCTGATGGTATCTTCCTCTGTGTTGTAAATCCTGCCTCTATGATGTTAATGAGGCAGGATTAGAGGCAATTATATTAATGAGGCAGGACTCAATCTACAAGATTAGGCTGTGTCTTAAGTCAATCTCTTTTGAGATATAAAAGAGAGAAGGGAGCAGAGAGACAGGGGGACCTCATACTACCAAGAAAGCAATGCTGGGAGCAGAGCGCTTCCTTTGGACCCAGGGTCCCTGCCCCTGAGAAGCTCCTAGACCAGGGGAAGACTGATGACAAGGACTTTCCCCCAGAGCCAACCCAGAGAGAGAAAGCCCTCCCCTGGAGCTGGTGCCCTGAATTTGGCTTACAGCCTACTAGGCTGCGAGAGAATAAATTTCTCTTTGTTAAAGCCATCCACTTATGGTATTTCTGTTATAGCAGCACTAGATAACTAAGACAACTTCTGACAGCTCGGTGTGGACATTTAGAGAACAACAGGGAAGCAAGTCCAGGGGAAAAAAATGTGGCTACTGAGAAAAAAAAAACCCTTATGCCAGCAAAACCCAAGAGATACATATAAATAAGCCTATTCCAAAGTTTTAAGTGAGGCAGGAGTAAAAACTCTCAGATCACTAAGAAACTGACAGAAGAATTTTTTTTTTTTTTTTGGTGAAAATATACATAGCCAAAGATACACCACCCATTTCAAAAATTTCTACATGCACAGTTCGGTGACATCGATTACGATCTTCCAGTTGTACTGCTATTCTCACTTTAGATGAAGGTTTACAGAACAAAACAGTTTTTCATTAAACAGTTAGTACCCATGTTGCCCTGTGACAATGGTTAACAACCCCACTACATGTCAACACTGTCCTTACTCAACCTTGGGTTCCCTATCACCAGCTTTCCTGTCCCCTTCTGCCTTCTAGTCCTTGTCCCTGGACTGCTGTGCCCCATTAGTCCCATTTTGTTATATGGGGCTGTCCAATTCCCGGCTGAATGGTGAACCTCGGAAGGGACTTCACCACTGAGCTAGAAGGGGTCTGGGGGCCATACTCTCCGGGTTTCTCCAGTCTCTTTCAGGCCAGTAAATCTGGTCTTTTTTTGGGTGTGTTAGAATTTTGTTCTACATCCTTCTTCAGCTCTGTCTAGAACCCTCTGTTGTGATCCCGGTCAGAGCAGTCAGTGGTGGTAGCCAGGCACCATCTAGCTGTACTGGACTCAGTCTGGTGGAGGCCTTGGTAGCTGTGGTCGATTAGTCCTTTGGACTAATCTTTTCCTCGTATTCTGCTCTCTTCATTCTCCCTTGTTCCGGAAAGGGTGAGACCAGTGGACTATCTTAGATGGCTGCTCACAGGCTTTTAAGACCCCAGATGCTACTCACCAAGGTAGAATGTAGAACATTGTCTTTATAAACTGTGTTATGCCAATTGGGCTAGATGTTCCCCGAGACCATGGTCCCCACAGCCCTCCACCCAGCAATTCAGTCTGACAGAAGAACTTTTAAAAGAAGTTTACAGTGTAATAAGAATGACGGGGCGTGGGTGAGAGGAGTAGGGGAGGACCACTATTGAAGGAGAAAAGGGAAAATGCTGAGCCACATAGGAGAGGAAGTATAACACAAACGTTCAAGGCTTTCACAAAAATGCCAATACTAAGTAAGTCAACGGAAAGCCACTTCTTAGGTCCCAGTGTCATAAACATCTAAAAATGTCCACTATCACCTTGAGCCTTCTCTGAGTGCCAGATGTGAGCATGTCCCACCCTGCATCGCTCTGTCCCTGCCCTGCAATGGGGGGTCCCCACAGGGAGCACAGGCTCGCATCCTGGGCTCTGCACTTCGGAACTATGAAACCTGATCAAGTTGATCTTAATCATTTCCTTGTATGCAAACAGTAACTACCTTCCAGGATTGTGAGGAAGACCAAACTAGAGGGGCTAAGATCTACAAGGTACCTAGACCAGGCCCCAGCGCAGATAAGTTTGAATAAAGAAATCATCCTTTTTTTTTTTTTGGTTTGTTTCTGTATGGCATTAATGGCTAACTGAAATTGCCTCCTTCATTTGCTCACTTTTCTTGTCTGTACCGCTAGGAGAACATCAGCTCTGGACGAGCCATCTTGTCTGTCTGGGTGACCACCATCTCCCCAGCTCCTGGAACAGAGCTGTCACATGGTAGGCAGTTGCTCAAGAAATGCTGAATGCACCAATGAGCAAATTCCTCCTAAAGCGAAAGTGAAGCCCAACATCCAAGAAACTATGAGAAGTCCACCTGAGGGAGGCACATCTGAATTTGAGGCATGGAAGTTTGCCACTAGGCAAGACAAGACAGAGGATTGCTGGGCCCTCCAGCTGGGTGCTCATCCCGGTAGAGCCATGAGACTAAGGCCCCAGTGAGTTGGTGTGCTCAGTGAGAGAATGCTTTTGATGGGCCAGTTCTCATGGGTTGCTGTGGGAAGTGTAGCTAAAACTGTCAAACGGCCTGGGTCTCTTGCATCAAAGAAAGAGAATAATTAGTTTTAAGTTGGGCCTAATACAAGTCCTTTCAGAGGAAATTCCAGAACTTCATGGAGGACTCAGAGCAAGACACTGTCATTTTTTAAGCCAGGTGAATGAAGCATGGTAATCAATACTTTTCATAATTTATTCAACTACATACAAAGCAATCCTACCAAAAAACAAAATGAAAATCAATACCCGACCTACTGAAACCCTAAGAAGATGCTGGACAAGTCACTCCAACAAGCCCTGCCCTTCTCTGGAAAGCTCTCCTGTAGGAAGGTCAGGCATAGCCACCAATGACCTATTAAAAACAGAAAGGAAATAGACATTTGAAGTGTACATTTCTATATGGATGGTCCCTAGTTACCTGGACCAACTTAGATCCTAAAATTATTCTCAGTTCTATAATTCTAAAATTCCAACTGGTCAGGCATCACCTGGTAAGAGATCTATTGGGATGGGAGTAAGAGGTAGTGAGAGGGGATGGGAAGAGAGAGGAAGGGAGAAATAAAAGATAGTTCTGCTTTCTGCTATGTTGGGCCACCTCCAAAACATTTATCTATATCCAAGTTACCTTTTAAAAGTTCAGGTGCTATTTATGTAGCACTGGACAACCAGCTGAGGTTAAGACGGGTTTCACACATTTGACATGGCTGAAAAAGGGAGGGGGGAGTGTTTCTGAATGAAGAAAAAGAAGTGGTTTTGCATCTGTGGTGGAAGGGAGAGACGGAGAGATGAAGACGACAGGCAGTGTCTGTCTTGGCTGCAGGTCTCTAGCAACACCTGCACCCCAAGGAAAGAAGCCGAACAGAGAAGCTGGAAGAGCTGTTCCCATGGGAGACCCATAAGAAAGTGGCACACCAGCAAACGACAAGGAACAACGCAGAGGGGGTGGGACAGCACGCTGGGTCCTAGCAGGGCAGCAAGGATGACAGCCAGGCATGGCTCCAGTCAGGCCATCAGTGTCCTCACAGCAGGCACCACTAACCATGGCAGAGGGCCATGCCTTCAAGCCTGAGATGCCTTCTGGGGGCCCCAAAGTAACCCTCAGAAAGGTTTGCAGAGGACGTTACACAAGAGGGTGCTAGGAGTCAAGGTAGCTGAGCTCACAGCAGAGCCCTCTCACATGCATATTTAACTCATGTGAATGGCAACAAAGCGGGGAGGGGGAGTGGAAGAAGAGAAGATGTGAACAAATAAAGAGGTAGGTAAGGCCTTGGGACATCACCTTGGTGGGCACCTGCCTGTGTATGAGCCTGGGGCGGGCAGGAGCTGTGAACACTTGCTCCCAACCTCCTCTCTACTCTCCATTCTCTTGTGCCTCTTGTTGTGTAAACACGTCGCTACACTGTGAGGTCGGCATTTAAAGTACCATAGAATTATATTACAAATCTTTCCTCTCTGTGATGTACTGGCCATTACCACATACATTCCACACACACAGACACATTACCACACAGGGCTGTGTACACAAAGTCACGTGAACTCTACCTCATGGGCCATATAAAGGATTTTCAAAGGTTACACTGGCAACATGCTTTTCACTCTACATACACATGGACTTCAGAACCAGTCCCTTGGGGAAGGTGTTATTCTACTGTATTCCTCTTTTTAATGTGAATTTACTGGATCCTGGGCTGGTAAGGCCTAGGGAAACTGAAGTTATACATACTATGTGAACATACTTTAGCTACTACCTTAAGTTTAGCTGACCAGACTTTTTGTAAGTGTGATGGTTAAGGCTGTGTGTCAACTTGGCTGGGCAGTGATTCTCAGTGGTTTGGCTGTATGTAATGATGCAGTTTGGCAGTTATGTAATGATGTAGTCATCCTTCACGATGTGATCTGAGGTGATCAGCCAACCAGTTGTAAGGGAAGTTTCCTCAGGGGTGTGGCCTGCATCCAATACACATACAGACATTATGGCAAAGCTTGCTTGCTTGCTCTGGATCCTGTATCTACCTCGTCATCCTCTGACCTCTGGTTCTTGGGACTTGAACCAGTGGCTTGCCATACTGCCTGCCAATCTTGGGATTCATTGGCCTCCGCAGTCTGTGAGCCAGCAGCTTGCCATCAATCTTGGGTCTGCCAGCCCATGCCGCTATGTGAGTCAGGAGAAGCCTCCAGCCTGACACCTGACCCACGGACTTGGGACTTGTCAGCCTCTACGTAACCACATGAGCCATTTCCTTGAGATAAATCTCAATCTCTCTCTCTCTATATATATATACATATATGCTTCACTGCTTTTGCTTCTCTAGAGAATCCAGCCTTAGACAGTAGGGAAGGCTGAAAGCAGATCTATTGTTCAGGAAAAATCTAGAATTCACAAAGGTAATGTTGGCATATTCCATTGAAAACCCAAAGATTCGGTAATCTAAAACTAGGTCCTACGCATGCAGTGACTTTGCTCAGCACACCTGTAAAGGGCCATGAAGGGGAACACAGCATCCAAGGGAAGCTCTACCTCAGAGTAAGAACAGAGGCCTGCTGTCTTCCACTTGGAAAGACATCTGCACACCCACTAGAAGAAACCTAACAGGCAGGAAGGAGGGCAGAAAGCAAAGCAACCACAAGAAGCATATTCTTGGGGCAAAAAAAAAGAATTCAGTAGAAAAATTAAAAACTATGTCACTCAAGTCCTGAAGCCAGATTCCAAAACCACCACCCTCGACACGTCACGTCATATGTTCCTTCCCTGGCAGAGGATCATTCAGTAACAGACTCAGATGGCCCAACTCCTGAAAATGTATAAGACTGCCTTGCTAAATAAAGTTAATGCTCTCTAACTAGCTAATTAAGTCCCCAGTGGACGGCAACCTCTACCACCAGCCACATGTGAGAACAGAGCCAAAGCACCACCCAGTCAAGAGCAACTCTTGCCACCCATCGGGGGCATGTTACCTGCTTCCCTTTCATGATGTGCTTGGGCACTGGCACCTTGACCTCCAGGTCCATGTAGTCTTGCGACCAGATGTAGTTCTCACGGACAGCACCATTGTAACTGTCAGGGTTTTTCTGAAACTGCTCCTGTCGCCTGGGAAAGAGTAAGAGACTTAAATTGCTAACCCATCAAAACACACAGGAGAGGAGCACCACAATCAGCCCAAGTACACACCATTTTTAAGTCCATTTGTAAGAAGGAATCAAAGTTTGAAAATTCACAAAATTATCTAAATCTTATTTGCTTTTGTATCTGGAAACTCCCTCTCTCTTTATGGGTGATTTCTTTTCTAATCTTCCCTACACAGGTCTCCAAGGAAATCACAGGGAGAAAGGGAAAGCTTTAGAGAAGAAACTTGAGTGCAGCATCCTCCTGTTCAGAAAAAGAATCTGCAACCACATGCAAAGGTATAGCCTGATCCTCCCAGTCTTCACAAAGCTTGGGAATCAGGCCTGTTAATTAACCACAGTGCCCTTGTTAATAACATCCTAGGGCTTATAGGTGCTCGGTCTCTTCTAGACTGCCAGGCAGTCCCTCTCTTAAAAACTAAACAAAACGTCAGCCTGAAGCTGCTGAACTTCAGTCCTAATCCAACCCCTAGCCTCTATCTTCTCCAATAAAATCCACAGGATTGAAAAGAAACTGTTTGTGTCATTATTAAAATGTAAGTAACATGTTTAGTGAGACAGCCTAAAAACACCCAAATCAACCAAATCCCATTGTCTACGCCTATTACACATGTAACACGCAATCTAGAAACACCACACAGATACCAATGGGCCTGGCCAAGAAGATGATGCTAAAAAATAAAATATTCACTATAAAACTTAACAATATTAATAATAATGTAAACACTGTATAAAAATAAGCTTAGACTCATATTCCACTATATGAGTTTAAGATGAAGATTAAAGACAAAAGCTTAACCGTGGAGAAGGCAACACCTATGAACACAAAGCACTACAACAGAAGTGCAGCTAAGTCATCTCTCACCAGGCACCTCAAGAGACTAGCAGAAGAAATCTGGCAGGTAGAGAGCCACACAGACATGCAAACAACACATGCATTATGATCCCATTTATATACAAACTGAACATAGAAAAGGAGCTGGGAAGGGGTGAACCTTACTAGCCCCTCACTGCCAGTCAAAAGGTTGGCAGTTCGAATCCATCAGTCGCTCCTTGGAAACCCTATGGGGGCAGTTCTACCCTGTCCTACAGAATCACTAGCAGTCGGAATCGACCCGACCGCAATGGGTTTCTCTTATTTTTTTGGAACCAGTCAAAGAAGGGGACTGGGAATGGTGTTTTGACAAGAATGTATTTACATACTCCTGGTCTACCTTGCAAGAAGCCCTGGTGGAGCAGTGGTTAAGGGCTTGGCCGTTAACTAGAAGGTCAGCAGTATGAACCCACCAGCAGCTTCATGGGAGAAAGATGTAGCAGTCTGCTTCCGTAAAGATTACAACCTTAGAAATCCTATGGCGCAGTTCTACTCTGTCCTACAGGGTCGCTATGAGTCAGAATCGACTCAGTGGCAATGGGTTGGGTCTACCTTGCACACCTAATATGCATGAGGGCCTCCATTACAGCCCAAGTTGTCTAAGCTTTAACCACTTCCTATCCAAAGGAAACAGGAAAAAAAGGGGGGGGGGGAACAGTGACAGTTAAGTGGTGGCTAAAAGTATTTCATCCAGGGATGGTATTCAAAAGTCACCACTGAACATCAGCTGAGCACAGGCACTGGCCAATCAGAATGGATGCAAGCGTTAAACAGCCCACACAGCCAGCCAGTGGCCACTGGGGAAGGTCAGGTCAATGTGGGAGAAACTCTGATTATATACAGGGACATCAAGAGCCACAGCAGGCTCAATGCCTGGGTTCAGTAACATGAGAAAACAGGGTGGGGTAAAAGAAACGAAAATCAATACAGTCATGTGTGGCTTCACATCCACAGTATATTCTGTGAAATAGGACATTATGCGATTTGGACACTGTGCGAACACCATATTACGTACAGGCAGTCCCTTATACACTCAGCCCCACCCTCTGTTCCGCCTGCCTGAGGGGCAGGAACAGGCTGGCTGGCAGCCCCCATCGCTGCTGCCTGCCCACTGGACAAAGCCAGAGAGCTGTATCCACTGGGTAAAAAGAGGCTGGCCTTGCCGGTGCACAGCTGTGGCAAGTGGGGGGGAGGGTCTGTGTACAGCCGGGCACAGGGCAGGGGACACACGGGGGCATGGAAAGGTGGCTGCGGGGACCGAGTAGGGAGCTCGTGTGCAGGTGCCGAGAACGCACTGGCAGTGGTGGCCCTGGATGCTGCTTTGCTGTTAGTGTGGCCCACTTTCTGATCCTGTGCGCTGCTGCTGCCGCCCAGAGCCAGGAGCCCACGAGTGCCCCAGGCCTGACCAGCACCTGCGGCAGGAACAGAGGAGCCGCAGCAGGAGCCAGGAGGGAACTGAGGTGCTGGGGGACTTGGGATGCACGCTGAAGCCCCAGCGCTCGTTCACTCTGGGGGCCTGGGTTTTTTAAATCATTAGGGGGAAATAACAGACAAAAGGAGAGCGACTTACCCTTAAAAAAAAAAAGAAAAAATTTATGGGACCATGGACATATATGCGGTCAGACGTGGCTCAAAAGGACGCTATGCGGCGCATACCTGTATCTTTTAAACGGAGCAGCAAAAAAGTCAGCATGACACAGACGCAACCAAAAAAAGTATTTTCGAAGATTGTTTAGTGATGTAGGGGGAAACTTTCAATACACTATAAAACTGTAAAGAGGACAGTCAACTTTTATGTAGGGTGTAAGTTCAGTTTTCCAAGAAGAAGTATATGTACACATGTACATAAACACACACGCACATTTGTGTATACATTAAAAAAGACTGCAAGGATATACATTAAATCTTAGTGGTTACCTCTAGGGGGTAAAATAACAAGTAATTTGATTTTCTTCTTTGTACCTTTCGGTATTATCCAAATTCCCTACAACATGCAGATATTTTTATAATCAAGAAAAAAGTGGTTCCCTTTAAAAATGTACATAGAGAAGAAAGTTAGAATTACTTGTTAGCCCTCCCTAAAGGCCTCATGTCACATACCTGTCAGCCACACCCTCAGCACTGGCCGAGAACCACCTCCTTTCCCCCAGGAGCTCCCACACTGACTCCCTAACCTCATGGGGTGTGGAGGAGCAGTTTCATTGTCAGCAGAGCCAGCCCACGGCTCACAGGTCACGGACTTGCCCAGGGTCACACGTTTACACAGGGACATGCCCCAGCCAGGATCCCCACCCCATGCTCTTTCTAGTACAGAATCCTCCCCACTTTAGCACCTACTGTAGTGCAAAAATCATGTCTGCACAGATATGCTCAAATATTCAGAGTATTTCCCAAACACTCCAGTAACAGTTAATAGTAGTTACTTCTCAGGAGGGAAACCAAATGGCTTGAGGGTCGGGAGAAAGAGACTTATTTTTCACTGTGTAGGGTTTTGTATCCTGTGCATATATTACCTACTTGAAAATAATCAAAGTTACAAAAACACATACATAAAAATATCCCCCTTCCCCCACAGATGTAAAATGGTACAACCACTGTGGAAAACAAGTTTGGCCGTTCCTCAGAAAGTTGAACATAGAACTACCATATGATCCAGTAATTCCAATCCTAGGTATATACCCAGAAGAAATGAAAGCAGGAACGCAAACAAGAAACCTATAAACCAATGTTCATTGCAGCACTTTTCACAATAGCCAAAAGGTGGAGAAAAGTCAAGTAGCCATTAAGGGAAGAATGGATAAATAAAATGTGGTATACACACACAATGGGAATATTACTCAGTCATAAAAAGAAATGAAGTCCTGATGCATGCCACTCACTACATGAATGAACCCTGAAAACATTATGTGGAGTGAAATAAGTCAATCACAAAAGATCAAATATTGTATGACCTCACTTATATGAAACAGGTAAATGTACAGAAACCAAAAATTACTAATGGTTACTAGGGGTAGGAAGGAGAGGGAAAAGGACAATTTTTGCTTAGGGAGTACTGAGTTTATGTTAATGATGGTAGAATGATTTGGAAAAGGATAGCGAGAATAGCTGTACAGCTTGAAGAATGTAATCAATGTTACTGAATTGTACGCGTACAAACAGTTGACACGGCATATGTTTTGTTATGTATATTTTCATCACAATAAAATATAAATAAATGAATAAATAAATAACTTCCCTGGCCAAAACAAACACAGGCAAATCAAGACCAACACGGCCCTGGCACTTGATAGGCCAAACACAGGGTTGGACCAGAGATCAGGGGACCACCATGAAGACCCACCCAAAAGGGAGGGAAGAAGAAGCAGCTATTTGAAGACAGAAAGAGCACAGGGGCCAGTACAGTACCTAGGTAGATAGCTATTTCTAATAATACAACAATCGTGGAGCCAATATAATCTAGTTCTTAAAAAGTACCAAGTGTCTGCATGGGCCCTAGGGCCAGAACAACCACAGACAACAAAGCCTGGGATGCACGACACTGGGGTTGGCCCTCCTCAAGGGGCAGAGTGCCACTCTCAAACTGGGCACGCGGAGCTCTAGCTAGGACCTCTGCCGCCCTCCACCTGCCTCCTGAATGCCCACATCAAGGCAGAAGGAACTCCCCTCCACCAGACAGGACAGTCTCTGCCCAGCCAGAACCATGAGGATGAGCAGTGGGGGCCCGGAGAGTGGGGTCCATCCACGGCTATCCAGCTCCCTGTTCACCCTGCATATACCCTGCATCCTCTACCAATGGAGGCTGGAGAATCACTCCAAAAGACGCCTAAAATGGCTCCCATAACAGCCCTAGAGAGTTGTTGGGTGCTTTTTTTAATTCTCTGAATCCACACTCACTTTAAATAAAGTTGATTATTTCCAGTTGACAGTATGTAAAAATAAACTTCCTTCATTTACTTCTCGGCTCCTGTCATTTGCAGGTGGCTCTGAGAGCCCCCACCTGCGTCAATCAGTCCAGCAAAGCCATCCAGGCTGGAAAGCCATGGGCTACCACTACCACTGCAGGCTGGGGACACAGAGGTGGGGAGGTGCCTGCAGCCAAGAATGGTGGGGGCAGGGAGCAAGGGTGAGGGCGGGGAGGCGGGGGAGTGAAAATCTATGCTTCAATACATGGGCGGGAGTAAGAAAATTAGTCAGTAGCCAGGGTGCAGATTATGGAGTAAGCTTCATGGCAACCCCCACACTCAATGAGCCCAGAATCAGGCCAGATAACAAGGTTATAAATACGTTAAAGGAAAAACAACCCAGGCTCCTCCGCCTGGTGCTGTGGGCAGCCAAGGCCCCGTCTCCATGAGGACAGCCTGGCACGGAAGCTGTCAGATCTTCCAGCAGACTGCAGGGCGTGGGTTCTGCTGAGCAGGGAAAATGCTCAGCTCCAAGTCCCCTGCCATCAATGGGGACCGGAGGCTCACATGGTCTGGGTGTGCCTGGCCTGGTAGACCCTACACAAAACTGAACTCACATCTCCTGCTTGGCCAGGGCCCCAAACCCATCCCACCAGCAGCTCTTAGGGACACTGTGGCGTCTCCTGGCACCTCACTTCCGTATCTGTGTGCCGGTTGTTGTTGTTTTTAGGTGCCACTGAGTCAGCTCCAACTCATAGTGACCCAATGTACAACAGAACGAAATACTGCCCGATCCCACACCATCCTCATAATCGTTGTTATGCTTGAGCTCATTGTTGCAGCCACTGTGTCAATCCATCTCGTTAAGGGTCTTCCTCTTTTTCACTGACCCTCTACTTTACCAAGCATGATGTCCTTCTCCAGGGACTGGTCCCTCCTGATAACACATCCAAAGTATGTGAGACAAAGTCTCACTATCCTTGCTTCTAAGGAGCATTCTGGCTGTACTTCTTCCAAGACAGATTTGTTTGCTTTTCTGGCAGTCAAGGGTATATTCAATATTCTTCACCAATACCATAATTCAAAGGCCATCAATTCTTCTTTGGTCTTCCTTATTCATTGTCCAGCTTTCACATGCATATGAGGCGGCTGAAGTACCCATGGCTTGGGTCAGGCACACCTTAGTCCTAAAAGGGACATCTCTGCTTTTGAACAGTTTAAAGAGGTCTTTTCCAGCAGACTTGCCTAATGCAATGTGTCCTTTGATTTCCTGACTGCTGCTTCCGTGGGAATTGATTGTGGTTCCAAGAAAAATGAAATCCTTGACAACTTCAATATTTTCTCCGTTTATCATGATGTTACTTATTGGTCCAGTTGTGAGGATTTCTGTTTTCTTTATGTTGGGTGTAATCCATACTGAAGGCTGCAGTCTTTGATCTTCAGCAGTAAGTGCTTCAAGTCCTCTTCACCTTCTGCAAGCAAGGTTGTGTCATCTGCATAATACTAAATGAGTCTTCCTCCAATTCTGATGCAGTGTTCTTCTTATATAATCCAGCTTTCAGATTATCTGCTCAGCATACAGACTGAGTAAGTATGGTGAAAGGATACAACCCTAACGCACACTTTTCTTGATTTTAAACCACACAGTATCCCCTTGTTCTATTCAAATGACTGCCTCTTGGTCTATGTACAGGTTCTCATAAGCACAATTAAGCGTTCTGGAATTTCCATTCTTCACAAAGTCATGCATAATTTGTTATGATCCACCCAGTCAAATGCCTTTGCACGGTCAATAAAACATAGGTAAACATCTTTCTGCTATTCTCTGCTTTCAGCCAAGATGCATTTGACATCACCAATGACATCCCTCATTCCACATCCTCTTCTGAATCCAGCCTAAATTTCTGGCAGTTCCCTGTCTGTGTACTGCTGCAACCTTTTTTGAATTATCTTCAGCAAAATTTTACCTGCATGTGATATTACTGAGATTGTTTGGTAAGTTCTGCATTCTGTTGGATCACCTTTCCTTGGAATGGGCACGAATATGGATCTCTTCTAGTTGATTGGCCAGGTAGCTGTCTTCCAAATTTCTTGGCATAGACGAATGAGCACCTCCAGTGCTGCATCCCTTTGCTGAAATATCTCTATTTGTATTCTGTCTGTCTTAGGCTGGGTTCTCTAGAGAAGCAAAATCAGTAAAGTGTATAAATATACAGAGAGATTTATATCAAGTCAATGGCCCACGTGGTTGTAGAGGCTGGAACACTTCAAGTCCGTGGCTCAGGACAGAGGCTTCTCCTGATTCATGTAGCCGCAGGGGCTGGTGAATCCAAGATCGGCAGGTCAGAGAGCAAGAGTTCACAGGGTGCAAAGATGGACAAATCCCAGGATCAGCAGGCAAGACCACAGGTAAGCTGTTACCTCAAGTCCCAAGAACCAGAGGTCAGAAGAACAGGGGCCAGCTGCAGGATCCAGAGTAAGCAAAAGTCCATGAGCCCTGCCAGAAGGTCCACCCATATTCGATGCAGGCAATATGCCCAAGGAAACTCCTCCTCAACTGACTGGCCATTCACAGTAGATCCCATCATGGAGGTGATCACACCACATCAAATCTCATCATGGAAGTGATCTCAACATCCCACGACTGCCAAACCACTGAGAATCATGGCCCAGCCAAGTTGACACACAACCCCAACCATCACACTGTCTATTCTTGGAGCCTTGTTTTTTGCCAATGCGTTCAGCACACCTTGGACTCCTTTCTTCAATACCATGGGTTCTTCATCATATGCTACCTACTGAAATCACTAAACATCAACCAATTCTTTTTGGTATAGTGACTCTGTGTATTCCTCCCATCTTCTTCTGATGTTTCCTGAATCATTCAATATTTTGCCCATCAAAAAAAAAAAAACCAAACCGGATGCCATCAAACCAATTCCGACTTACAGCGACCCTATAGGACAGACTAGAACTGCCTCATAGGGTTTCCAAGGAGTGGCTGGTGGATTCAAACTGCCGACCTTTTGGTTAGCAGCCATAGATCTTAATCCTTCAATACTGCAACTCAAGACTTTAATGCTATTTGAAATAGCGGTGGCACAGCTTCCCGCATCACAGCAACACGCAGGCCACCACAGTACAACAAACTGACAGATGAGTGGTGGTGTGGGCTAGTACTAGGACCAAATGTCCTGTTTTGTTTTGTTTCGCTTTGTCGTGTTTTTAAAACTGAAGGATCAGAGACTGTACTGAGTTTAGAACAGTTAGTGGCAAGTATGATAAATGGTGGGTAAGAGGAGGTCAAAGCCATCATCTAAAGATCTGGCGTCCCAAACAGGTAAAGGGCTTTATAATTCAACAGGGTGGGACAGCTGCCACCCTCCAGCCCTTCCCAGAAGGGAGGGACACCCATAGCAGCTCACCATCTGAAGGGGCCAGGGGCTTGGTTCCCCAGGTCACAGCCAGGGAGTCCAAAGCGGTGGTGTTCTGAACAAGAAGGTCACTTCTCAGGGGACGGCTCATCACCTTGGCAGTCTCCCTGGAATCCAGAGGAAAACAGTCTCTCCCTAAGGACAGACCCTTAGTGCCCTGGACCAGCCCACCCTGCTCTCCAACCTCTGTTCTCCCGCACCCATGCATTCCTGGGCACCTTCTGAAGATTCATGCCTCTGGTCTTCCCTCTACAAATGTATACTCAACCTTCATGATTTAATGAAAACCATCTCCTCTGAACCTCTGACAATGCCTCCCCTCCTCTATCAGCAACCCCACAGCCAGAGCCACTGCCCTCTTCAATGCCCAGGTGTGAGCATTCACCCCACTGACTTACCTGCTGACACCCCTGTGCCCTCCACCAAGTGGGAGGCACCTTCAAGGGGGGGGCCATGGCTCCCTGTGTGCTTCAGATGCTCAGCCCAGGACAGGGTGTGCAAAGGCAGTTTCACAAACAGAGCTCTCCATTTCACTTCCAGGCTCACCACTCCTACCACATCCCACACCAGATGAGCGTTCCTGCAACAACTCAACTCCACGCAGCTCTCATTTCCACCTTCCTCACAACTCTCTGCGGTCCCCATGGCCCATGCGATGAAGCTAAATGCCTTAGTATGGCATTCAAGACTTTCACGATTCAGTCTCCACTGCTCTTTCCTACTTCGTTTCCTTCTTCTCCCCAAAATAAATCCTCTTCTACTCTAGTCAACTACCCTCTTCTGATCAAGTCTCCTGTCCTTGCTCAGTAGTCTCACACTTAAGATTTATCAAAATCCTTTCTACCTGGTAGAAATACAGTGATTTTCTTCCGGGTTTCTGCTTTTTCCAAACTTTATAAAATGAGCATTGTTATAAGAATTGCCCCCACCCTCTGCGGCCCAACTCCCCTGCCTCTAAAGTCTGCTAACATTTACTGTCAGTAGGGCCCACTTCCCGCTCATCCTTCCCTGCCTCTGCTTCTAAGTCCTGTGTGTATAAGCCTTAACCTTTCTAGGGACATGAACTCTCCTGAATCATATCCACCTGTACTGGCCTCAGTACTCAGGCAACAACAAGAAATGCATCTACAGCCTGGCCCATGTCCTGGACCTGCTGCTGCGACTATAGCAAGGAAAGTCATGCCTATGGTAAGGAAGGCCGTGCCTACCTGCAATTCTAGGGGCCCAGGCACACCTGAGTCAACAGGGGCAAAGACCTAAGCTTGTGTTCTGCCCTGCCACTGCCTCACTTTCTTCACCTCTGCAGGCTTTCCATGTTCCCACCTGGTAAGGGAAGGGGGTAAGCCTAGATCACCTAAAGTCACCACCAACCCTAACTGCACATTTAAACTGCAGCCTCCACAGCTAGCCACCCACTGACAGGGGCTCTGCTGAAAGCCATTCTTGCTTCCAACACAGACTACTGGGCCCATCCCCTTGGGCTTATCTGACTGTATTTTCATCCTACCCCTGGGAATCACTCCCTCCACCCCCCACCCCCAGCACCTCCTTCAAAGTTCTTTCTCTGGAAGGCTGAGCCTCCCTGCCTGATTTCCTCTGATGCTCCCCCTACCTGATACTTTAATTTCATTGTTGCTTACTCTTTATTTCTAAGCTCATTCTTCTTTACTAGTGTATAGGCGACCAGTTCATTAGGTCAACACTAATGAAGAGTTCTATTTTCTAGACCAATGACAAGATCATTCAGATCACTTGGCCACCATGCTGCCTCAGCCAGAAAACACATGCCAATCCCCAAATTACAGGCCATGTGTCAGCACGTCATACGATTCAAACTCCTCCACACCAGCATCTGGATAGTATGAGCTTTTCTTTAAATGTTGTACTTACACTTACCCAAATAATATCTATTTACATGTTCCATTTGAAAGCAGTATCCAAAGATTTTAAGAACACAAGCTCTTAAATAACACCGTCTGAGTTCAAATCCTGGTTTCACTATGCACCAACTATGTGATCTTAAGGTATTTAACCTCTCTGTGCCTTGTTTCCTTACCTGTAAAATGGGAATACTAACAACAGCTATCTCAAAGGGTGGTCGTGAGGAATAAATGAGACACACTATGTAAAATGGTTAAAACAGAGTTTACATAGTAAACACTTATTAAGTGTTAGGTATTCTTATTCAGTGTTTTCCCGTTAAAATAATCTTTGGCTGTTTTATGAATAAGGGAATTATTTTTAGGCATAACGGATAATTCTTGAACCACTGAGACATTTAGAAACAAAGTTATGCATTTTGTCTAATAATTCTACACTTTTACCTGAGTTTCTTTTTTTAAAAAAATCTAAGTATAATTTTATCTATATCTCATATCACCAGCTTAGTCTAGAATATCTTGTGCATTTACAACAAACTGGTTTTCCAAAAACAGTGACCTGCCTACTTCAAAAGACAATGATGGTCCACTAAAGGATCCAGAGTTCATTGGAGAATGGCCAATTCCAAATCTGGGGCAGGTGTATATGTGGTGAGCCTGAGAGATCTTGTCCTACCAGAAAGCAAGCAAGCTATTGAGACTATTATGGCCATGTGAAAAGGACGTAGGAACCAACCCAAAGGGGCTCCCACTGCCCAAAGATGGAACGTTCTGAACATCAAAAAGAATAATGTCCACAAAGGGCTACAACACGTGATGTATTTTAAAATCCATGAGCTCATAAAACAAAAACCTTATTGGTCACCTTCAGTGATCTGAGTACAACTCATTCTGAAAATTAATAAATAGTTCTAAAGGAACCGTAATTCTGAAAAACTAAAAAGTCAATCAGAAAATTCTTCTTATATAAGAATTCCAGATAATAAGAAGATAGCAGAGTAAACAGACCATCATTCCAACCTTCCCTCACAAATAAACAAGAAATACAACAAAGAAACAGTGCTCAGCCTTGAGGGACTCTGGATAGGGAAGCAGAGGATAGCACCCCAAGCTTAAGCTCTAAAATCAACAAGGCAGACCACCCCTGGGGTCTCTTTGGAGCATGTCAGCATCTCCTGCACCCAGACACTGTTAGCTGCAAACTTGCTGCATACTGCTACAGAAGGCCCCTGTAATGGAATCTGTTCCCATAGTCAACACTCTGCCTCTCTATGCACCCCATAGCTCAGGCCTCTGAAACCAATAGGACAGACTTCCCTGGGGACAGGGATAGATTACCCAATAAGGTATGCACGGGCTTACTTGTTGTTACTTACTAACCTGTAGTGCACAATTTCACCTGTTTTTCAGCACATCAAAGCTGCGGTGGAGGCTACACCCACAGCTGACATACTGTGGGGAAGAGGAAGTTCGGATAGCAATGAGGCAAACCTCCCTGGGAGTTTGTTCTTAGTGTGACAGCTCTTCTCCGACCCAGTAACTGTCAGATGCTGGGCTGATACAAACACCTACAAAAGGTTCCCTACAGTAGAGCCAGGAGGCGAGTCACCTAAGTAGATACTGCTCCCCCCACCAACACAGGACCACTGGGGCAAAACTGGAGACACTTAACCCTGAAGGGGGATCGATGGGTGTGGGTTTTCTGACTGAAACAGAGAAGGGAAGGAAGTAATAACCAGAGAGGGTACTGCAGCCCCTATGGGACAGATTGATTAGTGTTCCGTTTCTCACCTCAGTGGCGGTGCCTGCTGGTGGACAGACTGACCACAGTGTGTTCACTGGTGGGTTTAGGAGACACTGAAAGTTGAAAACCGAGATCTGGAACTTTCAAATCCTAATTAAGCCAGGGAAGGAGAAGGAACCATCACAGACAGGGAGAAGAAATCATAAGCAAAGGCCAAAGGCTCTGCTTGCCTAAGTTTTTGTGCAGAAAGTAGCGCAGGCAAAAACACCAAATACTGGGGGAAACTTAAAAAAGTTAACACCCTCGAAAATTCCAATGACCAAACAAATAATCACAAGACATACAAGGAAAAGAGAAAAGGATGGACCATCCAAATACACATGAAGAAGGGAGTGAAAGCGCATCTACAGAAGACTAAATAATGAAAAGAATGGAAGAAGAGACTAGAACAATGTTAAACATAATTAAATAATTAAGGAAAACACAAAAGAAGATCTAAAATAAGAAAAAATGCAAGAACAGAAAAAGGATTTGAAAAAAGAGATAAAAAGAAACAAATCAGAAATATTGTAACTGAAAGGGACAATAACTGAAATGAGAAACTCAATAGAAGAATTTAACAGATTTAATTAGGCAAAGAAAGAATCAGCAAATTAGAGAATAAAATAGCTAAATTACAGAGGCTGGAGAACAAGAAGAATGGAAAGGCTCAATTTAATGGAATTATATGACAATATCAAGAGGCCTAATGTACTTATCATGGGAATTCCAGAAGGACGTGTGAGAAAACTACAGAAAGATTATTTGAAAAAATAATGACAGACAATTTCCCCATTCTGATGAAGGATATAAATCTACAAATCCAAAAAGCTAAAAGAACCCCTAGCAGAATAAAACCAAACAAATCTACAGTGAGACACATCATAGTGCAAGCTCTCAAAAAGTAAGGATAAAGACAGGATCCTGAAAGCAGTGAGAGAGAAAGCAAACAGTTACAAAGGATCACCAATAAGATGAAATGCTGATTTTTCCTCAGAATCACTGGAGGCCAGAAGGCAATGGAATGAACTATTTAAAGTGCCAAGAGGAAAAAAAAAAAAAACTGCCAACAAACAATACTAAACCAGGAGAAAATGTCCTTCAAGAATGAGGATGAAATTAAAATATTCCCAAACAAAAGCCGAGAGAGTTCATATCACTCAGACTAGCCCTATGAAAAATACGAATGGAAGTTCTGCAGATGGAAAAGACACTAGAAAGTAATTCAAAGCCATACATAAAAAGAAAGATCCCTAATAAAAGGAATTGCATGGATAAGTATAAGGACTAGTAATAAAGTGTTCACGTTCCATAATTCTAATTGTTTTGTCCTGCATGCTTTTAATAACAAATGTATAAAAAGGAGAAAATTATGTTACAGGGCAAATCAAATATAAAGAGGTAATTAATGATGACAACAAAATGGTAGGATGAGCAGTATCGAGTAAGTATAGAATTTCTTGTATGTTATTGAATTTTAGTTGGTACCAACACACCCTAGGATGTTATAAATACAAGCTGGTAACAATAAGAAAGGAGAAGGGAGCCAAAGTGGCTCACTACAATAAAACAACAAGACATAAAAGCAGGGAGTAGTAAAGAACAAAGACAAAAAAGCTTAAGTCACACAAAAACAAATAACAAATGGCAGAAGTAAGTCACTCCTTATTGGTAATTACAGTGAATGTAAACAGACTAAGTGCTCCAATCTAAAGGCAGAGAATGGCAGAATGAATTAAAAAAAAAAAAATCCAACAATATGCTGTTTACAGGAGACACACCTTAGACCCAAGAACACAGATGGAAAGTGAAAGGATGAAAAAAACTATTCCATGTAAATAATAACCGAAAGAGAGCAGGGGTGGCAACCTTAACATCTGACAAAGTACACTTTAAGACAAAATCTGCCAAAAGAGATAAAGACAGACATTATATAGTCCATGAATCAAGAAGATTTCAACATCATAAATATATATGTACCCAACAATGGAGCACCTAAAATATAAAAAGCAAGCACTCATAGAATTGGAGAAACAGCAATACAATAATATTTGGAGACTTCAATGCACCACTTTCAATACTGGACGTAACATCTAGGAGGAAGATCAACAAGGAAACAGAGGATCTGAATTACACTATAAATCAATCAGACTTAACAGACATATATAGAACACTTCACCCAAAAACAGCACAATACACATTCCACTCTACTGCACGTGGACCATTATCATGGATAGACCACATGTTAGGTAACAAAGCAAGTCTCAATAAATTTAAAAAGAATGAAATCATACAAAATATTTTCACTGACCACAACAGAGTGAAAAATCAGTAACAGGAAAGAAAATGGAAAATGCACAAACATATGGAAATTAAACAACACACTAGTAAAATACCTATGATCCAGGAAGAAATCACAAATCTCTTAGCGTCAAATGAAAATGAACGCACAATATACCAAAACTTAGAAAAGGCAGCTAAGGCAGTACTCGGAGGAAAAATTACAGCAATAAATGCCTATATGAAAAAAGAAAAAAGGTATCAAAATCAACACTCTAACTCAATAACTTGAGGAACTAGAAAGAGAAGAGCAAACTAAGCATAAAACTACCAAAAGAAAGAAAATAACAAAATCAGAGGAGAAAAAATTAAAGTCAAAATCAGAAAAACAATAGACAATCAACAAAACCAGAGATTAGCTTGCTGAACAGATCAATAAAATTGACAAACTTTTAGCTAGACTAACAAAAAAAAGAGAGAAAAGGTTTAACTGATCAAAATAAGAAAGAGAAGACATTACCATATTTTTATGAAAATAATGCCCATGTTGCTCATTTGCCAACTGCACCCTCCTCCCCAAAAGTACTTTCGGAGTGTGCTACACTAATTTTTTTATAACAATATCTAAAAAAAAAAAAAACAACGGCATGCTGCACTTAGAAAAATACCTTGCCAGGGTAGGGCACAGTTGGCAAAAAAACTAATGCACGTATTATTTGCATAAAAATACAGTACAATTGATCTAACAGAAATAAAGAGAAATATGACAGAATATTATGAACAACTGTACAGAAACAAACTGGGAAACCTAGATGAAATGGACAAACTCTTAGAAGCATACAACCTACCCAAACTGACTCAAGAGGAAATAGAAAGTTTCAACAGACTCATAACAAGTCAAGAGATTGAATTAGTGATCAAAAACCTCCCCCCGCCGACCTTCCCCCAAAAAAGTCCTGGATCAGATAGCTTCACTGGGGAATTCCACCAAACTTTTGGAGAAGAGTTGACAGCAATCCTGTTTAAACTTTTACAAAAGAAAGAAAAGGAAGGAATACTCCCTAATTCATTCTATGAAACAAACATAACCATGATACCAAAACAAGGCAAAAATACCACAAGAAAAGAAGATTACAGGCCAATATCCCCTAGGAATATAGATGCAAAAATCCTTGCCAAAATACTAGCGAATGGAATCCAACAGTATATTAAAAGAGTTATATACCATGACCAAGTGGGCTTTATTCCAAGAATGCAGGGATGGTTCAGCATCAGAAAATCAATCAACATAACACACTACATCAATAGAATAAAGGAAAAAAAAAAAAAACCACAGACAAGATCCCCTCTATGGATGCAGAAAAAGCATTTGATAAAATCCAAAATCCTTTCTTGATGAAAACCCTAAAGAAGACTAGAATAAAAGGGAAATTCCTCAATATGATTCATGGCATATATGAAAAAACCAACATTATACTTGGTGGAGAAAAACTGAGAGCTTTCCCCTTGAAATCAAGAACAAGCCAAGGTTGCCCACTCGCACCTCTTCTATTCAATATTGTATTAGAAGTCTAACCCAGAGCAATAAGACAAGAAAAAGAAGTAAAAGGTATTCAGATTGGAAAAGAAGAAGTAAAATTAACTCTATTTGCAGATGATATGATCCTATATATAGAAAATCACAGAGTCCACAAGAAAACTGCTAGCACTAATAGAGGAATTTAGCAAAGTTACAGGGTACAAGGTCAATAAACAAAAACCAGTTGGGCTTCTATACACCAGCAATGAGAAATCTGAAAGGAAAATTAGGGAAACAACTCCTTTTACAATCGCATCTAAGCGAATAAAATACCTAGAAATAAATTTAACAAGGGACAGGAAAAACTTACACAATGAAAACAATAAAACTGGTGAAAGAAATTAAAGATGACTTAAATAAACAGAAAGATGTTCCATGTTCTTAGGCTGGAAGACTTAATATTGTTAACATGGCACTACTACTCAAAGCAATCTATAGATTCAATGCAATCCTGATCAAAATTCTAACAGGCTTCTTTACGGAAATGGAAAAACCAATCCTCAACTTTATAAAGAATGGCAAGAGGCCCCAAATAACTAAAGCAATATTGAAAGAGAAGAACAAAGAAGGAGGACGGGCACTTTCTGACATTAAAACATATTATACAAAACTGAAACAAAACCCATATCTCACACCATGTACAAAAACTAACTCAAAATGGATCAAACACTTAAAAATCGAAAACGGTAGAGATCATGAAAGAAAAAATAGGGACAATGCTAGGAGCCCTAATACATCGCATAAACACAATACAAACCATAAGTAACAATGCACAAGCACCAGAAAAGAGACTAGATAAATGGGAGCTCCTAAAAATCAAACACTTATGCCCATCCAAAGACTTCACCAAAAGAGTGAAAAGGCAACCTACTGACTGGGAAAAAAATTTTGGCTACAACAAATCCGATCGGAGTTTAATCTCTAAAATCTACAAGATACTCCAAAACCTCAACAGCAAAAAGACAAATAACCCAATGAAAAAATGGGCAAAGGATATAAACAGGCACTTCAACAAAGAACATATTCAGGCAGCTAACAGACACAGGAAGAAATGCTCACAATCATTAGCCATCAGAGAAATGCAGATCAAAACTACAATGAGATATCATCTCATCCCAACAAGGCTAGCATTAATCCAAAAAACACAAAATAACAAATGCTGGAGAGGCTGTGGAGAGACTGGAACACTTATACACTGTTGGTGCAAATGTAAAATGGTACAACCGCTTTGGAAATCGATTTGGCGCTTCCTTAGAAAGCCAGAAATAGAAGTACCATATGATCCAGCTATCCCGGTCCTTGGAATATATCCTAGAGAAACAAGAGACGTCACACGAATAGATATATGCACACCATGTTCATCGCAGCACTGTTCACAATAGCCAAAAGATGGAAGCAACCTAAGCGCCCATCGATGGACGAATGGATAAACAAACTATGGTATATCCACACAATGGAATACTATGCAACGATAAAGAACAATGATGAAGCTGTGAAACATCGTATAACT
>NW_004444091.1:3216408-3224332 GCF_000243295.1 Trichechus manatus latirostris
GCCCAAGAGACGGAATGGGCCACATAAACCAGAGACTTCATCAGCCTGAGACCAGAAGAACTAGATGGTGCCTGGCTACCACCAATGAACGTCCTGACAGGCAACACAACAGAGGGTCCCTGATGGAGCAGTAGAACGATGGCATGCAGAACTCAAATTCCAGTAAGAAGACCAGACTTAATGGTCTAAGACTGGAGGCACCCCAGAAAGCATGGACCCTGGTCTCTCCATTACCCCAGAACTACAACAATTTCTGAGGCCAACTCTTCAGACAGGGATTGGCCTGGACTGTGGGACATAAAGTGATACTTGTGAAGAATGTGCCTCTTAGACAAGTAGATACAAGAGACCAAAGGGGCGGCTTCTGTCCAGAGGTGAGAGGGGAAGGCAGAGAGAGTTAGGAGCTGGTTGAACATTCATGGGAAATCAGGGGCAGAGGGGAGGAGTGTGCTGTCACAGAATGGGGTAAGCAGTTGGGGTCTCACAACAATGTATGTTAAAAAAAAAGTTCTGTATGGGAGACTAACTTGAAATGTAAACTTCATTTAATTACAACAATAAAAAAAAAAAATATACAGCTACAGTAGTCAAAAGAGCCTGGTACTGGTATAACAACAGACACATAAACCAATGGAACAGAACTGAGAGTCCAGAAATAAACCCACACATCCATGGTCAACTGATTGTCGACATAGGTGCTAAGTCTATTCAACAGGGAAATAAGAGTCTCTTCAGTAAATGGTGTTTAGAAAGTTGATTTCCATGCAGAAGATGAAGCAGGATCCATCATGCCTCACACCATACACAAAAACAAATTCATATGGATTAAGGACCTAAATGTGAAAACTAAAGCATAAAAATCTTAGAAAAAAATGCAGGGACAATGCTATTGGGCCTATCTTTTAGCAAGGATTATCTAATACAATAACAAAAGCACAAACAGCAAAAGATGAAATAAATAAACGGGACCTCACAAAAATTGAAAACTTTTGTTCATTAAAAGACTTTACCAAAAAAAAGCGGAAGGACAGGCTACTGATGGGGAGGATATCTTCAGAAACCACATATCCAATAAGAATCTAATAACCAAAATATACGTAACACTTTGACAACTTAACAACAAAAAGACAAATAACCCAAACGTAGAATGAGCAAAAGACTTGAATATGCATTTCACCAAAGAGAAGAAAAGATGCTCAAGGTCATTAGCCATCAGAGAGATACAAATCAAAACCACAGTGGGATACCATTTCACCCCCGCTAGGATGGCTAAGGAGCCCTGGTGACGCCGCCGTCAAGCGTTTGGCTGCTAACCAAAAGGTCAGCAGTTCAAATCCACCAACTGCTCCTTGGAAACTCTATGGGGCAGTTTTACTCTGTCCTATAGGGTCGCTGTAAGTCAGAATCCACTCAACGACAATGAGTTTGGTTTATTTTTTTGTTTTGTTTTGTTTTAGGATGACTAAAATTAAAAAAAGAAAAGTAACAATAGTTGGTGGGGATATGTGGAAACTGTAACCCTTATCCATTGCTAGTAGGAATGCCAAAAATAGTATAGCCATTGTGGAAAACAGTGTGGCAGTTCCTCAAAAACAAAAAAGAGAACTATCACATGACCCAGCAATTTCACTCCTAGGTATATATCCAAAAGACTTGAAAGTAGAGATGCAAACACAGACTTGTACACCAATGTTCACTGCAGCACCATTCGAATAGCCACAAGGTAGAAACAACCTAAATGCCCATCAACAGATGAATGGATAAACAAACTGTGGTAAATACATACAATGGAATACTACTCGGCCATTAAAAGAAATGAAGTCTTGATACATGCTGCAAATGGATGGAGCTTAAGACATTATGCTGAGTGAAATAACTCAGTCACAAAAGGACAAACACTGTATAATCTCACTTATATAAAAAGACAAGAACAGGCAAATGTAGAGACCAAAGCTTATTAGTGGTTAACAGGGCCAGTAAGGAGAGGGAAAGTGGGTACTTACTGCTTATGGAGTACTATGTTTCGGTTTACGGTGATGGAAAAGTCACACTGATTAAGGGTAGGGTTACACAGTCAATTAATATAATTGCTGTCAATAAGTTGTACACCTATAAAAGCTGACTCGGCAAAAGTTATGTGATAGATATTGTCTTAGTTATCTACTGCTGCTGTAACAGAAATACCACAAGTGGATGGCTTTAACAAACAGAAATTTATTCTCTCCCACTTTAGGAGGCTAGAAGTCTAAATTCAGGGCACCAGCTCTAGGGGAAGGC
Organism: Trichechus manatus latirostris; assembly: GCF_000243295.1. Classification (NCBI taxonomy): domain Eukaryota; kingdom Metazoa; phylum Chordata; class Mammalia; order Sirenia; family Trichechidae; genus Trichechus; species Trichechus manatus. Next base: position 3,218,686 of record NW_004444091.1, read on the forward strand.
TTTCTCTCTCTGCCAGCTCTGGAGGAAGGTCCTTGTCATCAATCTTCCCCTGGTCTAGGAGCTTCTCAGCGCAGGGACACCGGGTCCAAAGGACACACTCCGATCCTGGCTGTTTCTTGCTTGATGGTAATGAGGTCCCTCTCTTGTCTGCTCAATTCTCTCTTTCATATGGCGAAAGAGATTGACTCCTTAACCATCACACTGTCTCCTGTTTAAACTTAACTCTTAACCATTCACAGAAACTAAAAACTTGTGATAAAGACGGTTCTGGGAAAAGTTTAAACAGTTTAGATAAGCCACAACTAACATACAGAACGAAAACACGCAAAATTAACAAACAAATCCAAGCCATCTCCTGCTGATTAAGTGAATGACAACCAACCATTTTAAATTTCCCTTTTGGGAAATCACATAACAGTCTGTACTGCATATAAGGTGATAACATTAAAACGTGATAAGCACATCTCTTCAGAGGGATGCTCCCTGTTGAAGAACATTTTTTTCAGCCCAAAAAACCTTTTAACTCTAATTGACTTATTGATCAGATTTTTTCTTTTGATAGTTCGTTTCCTTTTATTAAAACTAAAATTAGCCATTGTCATAGGCAATATGTGTACTGTTTAACGAGAAACTATTTGTTCTGTAAACCTTCATCTAAAGTACAAAAAAAAAAAAGAATTACTATGTGCGATCAAACTGACAACAGCAACTCAAAAGGTTTGATGGGAAGCCTAGGGGGCAGTGAGTTGAAGATAATGGGGATGGAATAATTTGGAAAAGAATAGTGAGAGAATAGCAACACAACTGGAAGAATGTAATCAATGTCACTAAATTGTCCATGTAGACATTTCTGAAATGGTGTATCTTTGGCTATGTATATTTTCATAAAAAAAAAAAAAAAGTCCTCTAAGGTCGAGAAGGGAGAGTGTTGACATGTCATGGGGTTGCTAACCAATGTCATAAAACAATATGTGTACTGACTGTTTAATGAGAAACTATTTGTTCTATAAACTTTCATCTAAAGTACAGTATAAAAAATTTTTTTAAAAAACACTAATATTAGAAAACACAGGAAAAAAAGAAACCTTAAGAAGCTGAAAAAGGGGGTGATGGGACCTACTTTTGCCCAAGTAGAGAAAAGGGGATGAAAGAGACCAAGAGACGGGGACAGACAGATACAGCTGTGCCACAGCAGAGAGCCTCAGGCTCCAGACTGGTGAGGGCCCACCTGTATCCTATCCCACTCCAGTCCACATGGAAACCATGCAGTGAACATTAGCCAGTGTCAGATGATAAAACCAACTTGTTAATGACACTGCTGTCAAAAAGTTCACAGCCCAATATCACCAACACAGCCTATTAATAAAACAAGGCTAAGTGTATTGCTTACCTCAGAAAGGGGTGAGTACCAACCTTTGCAAAGCTTTGGCAGTATCTTAGAGTTGAGAAGGTAAGGTCAGAATTTATTGAGAATTGGGGGATTTCCCAGTATGGGAAAAATGCACATGCCTAACCCAAGCAGTCCACTGAACAATAGGAAGAAAGAATCTGGACACACTGTGATGGGTCACGTTATAAGGGAGAGTCCTGAGGCAAAAACTGAGGGAGTAGGGTCTGCTGTGGGGAGAAACTAGACACAAAGAGGAGACAAGGACATGTTCTGAGAATCGAAGATCATGCAGGGAGTTCACGTGGAGAGCGTACTGGGTCTTCTCAATAAAGGAAGCCAGTCACCGTGGAGTCTAGAAGACCTCGTTAAGTCTGGGATGCTGAGAATAGGGAAGATGATACTGCCACCTCTTCTTTAGTTATTAAAGAATGGCCTGGCTATTGAGTATTGAGAATACTCATGTCTTTAAAGGTGAGTTTAGCTAATGTGTGGCTTATTTTGTTCTGCTCTAAAAGTGTTATATGAATTCACTGCCTGAAATAGCACAGCTCAGGGGTTGGCAAACTACAGCCCAGCCACCTGTTTTGTAAATAGTTTCACTGGCACACTGCCATGCTAATCCATTTACGTCTTGTCTACGGCTGCTCTGCGGCTGCAAGGGAAGAACTGAGCAGTGCAATAGTTGCAAGACAGACTGTATAGCCTGCAAACCCTTACAGTCTGGTCCTTCAAGGAAAAGTGTGCTGACCCCTGCTATGGCATTATGACATTTTGAGCTAGACATATTTATATTATCTTACACAGATCTGAAATTTTGGGCTTATACATATATATTTTTTAAAAACTTCTAAAAAGCATCGATTTTAATCAATAACACGTATGCAATGAAAGCAGTACACATTACTGTAACAGGTAGTTACAGGAGACTACATTTGTGCAACTGAGGACATTTCTTTGCAGGCATAAATAGTAAATCCAGGTCTCGTTGCCAATACTAACACATTCCGAAAGGATGGGACCTCATCCACCTGTATGTTAGGGAACCCAGAGCTTAGGACTATGAGTAGGCAGGGTAGGACAGTAGACAGCACATAGGCTTCAGAATAAGAACACCTGAGTTCAAATGTTATCCCTGCATTGATTAGCTGTGATCAATTTACAACCTCTTTGAACTTCAGTTTCTCCATTTAAAATGCAGGAAGACCCCTGTTCCTCATGGGATCCTCATTTGAAATCAAGCAGTTGAAGTGCCTAGTATGGCATCTGGCACACACTTCACAGGTCTGCGATAGAAGCACTCTTTCATTAGAGCTGTAGTTCAGTATATTTTTCTCTCCCACTGTCCTTCCATCCAAGGAACAATGTCAATACCCTTTTACCCTGGAAACAGCCCGCTGTCCTCTCCTTTGAACATGCTCCATTACTGTCCCCAAACAATGAAGAACAACAGGAAGCAGTCCTAGCAACTTCTGAGAACTGTCCTCCAGAGCTCAGCCTACTTCTCCAGGGTCAGTTCCTGATCCAGACCTCAGAAAAAGAGGTAAGAATGAGATCCAAGAAAGACAGAAGTAAGGGGAATTGAGAGAGAAAGAAGGTGACAAAGACCAACAGGGGGTTACAAGAATTGCCAAGATGGTTCTGAAGAAGGAAAAAAAAGAGGGGGGAGAATAGCCCTTACAGCTATCATGTTACAAATGATAAATGACAGAGCAGCAATGGGACTCACAGAGGAGAACACGCAGTCCTGAGGCAGATTCACCCCTACTCAGGGACCTGAGGTGGGGGAGGAGGGCAGGGCAGATCAGTGGGAAAAGGGTGGCTATTCAACAAATGGGGCCAATTGCCACCTCAACTCACACCCAAAAGTAAAGATCAGGAGAATTCAAGACTTAATTGGAAGAGCACACTTTTACTTTCAAACTTTTATACAAAAGCATCTTTATTGTACCCAGGTAGAGAATTCCCTAACAAGACACTTTACATCATAGAGGAAAAGACTGATAAACTGGTAAGAGGACACCATAGAGGAGGAGACCTTGACCAGCTCTGAACACAACAGATGCACAGCCTCCCTATCACTGCAGCACTGATCAAAATAGTGACCTCCCCATCAGATGGATAAAAAAGAACAGGAAAGCACTAAGATAACATCCAGAGAGGACTAAGATAAAGGAATTTATATGCTGGAAGATGTATACCCAACAACAGTATTGGTCAAAGAGTGGGTCATAAAAATCGACATAGTGGAGTTGAACCAAACAAAACAGAATGGAACGAAAATGTAAAAACTGACTGCACGATGAAAAGTATGATTTCATGAGACTTTCATTACATGTGTGTCTATGTGTGGATCTGAGTAGCGATATAAAATGTACTTCTTCAGTGACTGAAGCCACTCCTCACAAGAACCTATCACATGTGCGCAAAAGGAGGTAAGAGCCATGCGCGCGCTGCCCTGTGGCATCTAATCTCAACAGATGAATAAAGAAACATGCCATGGCATGTTCAAACAATGCACTCCTGCCCCAACAATTAAATGAGTGTACAAGTATGGATACCTCCCCAAAATACATTGAATTTCTTTAAAAGGAGCATAAAGATAAATACAGAATGATACCACATCTGTAATAAAAAGCTTAACACCAGCTTCAGGGGCCGGTTCCTGCTCCAGAGCTCAGAGGAAGAGATAAGAGAATGAGATCCAAGAAAGACAAAAACCCAGTAGGGGATAATGAGAATTGCCAAGATGGCACCGAACAAGGGAAAAAAAAAATGGTATCTCCCAGGAGCTAGGCTGAGGATGAAGGGATAAGTACCATTTTATTTCTCTGAAAAGACAGAAATAAACACTTGAAACAAATATGGCAAATTGCTAGTATCTCTTAAATCTAGGTGGTGAACAGGGCTGTATCTATTATTTTTTCAAATACTTTTTCCAGGAGAGGCACTTGCTTAACTGGTATTGATGTGGGCAACCTGGACAAACACTGTGGATGAGTCTAACATCCCTTCCAGAGGTAGAAAAGTTTGAGTAACAGGATAAATGGAGAAATCATAAATGACAGCAAACGAATGAATAAATGGGACACGTACTGAGGGAAATACAACATTACATTAAAAGCCTCAAGAGAGACTCTAGAGTGAGAGATGAATTTGTCTCTTAGCTCATTATACCAGTTGCCTGAAAGGGTGAAGAGCTCTCCTACCTTCAGAAACTTAAAAGGTCGAATGGAAATCTACAAACCTGAATGGCATCACTCTGGAAGACAATCTGGTCACAGAATATGATGATGCATTGCACTAGTGGTTAACGACTGAGTGGGACTCTAGTAATGTGCCAGAATCTTTCATATCTCATTTGTATTTGTTATCACATTGCATCATGGTATAACACTGGCATTGCTGGAGAGATTATTATACTGATGTTGATGAACAAATGTTTGGGAGACTGACTTAATGCCTCCTCAGAATGTAAAAACCACTGAAAAATGACTGGACTGAGGAAGAAGTGATTCTAGGAGGTGGGGCTAAGATGGCAGAGTAGTCAGACCCTTCCTGTGGTCTGTCTTACAGCAAAGACACGAAAAAACAAGTGAATCGATTATACATGACAATCTAGGAGCCCTGAACATCAAAGACAAAGCTGAGGAATCAGACTGAGCAGCACGGGGAGGGAGAGATGGTACAGAAGCAGCCAAGAGTTGCCAGACCTGACCTGGCCAGCTCCCGCACCCTACAGGCTGGATCAGCTGGCGCCAGCGGTGACACAAGCAGTGACACTCAGGACGCGTTTCCCACATCAGGAGAGACGGAGCAGCAGAGAGTCTGCTCAAGCCTTCAGAACCAGCAAGAAACGGGGCTCAATCGGGGAAAGATAAGTACAAGTGTCTAATCTACCGCACAGATCAAAAAAAAAAAAAACCCTCTTTTAGGAAATACCTCTTTCCCATTTACCTGCTCCCTGTCTACTCTGCTCTGGGTCCCCGTCGAGGCTTCAGCTATCGCTGTGCCCCCTGGGCTAGAAGTGGAACTTGTTGCGTGCTCTGAGTCATTCTCCCGGCTTTAGAGAAGGAATAAATTAACAAACAAGGAAAAAATAATCTGCCAGCTCCCCTAAGCCAGGAACTCAGGGCAGGCACAGCCCCTTTGCCTAGGCATAGGCATAAGGGGTCCACTGATTCAGAATGCCTTTCACCCCTACACAGACCTGTGTGGGCCCATTTCAACAGTGTAGGCTCTCATTAGCACAGTACAACA
>NW_004444091.1:3224432-3227509 GCF_000243295.1 Trichechus manatus latirostris
TGCTCAGCGCATGACCCCCTACTGCAGCAAGATACCTGTGCCTACTCCAACCACCCCTGCCCATCTACGACTGTAGGTGAGAGCCAGCACCACACAATTGGTGACAGACAACCTGGACACCTGAACTGAATCCATACAAGAACAGTAAACAGAAACCTGAGCTCAGATACCGAGTAACAGCTCTAGCCACCTGGAGACAGGACAACAGAGTTCAAAGACGCCAATAATTAAACCAGCTTACACGACCACCCTATCTGGACGTATCAAAACAAAACAAAACGAGAAACTAGGACACAGTAAACAAACATAAAATAAATAAATATAATAATTTACTGATGGCTTGGAGACAACAGTTAATAGCAAATCACATAAAAAGGCAGACCATGGTGGCTTCAGCAAGCCACCAAAACAAAGAATCAAGAAACCTTCCAAAGGAAGAGAACGTCTTGAAATTATTGACGGTAGAATTCAGAAGATTAGTATACAGAGCACTTCAAGAGATCAGGAAGGAGATCATGCAAAACGCAGAACAATGCAAAGAACACACAGACAAAGCAACAGAGGAACTTAAGAAGGTTATACAAGAGCATAATGACAAATTTAACATGCTGCAAAAATAAAGAGAGACAGAAATTCAAAAGATTAACAATAAAATTTCACAATTAGAAAGCTCAATAGAAAGTCATAGGAGCAGAATTGAGGCAATGGAAGTCAGAATTAGTGAGACTGAAGATAATATACTTGACACCAAATTATTTGAGGAAAAATTGGATAAAAGAATTTTAAAAAATGAAGAAACCCTAAGAAATATGTGGGACTCTATCAAGAGGAATAACCTACGAGTGACTGGGGTACCAGAACAGAGAGGATAACAGAAAATACAGAGAGAACTGTTGAAGATTTGCTGGCAGAAAACTTCCCTGATATCATGAAAGATGAAAACATATCTATTCAAGAAGCTCATTAAGCCCTACACAAGGTAGATCACAAAAGAAAGTCACCAAGACATATTACATTCAGACTGGCAAAAACCAAAGATAAAGAGAATTTTAAGAGCAGCTAGGGATAAACAAAAAGTCATCTACAAAGGAGAGTCAGTAAGACTAAGCTCGGACTACTCCACAGAAATCATGGAGGGAAGAAGGCAAAGGGATGACATACATAAGGCCTTGAAGGAAAAAAATTGCCAGCCAAGAATTACACATCCCACAAAACTGTCTTCAAATACGATGGCGAAATTAGGGCATTTCAAGATAAATGGAAGTTTAGGAATTGTAAAAGACAAACTAAAATTACAAGAAATAGTAAAGGGAGTCCTCCGGTTAGAAAATCAATAACATCAGATAACAACCAAAGACTAGAACACAGGACAGAACGACCGGATACCAACCTAGATATGGAAGTCACAAAAATAAATCAAAGCTAAACCAGTGAAAATAGGGAAATGGAGACATCAATATGTAAAAGATGACAACATTAGAACAACGTTATATAATTCTAGATCTTTCATATGGAGAGGAACTCAAGGTGATATAAAGAAATAAAAGAGTAGTTTAAAGTTAGAAAAATAGAGGTAAATATTAAGGTAACCACAAAGGAAACTAACAATCCTACACATCAAAATAAAAAAGAAGAAAAACATAAAAACTCAGCAAATACAAAATAAAAAAGAAGAAAAACATAAAAGACTCAGCAAATACAAAATCAACAATAATGAAGATACATAAAAAAAGACTCAGCACAGAAAATTAAGTGAAACAAAGAAACTGTCAACAACACACAAGAAGACATCCAAATGACAGCACTAAACTGATATCTATCAATAATTACGCTAAATGTAAATGGAATAAATGCACCTATAAAGAGACAGAGAGTGGCAGAATGGATGAAAAAACACGATCCGTCTATATGCTGCCTACAAGAGACACACCTTAGACTTAAAGACACAAACAAACCAAAACTCAAAGGATGGAAAAAAATATATCAAGCAAACAACAATCAAAAAAGAGCAGGAGCAGCAATATTAATCTCTGCCAAAACAGACCCCAAAGCAAAATCCACCACAAAGGATAAGGAACGACACTATATAATGATTACAGGTCAATACACCGGGAGGACATAACCATAATAAATATTTACGCACCCAATGACAGGGCTTCAAAATACATAAAACAAACTCTAACAGTATTGAAAAGAAATACAGACGGCTCCACAATAATAGTAGGAGACTTCAACACACCACTTTCGGTGAAGGACAGAACATCCAGAAAGAAGCTCGATAAAGACACAGAAGATCTAAAGGCCACAGTCAACCAACATGATCTCATAGACATACACAGAACACTCCACCCAAAAGCAGCCAAGTATACTTTGTTTTCCAGTGCACATGGAACATTCTCCAGAATAGACCAAATGTTAGGCCACAAAGCAACCCTTAACAGAATCCAAAGCATCGAAAATATTACAAAGCCATCTTTCCTGACCGTAAAGCCATAAAAGTAGAAATCAGTAACAGAAAAAGGGGAAAAAAATCAATACATGGAAACTGAACAACACCCTGCTCAAAAACTACTGAGTTATAGAAGAAATTAAGGACGGAATAAAGAAATTCACAGAAAAAAACACATCCTACCAGAAGCTTTGGGACACAGCAAAAGAAGTGCTCAAAGGTCAATTTATAGCAATGTAAATTTATAGCAAACATCCGAAAACACGAACGGCCAAAATCAAAACATTAACCCTATAACTTGAACAGGTATAAAGACAGCAGCAAAAGAAGCCCTCGGACACTAGAAGAAAGCAAATAATTAAAATTAGAGCAGAATTAAATGAAATAGAGAATGGAAAAACAATTGAAAGAGTTAACAATACCAAAAGCTGGTTCTTTGAGAAGATCAACAAAATCGATAAACACTGGCCAAACTGACAAAAAAGAAAAACACAACAGGAAGCAAACAAACCAAACAAGAAATGAGATGGGCGATACACAACAACAGACCCAACTGAAATTAAAAGAATAACAGAATACTATGAAATACTGCACTCCAACAAATTTGAAAACCTATAGTAAATGGACA
>NW_004444091.1:3227609-3253727 GCF_000243295.1 Trichechus manatus latirostris
ATAAGGGGTCCACTGATTCAGAATGCCTTTCACCCCTACACAGACCTGTGTGGGCCCATTTCAACAGTGTAGGCTCTCATTAGCACAGTACAACAAAATCGATAAACACTGGCCAAACTGACAAAAAAGAAAAACACAACAGGAAGCAAACAAACCAAACAAGAAATGAGATGGGCGATACACAACAACAGACCCAACTGAAATTAAAAGAATAACAGAATACTATGAAATACTGCACTCCAACAAATTTGAAAACCTATAGTAAATGGACAAATTTCTAGAAATGCAATACCTACCTAAACTAACACAAACAGAGGTAGAACAACTAAATAAACCTGTAACAAAAGAAGAGACTGAAAAGATAATTTTAAAAAATCCCAGGGGAAAAAAAAAAAAAGCCCTGGCCCTGACAACTTCACTGGAGAATTCTACCAAACTTTCAGAGAAGAGTAACACCACTACTATTGAAGGTATTTCAGACCATAGGAAAGGATGGAATACTCCCAAACTCATTCTATGAAGCGAGCATAATCCTGATAACAAAACCAGGTAAAGACACCACAAAAAAAGAAAATTACAGAAAGACTTTGTGTTCCAAATTTGCTTAAGATGGGCACAGTATTATAATAATCTGTGGGAATTCCCTATAATCAAATTAGAAAAGAAAGGAATAAATTGAGTAGACATCCCAGGTAGATTTAAAAATGTACATTATTATTTGGGCAAAACTGCCAAGATGCAAACAGTATAGCAAAAGCCCTGCTCTTTCCTACCCAACCATACCCCACAGACTAGTGAAGAGGGACAGGTCAAAATGAAAGCTGAATACAGCCTAACAGGCAATCCACCCACAGTTTCCACCTTTAGCAATTGTGCTGATTAATATTATGTGTCAATTTGGCTAGGCTAGGATTCTCAGTGGTTTGGAAGACACTATGTAATCATCTTCCATTTTGTGATCTGAGGTGAGCAGCCAATCAGCTGAAAAAGGAATTTCCTTGGAGTTGTGGCCTGCATCCAGTATATAATGAATGTTCTGGCGAAGCTCACTTTCTTTCTCAACCCTGCACTCTTCTTGTTGCCTAACCTCCAGTTCTTAGTATGCAAGCCTGCAGAAGTCTCTGACCTGCCACCTGACTTGAGATTTTGGATTCGTCAACCTCCACAACCCTGTGAATCAGCAGAGGTCTTTAGCCTGCTGTCTGACCCACAGCCAGTGTAGCAGCTTCCTCAACTCTCTTAGCTGCTCTCTGCTGTCAGGCCTCTCTGCCATCAGCCTCTCCACACTAACTGGCCCAGCTCACACCCAATGAAGCAGCTTTTGCGATTACTCAGGTCCAAAGCTGCTCTGCTTCTCTGCAGCCTAGCTCTTAGCCAGCATCTCACTCTCTCTCAATCAGGAAGCTTCTAAAGCCTCTGTGTCTCAGCCGTTTATATATCCCAATTCTCATCAGTTACAAGGCATGGCCTCCCTTACCAGACCAGAATTCAGCCAATCCTCAATTACCCATGAGATGGCAATCAACTCAGGTCTTGTTAATTACCAGGCCATGCGAGACAAGAGCGTCAAACCATCAAGTCTCTTACAGCTTACCCAGGAAATGTCAAAATCAACCCAGGGAATCCCCTGGGCAAAAGTAACAAATCCTCTGGGGTAGAAAACAACCCGAAAGCCCCCTACCACCAAGTTGCTTCTCCAAAACACTATGGCAAAGGCCAACAACTCTTTAGGGCTTAGTAAGAAAAAAATTTCCCGAGCTGTTCTTCCAAAGAACCAAGGCAAAAGGTCACATAAAGGAATTTATTCCACCATAACTACTCTATTTACTCCGTTGTTTTCCTCTTCCTCCTTATCTCCCATACATCCCCATTCCCACCAATTTTGAAAAGCAAATAAAAGGGTTTTTTCCCGCTGCATAATTTCTCTGCTGGCTGCCATTGTTCACAGCACTTGACATAGCAAGTTCTGGCAATGTTTTCCCGTTTGCTTTATCTAGAGGTTGTTATTTACTGCTCCTGCTGTTTTGGGGGCGAATATGTTAGCTATCTACCAAGAGGGCTTTCCACAAATACTGGAGGTGTGTTTTCACAGTAGTCAGCATGTGAGGGGCACCATGCGTTGGCTTCTTCACTCTACTTATAGTAAGGCATGACAGATTTTAAGGCACTTGTTTCCCAGTGAATTTTAGCCTACACTGTTGGTGTGGGACAAAGAACTTAGTTTGGCCTTTGTTTCCAGTTTTTGGAAAATAGCTTGGAATTTCTTGAGCTACTGAGCTATCTTTGTTTTTCTGAAACAGCCAGGCAACGCTTGAACATGTGCATATGAGTAGGGGTTACAGAGGCCCCATCCTGGCAACAGGCCACAGAAAAGGGGGGCATAATGTAGTCAGTCATGCATATTCACTGTTTCCTACATATACACTGAAGCCTCAATGAATATTACAAGGGACCCTGGGCCTTAGAAATTCCTTTTGGAGCTTCCTGGATTGGTGAGAACATAAATGCATGGGAGAGGGCATGTCCCTGGTAAAAGCAGAAGCCTCATGTCGGGATCTCTCCCAGACACCTTGCCTAATGGGTCTCTTTCCTTGTTTCTTTCTGGTTATAATAAAATGGGTAACTGTAAGTATAGGTAATAGTTTCCATGAATTTTGTGAGCCATTCTCGAGGACTAATGAGCCCACAAGGGGCAGTGAGAACCAGCAGAGGCTGCCATCTACTCTTGATGTGAAGTTTATCTGAAGGACAGACTCCTTTTAACCCACTGACCTAGACCCCAGAGAACTAGAGAGAGAGAGAAGGGGCAGCTGGTCTGAAGTGCAGGGAGTTGTGCACACTCCCAGGACTACAGCTGGTACCTGATGACTTGCCCCACGTGGCCAGGGATGTTTTGATCTGGCTCAGGGTGGTCAGGGATGAAGTCCAACCTAACTCTAGGTAGTTAGGGTCAGAGAGGGAAGTGCCATGAAGTGGCTGTTGGCTAGGAGTGGAACAGTGGGGAGGTAAAGTCTGGATCCATTTCCAGATGGGAAATGGATTCATATTGATCCTTACCACACAGTTAGTGATAAAGGCAGGGTTTGCCCACCTTGCACCCTTTTAAGCAAGTGCAGTTGGTACACTGTTTCAACATGGACTAAATGACATTTTCTGGGAAATATCAAAACCCTCAGAAGACTCTCAGTATCCAGAGCCATCCAGTCGGCGAGGGGGAAAACCCTAGCTCCACATGCTCCACGTCATCAGCATATGCCAGCTAGAGCCAAAGCACTACAATTTACTCTGTCTGGAGTATGACAGTATTAGCCCTGGAAGGGCTAAAAAAACACCCACATCAATGCATCATCATTCATGCACTATATCTCAGGATTTGCCAATACCCCACCTTTCACCTCTCAGACCGATTCATCTGTACCCTTGCAAGTCAAAGAACTACAGGTTAGCCCCCTCTGCTGTAATCCTCGTCTCAGGCCCCTGGCAACTAGCTAACACCCTAAGGCTGCCAATCATCAATGCCAAGGCCAAAGCTGCCTCTCTGTCCCCAAAGAGATCAGCCTCCAGTGCCTCAGGACAGTGCTTCTTGGCCAGTCAATACACCATAACAGGCTCCACCTATCTATCAACAAAAACTGCTGAAAATATTTTGAACGTGGTATTGTTTTAGCTGCCAGGTATACAAAGGGAACACATAAAGTTCACATACTTGGAGGAAAAACAAACAAATCAGGCAGCGTTAAACGGTGTACTTAGAATTAATCAAAACTAATTAAGTGGCTACTTCAGAACATCTGGTCAGGGAAGCCTCTCCAAGGAGCTGGATACTTTCGCCGAAATCTGCTAAATGATAGGACAGACCCTGCTAAGGCAGACTGTGGAGAGGAGCACTCCAGTCAGAGGGGACCTCGGGTAGAGTGAGGGGTGGAAGGTGACCTGAAGAAAGCCCACATGCCTTCAGATGGCAACAGTGGCTGTGTGGCACAGCAGGTAAGGGTGGACTGTGTGGGCCAGAGAGCACAGCACCACTGACTCACCATGAACCCTGAGGTTTGTGCCTTGATGTCTTCCCCTAGCTGTTAGTAGAGTTTTCAAGCCACTATTTGCATAACGTATCAACCAATCCCTGCAAGGTGCATAAATCAGACCAATCATAAGGCAGACTGCAGCCCAACCAATCATTTTTGGCAAAATTACAAACCCAAAGCCAGAAATGCCATATATAAATAGAAACCTTGCGGGAGGCAGGATGGCAGCCTAGTCAGACACACCACACCATCCCTCTACAGCAAAGACCCGAGAAACAAAGTGAAACTGATACAGATGACAATCCTGGAACCTTGAGCATCAAATGAAAGGCTAAAGAATCAGATCAAACACCGACTGGAAGAAGAAACTGAACAAGTACGGTGAATGAGGAGAGAAATAAGGTGGAGGTACCCTGCTAGCCAGCCCCTCACAGCGTAGAAATCTTGAGACAAAGTCAGCAGTGATCCCGGCTGAGAAGCACTGGAAGGCAACATCATGGAACTCCCAACAGGAGACAGACAAACTGTGAAGATACACCCAGAGTGAAGCAAGGTGAGCAGGACATGAACTGGAACTAAGGAGGGAAAGTACACGAAGGAGGGCTAGAATTTTAGGGATCCCAGCATACACAGAGTAAGGAAAAAGCTAGGATCCAGAGTCAGGGCGACTTACCAGTGGTGGTCCCTAATCAGCAGACAGGATGGCGTGCATAGACTAATAGATCCACAGAGCGTTAGTGAGAGGTCCCCCACCCAAACGGACTCTAGGCAGCCTCCCATCTTATTTGGTTGGGCAAGGTACCAATTACTTGCTGTACCCCATGGGAAGTGCCCAGGCACCCTTGCCCAGCAACCAGCGGAGCATGCTACCCCTCTCCCCACCCTCTTGGTAATCAGTGGCACAAATTCCCCTCATCCCTTCTGCCCCTACCACCAGGGACCTTAGTACAAGCCCCTTAATACACGCCCCCTACCCAGTCTTGTCCACTACCCACCCCACCTACCAGACAAGGGGCAGAGAGAGACAGCGCTCCCTGGCTACATGTCCTACCCCTCCCTCAATACAGAGAGAGCACCTGTGCAGTTCCTAGTCACCTGCCCTGAACTTCCCCCACCAGAGACAGTGGCTGCTTGCTTCCTGGCCTCCCGCCCTGTCTCTCCCTTGCCAGACGGAATGCCTGCAAGCTCCTTGGCTGCCAGCCCCACACCTCCCTCACAGGAGAGAGCACCTCCACTCTCCCCAGCCAGCTGCCCCGCCCAGCGAGCAATGGTGAGGCATTCCTACACTACCAGTAAGCGCCCACCCAGCATGCCGTCAGCCAGCTCACACGCGCAGTGGACAGCGATGAGGGCTCACCCAGCCTGCCACTGCTCTACCCACCTGGGGGCAGATGGTGAACACTCCAGTTCCACCAGATAAGTGATCAGTGAAGCACACCAGGCCCGCCCATACAGATGTATCAAAATAAAACAAACAAAAATAAATAAATAACACCTTGATGCTGCAAAGACAGCAGACAATATCAAACCATATAAAGAAATAGAAACAATGGCTCAAGCAAGTGACCAAAATAAAGGGACAGAAAACCTTCTGGAGGAAGATACAGGAATGGAACAACCCAATAAGGAATTCAAAAGACTTATATATAGGATTCTCAAAGAGATCAAGGACAACACAGACAAAACCAAGGAAAACACAGACAAAATCTAGAAGAATTCAGGAAAACAATACAAAAACAAAATGACAAAATAGACAATTAGAAACCATACAAAAACAACAGTTAGAAATCCAGAAGATTAAAAATAAAATATCAGAAATAGATAACTCAATGGAAGAAAACAAGTAGAGTTGAATCAATGGAAAAAAGAATTAGCGTAACAGAGGACAAATCCATTGATACTAATTTGTTTGAGAAACAATCAGGAAAAAAAGAATGAAGAAAAATGAAGACAACCTACAGGTTATGTGGGACACTATGAAGAGGAATAATTTACACATGACTGGAATTCCAGAACAGGAGGAGACAAAAAAAACCGCACAGAAAGAATTTTTGAAGATTTACTGGAAAAAAAACTCTCCTAATATCATGAAAGAGGAGATAATACCCATGCAAGAAGCCCAACAAACCCCATAAAGGATAGAGCCCAAAATAAAATCATCTAGACATATCATAACCAAACTTTCCAAAACCAAAGACAAAGAAAGAATCCTGAGAGCAGCTCAGGAAAAATGAAATGTTACCTACAATGGGGAACCAATAAGACTAAGCTCTGACTTCTGAGCAGACACCATGCAGGCAAGAAGGCAATGGGATGATATATATAAAAACCTGAAAGAAAAAAAAAGTCAACCAAGAATTATAAAACCAGTAAAACTGTCTCTCAAATATGATGGCAAAACCAAGATATTTCCAGATAAACAGAAACTAAGGGAATTTGTAAAAACTAGGCCAACCTAACAGGAAACACTAAAGGGAGTCCTTCAGAAAGAGAACCAACAACAAACAACAACCTGTGATTAAGACACAAGATAACACCATCCAGATACCAACCTGGATAAAGAACTACAAAAAATAAAAGAAGCTACAAAACTGAAAAAGGGGAACCAGATATGTCAGTCTGTAAACGACAACAACTTCAAAACAAAAAGGGGGAATAAATGGTGTAGTTACAAAACTTCCACGTGGAGAGGAAGTCAAGGTGATATTAAGGTATAACAGACTGTTTTAAACTTAGGAAGACAGAAGTAAATTTCAAGGTAACCTCAAAAAAAAATTAATAAACCTACTCACCAAAATAAAAAAGGAGAAAATCATGAAGACTCAGTAAACACAAAATCAACAGCCAGAAATGAAAGGAAAATCCATAAACAAAAAAAATTCAGCACAGAAAAGAAACTGTCAACAACACACACACACACACACACACACACACAAAGGACAACAAAATGACAGCAGTAAATTTATACCTACCAATAATTACACTGAATGGAAATGTATATCAAATGCACAAGTCAAGAGACAGTGGCAGACTGGATTAAAAAAGACATGACCCATCAATATAATGCTTACAAGAGACACACCTCAGACACATAAGTTAAAAATCAAAGAATGGGAAAAAATATATCAAGCAAACAGTAACAAAAAAAAAGAGCAGGAGTGGCAAGATTAATCTCTGACAAGATAGACATCAAAGCAAATCCAGCATAAGAGACAAGGAAGGACATTATATAGGAGTTAAAGGATCAATTCACCAAGGGGACATAACGATAATAAATACCTATGCACCCAACAAAAGAGCTTCAAAATACATAAAACAAGCTCTAACAGGATTGAAAGGAGAAATAGGCAACTCCACAATAATAGTAGGAGACTTTAACACACCACTTTCAAAGGACAGAACAACTAGAAAGAAACTGAACAAAGATACAGAAGATCTAAACAATACAATTAACCAGCTTGACCTCATAGACATATACAGAACACTTCACGCAGTAACAGCACATTACACATTCTTTTCCAGCGCACATGGATCATTCTCCAAAATGGACCATATGTTAGGCCACAAAGCAAGCCTAAATTAATTAAAAAATATCAAAATAATACAAACCATATTCTCTGATTGCAACAATATAAAATTAGAAATCAATAACAGGAAGAACAAGGAAAAAAATCAAGTACATAGAAACCGAATAACACCCCGATTAAAACACACTGAGTAATAGAAGAAATTTTAAAACTTTCTAGAATCAAATGAGAATGAAAACACAATATACCAAAACCTGTGGGACACAGCAAAAGCAGTGCTCAGAAGTCAAGTTATAGCATAAACACATCAAAAAAGAGTCAAAACCAACAGCTTAACCCTACGACGCTAACGAGAAAAAGAGCAGCAAAAAAAGTGCACAGTCACCAGAAGAAAGGAAATAATAAAGGTTAGAGCAGAAATTAACGAAACAGAAAAACAACAGAATCAACAAGACTTCAAAAAAAAAAAAAAATCCACTGCTGTACAGTAGATTCTGACTCATAGTGACCCTACAGGACAGAGAAGAACTTCCCCATAGGGTTTCCAAGGAGCATCTGGTGGATATGAACTGCCGACCTTTTGGTTAGCAGCAGAGCTCTTAAGCACTGTGCCACCAGGGCAGTTGGTTTCCTTTTGAAAAGATCAACAAACCACTGGCCAAATTAACAAAGGAAAAGAAGGAGAAGATTCAGATAACACAAATAAGAAATGAGATAGGTGACATTACAACAGAACCAACCGAAATAAAAAGGATCATAACAGAATACTATGAAGAACTATACTCCAAACAAATATGAAAACCTAGAAAAAAAAGGACAAATTTCTAGAAACACACAACCTACCTACACTAACACAAAATGAAGTAGAAAATTTGAACAGACTCATAAAAAAAGAGGAAATTGAAGTAGTCATTAAAAAAGAACTCCAAACAAATAAACAAAAAAAGCCCTGGCCCAGATAGTTTCACAAGAGAATTCTACCAAACATTCAGAGAAGAGCTGACACTAATTCTACTCAAACTATTCTAGAACATAAAAAATGATGGAATACTCCCGAATGCATTCTATATAGCCAGCCTAACCATGACACCAGAGCCAGTCAGACACCACTAAAAAAGAAAATTATAGACAATTACCCCTCATGAATATAGAAGCAAAAATTCTCAACAAAATACTAGCCAACAGAATCCAACAGTATATCAAAAAAAAAAATACATCGTGACCAAGTGAGATTCATACCACATATGCAAGGATGGTTCAACCTTAGAAAATCAGTCAATGTAATCCACCACATAAATAAAAGAACTACATGATCATATCAATCGATGCAGAAAAGGCATCTGATAAAACCCAACACCCATTCCTAATAAAAACTCTCAGCAAAATAGGAATAGAAAGAAAATTCATCAGCATAATTAAGGGTACACAGACAAAACCAATAGCCAACATTGCTCTCAACACAGAGAGATCGAAAGCATTCCCCTTGAGAACAGGAACCAGACAAGGATGGCCTTTATCATCACTCTTCAATATTGTACTAGAATTCAATACTGTACTGAATATTCAATATTGTACTGGAAGTTCTAGCTAGAGCAATAAGGCAAGAAAGGGAAATAAAAGGCATCCAATTTGACAAGGAAGAAGTTAAACTATCCTTATTTACAGATGATATGATCTGACACATACAAAATCCCAGAGATTCTACAAGAAAGCTACTGGAAATAATAGAAGGATTCAGCAGAGTGGCAGGGTACAAGATCAACATACAAAAAATCAGTCGATTTCTCTACACTAACAAAGAGAACTCTGCAAAAGAAATTAGGAAAACATTTACAATAGTCCCCCAAAAGATAAAATATTTAGGAATAAATCTAACCAGGGACATAAAAGACCTACGCAAAGAAAACTACAAAATACTATTGCAAGAAACGTACATTGAAAAACATAACCATGCTCATGGACAGGAAGACTTAACATTGTGAAAATGACATTACTACCCAAAGAGATCTACAGATATACTGCAATCCCAATACAAATTCCAACAACATCCAACATCCAACAAGACGGAAAAGCTAATTACCAACTTTATATGGAAAGGAGACAGGCTCTGCATTACTGAAGAACAAAACAGGAGGCCTCACACTTCCCAATCTCTGAGCCAACTATACAGCCACGGTGGTCAAAACAGCCTGGTACTGGTACAATGACAGACACACAGACCAATAGAACAGAATTGAGAACCAGAAGTAAAACTAGCCACTTGTGGACAGTTCATCTTCGGCAAAGGATCAAAATTCATTAAATGGGGAAAAGACAGTCTAGCAAATGGGGCTGGCAAAACCAGATATCCATTTGCAGAAAAATGAAGCAGGATCTATATTTCACACCATACACAAAAAATGATGATCAAGATGATCAAAGACCTAAACGTAAAACCTAAAACTATAAAGATTATGGAAGATAAAAATAGGGGCAAACCTAGGGGCATTAATTTATGACATAACAGACAATCTAATGTAACTAAAAATATACAAACAGAAGAAGATAAACTAAACAACTGGGACCTCCTAAAAATTAAATACTTGAGCATCTCAAAAGACTTCTGCAAAAGAGTAAAAAGAGAACATACAGACTGGGAAAAAAAAATTGTCATCAGTATATCCAACAAGGGACTAATTTCTAAAATTTACAGAAAACTTCAACACCTCAGCAACAAAAAGACAGACACTTCATGAAGGAAGACATTCAGAGAGCCAACAAATACACGAAGAGATGCTCACAATCACTGGCCATCAGAAAGATGCAAATCAAAACTACAATGAGATACATCTCACTTTGGCAATAATGGCACTAATTTAAAAAAAAAAAAAACAAATCAAATGCTGGCGAGGTTGTGGGGAGACTGGAACTCTCATACACTGCTGGTGGGAATGTAAAATGGTATAACGACTGTGGAAAAAGGTATGGCGCTTCCTTAAAAAGCTGTAACAGAAATACCATTATGATCCAGCAATCCCACTCTTAGGTATATAACCTAGAGAAATAAAGGCCATGATGTGAATAGACATATACACACCCATGTTCACTGCAGCATTATTCACAATAGCAAAAAAAGGGAAACAACCTAAGTGCCCATCAACGGATGAATGGATAAACAAACTGTGGTACAGACACACAACAGAATACTACACAATGTTAAAGAATAACAGAATCTGCGAAACATCTCAAAACATAGATGAACCTGGAGGACATTATGCTGAATGAAATAAGTCAGTCACAAAAGGACAAATACTGTATGAGACTGCTATTATAAAAAAAGTCAAGAAATGGTTTACACACAAAAAGAAACATTCTTTGATGGTTACCCGGGATGCGGGGGGTGGGGGAAGAGGAAGGGAAAATCACTAACTAAATTGTAGACACATACTAACTTTGGTGAAGGGAAAGACAATAAACAATATGGGGGAAGTCAGCACAAAATGATCGAGGCAAAGGAAGACGTTGAGAGCTATGCAAGATTAACAGGCAACACTGGTAAATACTATTACATATGCAATCCTGTAACAACAGAAATAACAAACAATTTGAGTGGATCCATAGGTAGATATGTTATGTGAACACATGTGGGATGGCATAGGGGAGCACATCCACAAACATATATAAGTTTGGCAGCAGACTTTCCTACATACATTATCTATATGTACTGTAAACATATTCATGTATACAACAGAGCACACAGGGGGAACAGTTATGAAAACTTCTTAGCCATAACCAAATACCTCAAGGGATTGAATCACTGGACCATAGCCTCAGGGGTCATCCAGGACAACTGGCATAACACAGTCCATAAAGACAACGTTCTACATCCTACCCTGGTAAGAGTAGTGACTTGGGTCTTAAAAGCTTGCGAGTGGCCATCTAAGGTACAACTGGTCATCTAAGATACAACTGGTTTCTTCCCATCAGGAGCAAAGAAAAGGGAGAAAACCAAAGACTCAAGGAAACGAATAGTCTGAAGGACTAATGGATCACATGAACCATAGCCTCCACTAACTAGCCTAAGACCAGAAGAACTAGATGGTGCCTGGCAACCACTAACTACTGCTCTGACCGAGACCACAATAGTAAGTCCTGGACAGAGTGGTAGAAAAATGTAGAACAAAATTTAAATTCATAAATAAGATTTAACTTACTGGTCTGATACAGCCTGATAGAACCCCCAAGACTATGGCCCTTAGACGCCCTTCAAACTTGGAACTGAACCTACTCCCAGAGATCACATTATAGACAAACAATAGACAGGCCTATAAAGTGAACAATAATACCCGAGAGGAACGTGCACCTCAGAACAATCAACTATATGAAACCAAAGAGAAAGTTCGGAAAGGCAGGTAGGGGCAGGAAAGATGGGTGAATGGGAATAGGGAACCCAGAGAGGAAGAGGGGAGAGTGCTCACACATTGAGGGGATTGCAGCCAATGTCACAAAACAAACTATGTATAAACTATTGAATGGGAAACTAATTTGCTCTGTAAACTTTCACCTAAATCACAATAAAGTGTTGTTAAAAAAAAAAAAAACCAGAGAAACCCACTGCAGTGCAGAAAACAAACCTCTTCTAACACCAAATTTCTAACACACTCTGTATATAGTTGGGACAAGCTTTGAACAAATTCAGTATCAAAAAACAAAACTTAAAAAACAGATACTAAGAACTGCATATTCATCTTACAGAAAACATTCTCCACTTGTTTCCTTTAAATAGTAAGCTTTCCTAGTCACTAAAAAAGATTCAAGTTAACCAAAGTCAAATTTTTGCTTTCAATCTTACAAGAACATCTCTGAAACTGGGTACATAAATTATAAAAACTGGATGCCATTTAGACCGACCTCCTCAGTTGTTCAGTTGAAGACACTGAGACTCAGATTTTGCTGATGATGATGAGTTATCAAAGGTGAGAAGTTTCCATTGCAATTTCAGGACCAGTTTTAAATTTTATTATGAAGCGGTTACCCTTAGCAAGACAGCTTTCTCTCATGTGCACCAGTTTCCTCATTACATCCTAAAACTGCCTTTGTTTGCAGGCAAACGTACACAGTTGGAGTTCCAGAGTAGAACCCATCAAATTCTGATAAAAGTGAGATTACATGCAATAAGATTCCAAATGTTTTCATCTGAGAATAGTGCATTTAAGGCATCTCTCAACATCACAAAAAAACAACTCCAGAAACTAGCCCTTTTTGTGTAAGTAAATGAGAAGGTTCAATGTATGGAAGAGTATTTCAAGCAGAAGGAAAACTCATGCCAATCCAGTGACCACAGGCTTACTGTGGCAAGTCCAGTCACTTTCACCTTCTCTCTGCTCTCAAGCTACTGAAATGGATTTGGCCTCAGTCTCCACTGCAGGTACCTCAGGCTGACCACCCTCTCCCTATTCCCGGCCCCCCAGGCTGTAGATCTAAGAAAAGAAACCCAGGAAAGGTAAAGCAGCTCCTCTGCCCCTCTTCTTCTAGGGAAAGCACCCAGATAAACACAACTACAGCTCCATCCAAGCCTTTTCCATCCACTCTCCTCACCCTGCCCCAGATACCATGGGACTAGGGCCCTGAGAGCTGCCATCAAGCAGGTAGAAGGGGCACACTTACGCTAACATGAGAGCACTGCTAGCAGGTGGGCGGCTTTGCGTCCCTGAGGCCCTCAGGCAGCTAGAGCACTTGGGTACATTTACAAACGGAGAACTTTCAATCAACTAAGGAGTTTGCTACTTAAAGAAACCTTGGGGAAAATCCTTTTGGTAAAGTGAAGAATTGTTTTTAATATAGCAAACCACCACTCCTAATTCAACTCTTAAAACAGAATGTGGACGTTAATTAGTAGGCATCTACTCTTAGTAAAGCAAAGTCCTATATGCCTAGGAGGGACTCTGGCTCTTCTCCAAGGTCAACCAACCCCTTCAGCTGGGCTTCAACTCTACCCCTTTCCATTTCCTGTGGGGCCTTGCACCATTAAATATCCCCTTTGTCTCCTGGGCCATCAAGTTCTACATATCCTCTAAGTCCTTGCCCCCACACTTCACCCATCCTTAAAAACACACCAGAACTCAAAGCCCTTGTCTCCACCAGCCTTGTCAAGTTATTGCCATTTTCTTCCTTTCATTCACAGCTAAACTCCCTGGGTCATTTTCTCTCTGCTCTTCAACACCATCATATTCCTCTCCACCTTACCTTACAGCAATCTCATTGTGAAGCTTCTGTGGCTATCGCTAGTGACTTCCAAGGGTCAAACTGAAACTTGTCTTTTTATAGTTTCAGTCCACGGACCACTCTACAACATCTCACATCAATAGTCTCTCCATGTAACTTCCATCCTTTGGCCTCCAAGCTCCCTAGGCTCCTTTGCTGATACTCCTCTCCTGTTCACCCTTGTATGCGCCAAAGCACACAGTACTAAGGCTCTATCCTCTACACACACTCCTTGAACGACAATGGCCTCCTGGCATGTATCCCTTTTCCACACCCTAGCACTTCCAGCCGCTCCATTCTGCCTGCTGCCTGCTAACTTTCTAAAACCTGAGCACAACACTTTGCAGCTTAAAAACCACAGGTTACCCCAGTTTTCTTTAGCATGACAGTCAGGGCACGATGTAGTGTAGTCTCAACCTACCAGGTAAACTGATAAGCCTCATCACTCCCTTCCACCAGGCCTACAGTCATTTAACATGCTTTTAACAGCACCAGTTGTTTGTACCAGTTATTCCTTCTAACCAGGATGCCTGCGCTCTCAACCTGCCACCTCCCACTTGTGAGGCCTTTGCAGATTTCTCTTCACTGATTGGTTTTGGGTCTGTTTGTTTTCTTTTGTTTTTAGAGGGAAGGAGGAATTGTTGTTGCTATGTGTGTGTATGCATATGTGTGTAGTGGAAGGTGCAATTACAGAAACTGAGTTTAACATAACAGTTTCACATAACATACATGCTAATATATACAAAACACAGAAACTGGATAAGGCAGCTTAATAAGCTGACATGAAGTTATGAGAAGCAAACAAATCTCTAAATGAGAAAGTGAAAAACCAAGGCAAAATGCTCTTATGTATCAGATTTATTTAAAGCAAGGTGCATCTTTGAAGAATCCCAGATAAACAGAAGATGAACCAGTATAACTTAGGGTTTAAGCACACAGATTCTGAAGTCAGAAATCCCTGCTTGGCCACTGACTAGCAATGGAACCTTAGACAAGTTATGGCTGGCTATCTAAGCCTCAGTTTCCTCATCAGTAAAATGGGAAAAACAGTATCTCCCTTGCAGAACTACTATGAGGACTGAGTGAGATAATGTACTGGCAGTGGCTGACATTACTGAGTGCTTACCTAAGTGCCTATGCCAGTGCAGCTGTTATCCCAAATGTACACACACGAAGATCCTGACTCACAAAGGGATGCCAAGTGGGGAGGGCAGTGACTGGATTCTGCCAGACTGACCCCAGAGCCCAGCTGGGGACCACTCAGCACGGAGTACTGAGCACAGCTCTCGTGTGTTGAACACGTGGTAACATCATCATGCTGACAAAATGGGCTTTCTCCCATTATACATCTCAGAGTCTTGGTCAGAGTGGTGTTGTTTTCATTACCTGAGATGATAGCTCAACTTGGAAAAGACTCTGGTCATCCAAGAGAGCAGCAAAAGCGACAATTAGTGACAAAGTATCATGGGAGCATTAGTGTGTGCTAGTTTTAAATCTCTGCAAATAGTACTTTTCCGTTCTCATTAGTTACAGGCTGCCAAGAAATTTTAGTTGTGAACAGAATGAACAAAGGCTGGAGACACAGTCCTACTATTTATAAAGCCTCTGCATTAGCCAATTTGATCGTCCCTAACAGCCCCCTTCTGCATATAAATGGTCTTCAGATCCCCCACACAAGTGCTGTTCTAAGAGTAGGGGCCATGGCTGGCCAACTACTGGGACCCCAGCCAAGACCTAGCCCAGATGCCAGTCCACCTGGAGTCCCTCAATGCCCTGGGATCATGAGCTGCACAATGTCACCCATATTTACTGTGCTTTGTTTTGTTGGTTTTAATTTTACAGTGGAGTAGAAGACTACTCTGCAGAGCCCCACACTAGCATTAACACTTGCTTTGGAGTCCCTGGGTGGTGCAAAAGGTTAACACACTCAACTGCTACCTGAAAGGCTGGAGGTTCAAGTCCACCCAGAGGCAACTTGGAAGAAAGACCTGGTGATCTACTTCTGAAAAATCAGCCACTGGAAATTCTACAGAACACAGTTCTACTTTGACACACATGGGAATGTCATGAGTCGGAGATGACTCAATGGTGACTGTTTGTTTTTTACTGCCACCCAAAAAAAGTGTTTCAGAGGGAAATCTTTGACTAATGTGTGAGTAAAATACTAACCCTTTAGCTAGCAGAACTAGACACTCTATCAAATGTAATTACTTAACTGGGCCAAATATCAGAAAAAACAAGTCAATACAACAATGCCTTAGAAATCCAGCCAATTTCCAGTAATGTTGATTTAAGAATTCTCTGTAGTAAATTATATAAAGGTTTTTCCAGAAGTAGAGCCACAACAAAATAAATGTCAGAAAGTCATCTTTGACAGAAAATATAGCACATTTACTTAGGCTGCTGAGGAAAAGCAAGCTAGTTCTTACCTTAAAAACATGGAGATACTTTGCTCTGAAGCTATCTTAATCACCAGGAAGATGGGCATTAATTCACAGACCATTAGGTGTGGAAGGGACTGGAAAGTTTCTCTGTAAATGGTATTTACTGAGGGTCTACCTTTCCATGGTACTGTCCGATGCAAGTTAAAGAGCCACGTCTGTACCTCTAAAAGCCTATGTTTCAAGCTAAAATGCTATTAAAGATGTGTTCTTAAAGGATGAAACAAGCAGCCCTGTCCTTCATAAAACACCACAACAAAGGCTTTTTAGGGAGCGTCTCAACAGGCAGAAGTTGTACATTTTGCCATTCTTGGTTTAGACCATCTTCAAAACTCCAAATGGCCTAAAGCAATGCCCAAGTTTACATGGAGGCCCACTGCAGCACAACACTGATACAAAATGGCAAGGGACGCAGAGGAAAAACGACAGGTGTCAGAGGGAAATGCTCTGAGGAGCCAGGAATCTGTTTCTACAGATGCCAGAGCCCATGCTTGATGCTTTCACAAACATGACCTCAGTAAAATTCACCACAACTCCAGGGGCACATCATCGTCACTTCACAGCTAAGGTAACCAGGCTCCCAGAGGCAAAAGTGATTGTCCAAAGTCATGCCCTCCATGGCAGAGCAGAAATTCTGGCCTTGCCTTTCAGGAGCCCACTCCACCTGCCAGTCACTGCCCTGCACCTTCTCCTGTGACTTGGGAACATGATTCTCCCACCTATGCACAAATGCACTTTCTAAAGCTAGCTGGCATGTTTACGACACTACTCGCTTCTGATTTCAGTCTCCGTTCTCCTTGGCCTTAATACACTTCCCTCATTTCCTTCACTGCACTCTCATCTGTCCCAATTATAAAAGTCCAGCAGACAGAAATTGGAGTTAATTATTCGGTCTCTGGAGCATGAAGAATGATGCTGATACTCAGTAAATATCAACATAAACAGTAACAACACTTTGCTCTGTCGCTGTGATTTTATTAGTGTGTTTACACTAACAGAAGAAAGGAAAAGTGGCTGCTCACCCCTCAAAGGACTCTCTCATCACTGAGCCTGCATGGCATGCTATGCAGGCTTATCTGGAGAAATATTAGGCTATAATCAATTCTGCCTTACACTTAATTGACAAATGATAATGTCATATTTTCAAACCTTGCTGGTACTTACAGAAGCCTCCTCAGCTTCCTTGACCTCATGGCTCATCTTCCTTAGTGCCCACTCAGAACCACAGGTGAACCACAGTGGATTATTAACATTAGTGAGGAGTAAACCTCCATCTATTATTGTAAGCCACTGAGATTCAGGGGAGAAGTCAAGAGCAAGAAAGACAGCTCAGTCACCCACACAGATGTGTAGCTTCAGGCTATGGGAGTGGATGTGCTCTCCAAGGGAGAAAACTGTAGACAGAAGAAAGGGCTGATTATAGATATAATCTTGAGAACACCCACGTGTAAGGGGTGAAAAGAAGACAAGCCAGAGAAAGAGGCTGAAAAGAATAATCATTGGGGAAGGAAGAGTCAGGGGAATAAAGAAGCCAAACACATGTTTCAAGAAGAAAGGACCATCAACAGCATCAAATGTTACAGAAGACTGAAAAAATGAAGACCAAGGGAAGACCACTGACTCTAGCACCTAGGAAGTTGTCAATTACTTATAAGAGGGCCACTGTTTTGAATTGAAATGGAAGAAATCAAATTGCTAGAAGTTACCATATAAGTAGAAGACAAGGACTGGGCAGAAGATAAGGACAAAAAAGCAAAGAGGCAGAGAAGCAAAAAGGAATAATGTGCTCAAGATGCAACACGGTCAGGGAAGGTGTAATTAGTATGAGAGACTTAGTATGTAAAGAGGCAGAATGAAAAGGGGAAAATGTTTAAAAGTGAAGAAAGGATAGTCTTTTCAACAAATGGTGCTGGAACAACTGGATGACCAAATGCAAAATAATGAACTTTGAGCCATACCCTGCACCATATACTAAAAATTAACTCAAAAGGGATCACAGACCAAAGTATAAAATCTAAAACTATAACACTTCTAAAAAAAACATAGAAGATATTTGCAACCTTGGGTCAGGCAAAGATTTCATAGATATGACTCCAAAAACATGATCCATAACATCAGCACGTAATGGGTGGTACATGAGAGAGATCATCATGCAGTCAGACAGGTGGGGTCAGGGGAGCAAGCAGAGTCGGGTGATTAGAACAAGACAGAGGCAGAACCAGAGCAAGATACAGGCAGTGGACGTGGTTCTACCAAGAGCTGAAGACGGCAGTGAACGTATACTTAACGTCAGTCATCAGTGATAACCTAAGTCAACATGACATGTTTGGCTGATCAATGAATCTCTGCAATTGAATCTGACAAAGATCAAAACAGATGTGCTCAGGGGCTGTCTTATTTTCAGTTTATGGACATGCTGTTCCATGGCTCCACTGACTTGAAGAAAATGAAATTCCAAGCTAAGCTACAACATGAAAACATCCAGAAAATACTAGAAGCAGATTTTAACAGAATAAGTGTGAAGAAGGGACAGAGAGAAAGAGAGAATTAGTGTTGACAAAGTAATTCCTGTGAACAAATTATTTTATATAGTAAAAGGAAAGTTTCAGGACAATTTTGAATTCATTCAGTGGTTCAAGTTTTTTGATGCAAACTATGACGGAAAAGACTACGACCCTGTAGCTGCCAGATAAGGTCAAGAAACTGCAATGGCTCCTTCCCTTGTTGTTCCAGCTCTGTGCAGCTCCACAGAGGCCCATTTCAAGTCAGAGAACTACTGCAACTTCTAAGGCTAGCCCAGGTATGGTTAAAAAAAAAGAACCCTGGTGTCGGCAACCCTGATGACGAAGCAGACAAGTTGATGTAGCAGGTCGATGTATTGAAATTTACATTAAGGATTTGGAAAAGGAGAGACATTTCTTCTTTGGAAAGGTAAAGAACATTGAATTGATTTGTCAGGAGAAAAAGGGGAAAATGACCTTGTATTGCAGAGGACTATGGACATTCTCTATGCCAGAGATGAAAGCTTCACGATACCTGATGAAGGGGACCTACAGGAGGAACAAGAAGAGTATTAACAGCCTAGAACAGCACAGCAATATCTGAGTTCTTCACTCCAAATCATGCACTTAACTGTAAAATACTCTTTTATTATTCTTGGAGGACTCAGTGGTTTTTTTTCAAAAGCAAAAAGTTATCTCTTCTCAAACTGCACTTTGCAGAAGTCTCAGTCCATTTCCCCGAAGTTTGAGTTAGGAGATTTTACCTTGTAGCAAAGCAGTATTAATATCTAGTTGGTTCACCTAGAGAATAAAGAGGCTAACCATAAGGCTCACCAAGTGGTTGCTAGAGAAGGTATCAGTAGATAAATATAAACACTGAATTAAATTTTAAGCTAATGTGAAATCTTGGCAGAGAACATTTAATAAAATGCCTTGGACACGGATCAAGATGGTGGCATGAGCACTCACACAATTTGAACCTCCACAATTATCACAGAAAAAAACAAGCAAATACTGAAAACATTGAGAGCCTCAGAACTCCCAACATCCAACAAAGGAATGGAGGACCAAAGGGAACACTCAATCAAGTAAAAGGTAACATACTGACTGCAGGAGAGTGGAGGTTCACAGGGCATCCTCACACCACTCTCCTGCCAAGCATGACGTGGACATCTGGGGATGGTGGTAGCTGGTACAGAGTGCAGTGAGGCTCAAAGTTTCCAATCAGCCAGGCACTGGTGAGGGTATCGTGGGCAGAAAAGCTTCTGCACTCAGGCCTAGAAAGAACACCTAGACACAAGGGAAATCTGGTGCCACGTGAGTCCTGGGAGGGAGTGGTATCCGTCACGCAGTGGGATCTGGACCCTACAGGCAGCTGGGCCCCAGTGAGGATGCAGAGGGCAGAGAAGCCCGAGAACACAGACCCAGAAGGGGCCATCTTGGCACACCACAAATCTGGGGCCATGTGAGTCCCAGGAGACAGTGGTGAGCAGCACATGGTGGTAACCAATCCCAGCAAACAGACAGGCACTGGCAAAGGCACCATGGTCAGAAAATCCTCCAGACAGACTTACAAAGGACTCCTTGGGCTCCTCCCCAAGGGGCAACCTAGAGAGGTATGCACCTACAATCCTCCACCACCAACAACAACAAAAAAAGATACAGTATAGAACAAATAAAGGCCAAAACCGACGAATTCAGAACTCTGGAAACCAGCTCAATAGTTACACCACCTGGCTGAAAAGCTGAAGGTAGAGGGGAGTCAGTAATCAAGTTAGAAGCCTCCTTTTTCTTTTCTTTTCTTTATCTCCCCCCCCCCACCTTTTCTTTCTGTTTTCTTTTTTCTCTCTACCACACAGGAACCCCTCCCATCCAACCTTTCCATGAAAAACAGAGAATGGGCTCATTAAGGCAAGGAGAAAAGTAAAGAATTTTCACCAATGGTCTGATACTTCAAACTCCAAGTATCTTTCTGGAGGCAACCAGGAAAACATATCCACAGGGAGAAGAGGGCCCCCATCAATTTTACAAGGCAGAAAAAAACTTTCTCTCCAGCGCTTAAGAAAGATCCCTCCCACCCGGCCCCCAGCCAAGCCAAGAGAGACAAAACACAGCCTGTGAAATACATACCAAAAAAGTGCTGGGAGCTCTCCCACAGAAGATAGGAGGGAGGCACAAGCCCCCACAACAGCTGAATCAGTGCTGGAAAGCTTTAGGGCAAGAGCACCCTCTAGTGGATTTTTGGGGAACAAGGAAGAAGTAAGGGGGAAGAAAAAGTAAAATCATAACACCTAGGGAAAGAGAAGATTCTGAGTCCCAGAATTACCAGAATAAAATACACAAAAGCCTCAGGTCCAACAAAAAATCATAAGACATACAAGAACACAAGAGAAAATGGCCCAATCAAAAGAAAAACATGAAGAGAAAATTAGTTCTGTGGAAGCCAGGTTAAAGAAAAAAAACAGAAGACATCCATAAAACAATATTAAATATGTTCAAATAAAGCAAAGAACACACAAAAAACAAAATAAGGGAGACTAGGGAAAAAAAACAAGAAACTCAGTAAGAAGATAGGAAACATTAAAAAGAACCAAAGAGAAATACTGGGATGAAAAATAAAATAACTGAATTGGAAAATGCAAGGGCAGGATTCAACAGCAGATTCAAGCAGACAGAAGACAGGGTAACCGAAGGTATCAAGTCTCGAGAAAAGAACAAATAAAAGTGAACAAGGTCAAATGGAATTGTGGGACACGATTAGCAAATCCAACATTACAATTTTGGAATTCCAGTGAAGAGGAAAGTAAGAAAGGGATAAAAAGAATTTTCCAAGATACAATGACAAAGAATTTCCCAAACCTGAAGAAGTTGTCTGGCCTGAAAATCCAGGAAGCTAGGTGAACTCCAAGCAGAAAAAAATACAAAGGGGTCTCCACCAAGACACACTGTAATAAAATTCTTGAAAACCAAAGACAAGGAGAGAGTCCTGAAAGCAGCAAGAGAAAAGTGTACAGTATAGCATATAAAACCCATTGCCATCAAGTCGATTTCAACTCACAGCAACCCTATAAGACAGGGCAGAACTGTCCCATAGGGTTTCCAAAGAGCCGCTGGTGGATTCAAACTGCTGACCTTTTGGTTAGCAGCCGAATGCTTAACCACTACACCACCAGGGCTCCATAATGGGGGTCCTCAATAAAAATTAGTACAGATTTCTCTTCAGAAACCATGGAGGCCAGGAGGCAATGAAACAACATAGACAAAGTATTGAAGGAACAAAACTGCCAATCAAGAATTCCTTACCCAGCAAAGCTGTCATTCAAAAATAAGGGTGAAATCAAGACATCCCCAAATAAACAAAAGTTGTGGGAATTCATAACTACCAGACCTGCTCTGCAAGAATTATTTATGGGAGTTTTCCAGATGGAAACGGAAGAACACTAAAGACAGATACTCAAACCCGCACCAGAGGAAAAAAAGGGATCTACAATAAAGGTAATGGCATGAGTAAATGTAAGAGTCACTTGAATGGTATTTCCAGTGGGTAAACTTACTATTTAAGTTCCACAAGCGATACAACATCAAATGTGTAAGGAATAGGTACAAATTTAACCTAATGGACATAGGATGGATTATACAGTAATTGCTGTCACAACAACAAAAGAGGGGAGGGAGAAGCAAAACATGAATAGAGTTTGAGTATGCTAATGTTGTATGTTACTTGTTTGTAAGTTAAATGTTGGCATCAAGCTAAAATAAGTTGGTACACTTGTAAGTTGTTCAACGTAATATTTGTGGTAACCACTAAAAAAGTATTTAGAAAATATACACAGAAGGAAGAAGAAATAAACAAAAAAGAATGTAAAAAAGCAACAAAAGACAAAAAATAACGTAAGTATGAAAACTGTGGAACAAAAAAGATACAAGATACACACAATTAGCAAAACGAATGAAGTAGGTCCTTCGTTTTCAGTAATTACCTTAAATGTAAACGGTTTAAATTCTCCATTCAGAAGACAAAGAATGGAAAAATGGATTTAAAAAGCCTTGATCCATCCTTATGCTGTATACAAGAGACACATCTTAGGCTCAAGGACACAAACAGACTAAAAGTGAAAGGATGGAAAAGAATATTCCATGAAACGAGTAATGAAAAAGAAGCAGAGACGGCCATACTGATGTCAGACAAAATAGATATTAAATTAAAATCTGTTATAAGAGATGAAAAAGGACGTTACATAATAATAATAAAAGGATCAACCCATCAAGAAGACATTACAATTATAAACATTTATGCACCTAACATCAAACTCACTGCTGTCAAGTTAATTCTGACTCACAGTGACTCTACAGGACAGAGCAGAACTGCCCCATACAGTTTCCAAGACTGTAAATCTTTACGGAAGTAGATTGACACATTTCTCTTCCGCAGAGCGACTGGTGGGTTCAAACTGCTGACATTTGGATAGCAGCTGAGAACTTTAATCACTGCGCCAACAGGGCACCTAACATCAGAGCCCCAAATTATATGAAACAAAAACTGATAGATCTGAAAGGAGTAATAGGCAACTCCACAATAATACTTAAAAACTTCAATACACTTTCAATACTCAACAGAATATCTTAAAAGAAGATAAGTAAGGATACAAAGAACTTAAACAACACCATAAACCAATCAGACCTAATGAACATGTATAGAACACTCCTCTCAACATCAGAACAATACACACTTTTCTCCAGTGCACATGAGTCATTCTGCAGGACTGATCATTTGCTAGGGCAAACAAAACAAATCTCAACAAATTTTTAAAAATTGAAATTATATAAAGTATCTTCTCTAGCTACAAAGGAATAATATTAAAAATCAATAACAGAACAAAAACTAAAAAACACACAAATACATGGAAATTAAACAATGCACTACTAAACAAACAATGGGTCACAGAAGAAATCAAGAGAGAAATAAAATAAAATATGGAGGCTGAATGAACCCAAAACTATTGCCCTGAGATAATCTTTACACCTCAAACCAAAAATATCCCTTGAAGTCATCTTAAAACTGAACAATAATTTAGCTTAACTAGTAAAGAACGTCTGCCTTGAGAGCAGTGCTCTTTTAAGATTTATCTATATGGAATAAAATTGAGAATAGTAACTCTAAAGAATAGATAGGAAACTTAGGGATCAATGAGTTTATGTTAATGCAGGAGGAACAACTCAGAAAAGGAGGGTGAGAATGGCTGCACAACTTGAAGTATGCAATCAATGTCACTATATTGAACATGTAGAAAATTCAATTGGTATGTTTTTGCTGTGTATATTCTCAAAAACAAAAATTATTTTTAAAAAAGAATAAGAAAGAAGTTAAGATACATGGAATAAATAAACGGGGTGGGGGGGGACACAAGAGCCAATAACACATTTAATGGGGAAAGACTGAGAGCTTTCCTCATGAAAATGAGATTACGAGAAGGATGATCGCTCTCACCACTCCTATTCAATATTGTATTAGAAGTCCTAGCCAGAGCAATAAGATAACAAAAAGAAATAAAAGGTATCCAAATCAGAAAAGTAGAAGTTAAATTATCTCTATTCATGATGACATGATCCTATACATAGAAAACCCCAAAGAATCCACAAGAAAGCTTCTAGAGCTAATTGAGAAATTTAGCAAAGCTGTAAGGTTAAAGGTAAACAAAAATCAGTCAGGTTTCTATAGACCAGTAATGAAAAATGTGAAAGGAAAATTAGGAAAAAATTCCATTTACAATCTCCATCTAAGAGATTACAATACTTATGAACAAATTTAACCAGGGACGTGAACAACTTACACAACGAAAATTATAAAACACTACTGAAAGAGATTAAAGTAGATCTAAATAAATGAATGAAGCTCCGTGTTCATGGATTGGAAAACTTAATATTGTTAAGAGGTCAATAATACACAAAGCCATCCTGATGAAAATTCCAACAGCCTTCTTGACAGAATTGGAAAAAACAACCCTCAATCTCTTATGGAATGGCAAGAGGCCCTGAATAGCTAAAACAATTATGAATGCAAAGAACTAAATAGAAGACTCTCACTTCCTGTATTTAAAACATATTATACAGTTACTAGGGCTGTGGTGGCACAGTGGTTAAGAGCTCGGCTGCTAACCAAAAGGTCGACAGTTTGAATCCACCAGCCACTCCTTGGAAACCCTATGGGGCAGTTCTACTCTGTCCCATAGGGTTGCTATGAGTCACAACTGACTCAACAGCAACAAGTTTGTTTTTGTTTTGTTTTGTTTTGTTTTTAATACAGCTACAGTAATCAAAACAGCCTGGTACTGGTATAATAATAGACACATAGACTAATGGAATAGAATTGAGAGTCCAGAAATAACCCCACACATCTATGGTCAACTGGTTTTTCACAAGGGTGTTAAATAAGTCCAGTCAATGGGGAAAGAAGAGTCTCTTCAATATATAACGTTGGTAAACTGGATTTCCAAATGAAATTTGAAACAGGATCCATGCCTCACACCATACACAAAAACCCACTGAAAATGAATTAAGCACCTAAGTGTGAAAACTACAATCATAAAACTCTTAGAAGAAAATAGAGTGCCAAGGTTTTCAGATCTAGTTTTTAACAATGGATTATCTGATATATTAACAAAAGCAAAAGCCAAAATAAACAAATGGGACTTCATAAAAATTAAATACTTTTGTTCATCAAATGACTTCAACAAAAAAGTGAAAAGAGAGCCTACCAATTATGAGAATATCTCTCAGGAACCATGTATCCAATAAGAGTCTAATATCCAAAATTTCAACAACTAAACAACAAAAAGACAAATAACTCAATCAAAAAAATGGGCAAAGGATTTGAATAGACATACCACCAAAGAGGATATTCACTTGGACAACAAATACATGAAAAGATGCTCAATGCCTTTAGCCATCAGATATGCAAATCAAAACCACAATGAGATACCTTCTCACTCCAATTAGAATAGCTAAGACACGAGGTCACTATGAATCGAAATTGATTCAACAGCACCTAACAACAGTGGCAGCAGCAGTCAACAAGATTTAAAAAGGAAAATATAACAAATTTTGGCAAGACTGTGGGAAAATTGGAACCCTTATCCACTGGGGGTGGGAATGCAATATGGTACAGCCATTGTGGAAAACAGTGTCCCAGTTCCTCAAAAACTAAAAATAGAAGGATAGCGGCAAGATGCTCTAGGCAGAAGCACCACGCCGTCCCTCCACAACAAAGATCCGAAAAACTAAGACAAACAGAGAATCAACAATCCTGAAACCCTAGAACATCAAATGAAGAGATAAAGAACTCAGCCGAACACCAAACGGAGTAAGAATACTGAAAGAGAAC
>NW_004444091.1:3262766-3266721 GCF_000243295.1 Trichechus manatus latirostris
GAAATTAATTCCTGATAAATACTACAAGAACTGATGGAGCTTGAGGACATTACGCTAAGTGAAATAAGTCAATCACAAAAGAACAATTACTGTATGACCTTACTTCTACAGAAAGATAAGTAAAGGCAAACATATAGAGACCAAAGTTTACTAGTGGTTACCAGGGAAGAGAGGGTGGGAAAGGGGATGTTGTTGCTTACAGAGTACTGAGTTACTATTCATGGTGATGGAAAAATCGCACTGATTAAGGGTAACGGATGCACAGGCAACTGGTGTAATCGATGTCATTAATTTGTACATCGGTAATAAGTTTAACTGGTAAATGCAATGCGATATATATATATGTGTATATATAAGCAATTTTGAATGAGAAGAACTAAGCAGGACGACTCTCACTTCCTGATTTCAAAATGTACTATACAGCTACAATAATCAAAATAGTAACAACAAAAAGAGTCGCTGTTGTGGCTGCTTAACATACACACCTCATGGGATTTGGTTTACTGGTTTGCAGGTCATGGTCTCATGAGACGTTCCAGTTAATTGGCCTAATATCACTTTTAGCACTTCTGTTCTACCTCCTAGTCCTACTTCGTACTGTCTGGGGTCTTAAAGGCTTGCAAGTGGCCATCTAAGGTGGAACAACTGGTCCTTATTCACTTGGAGCAACAGAGTAAGATGACGACTCAGGAATAGGAGAGGGAAACGGAATGTGTGGTTGATTGCCTCTACAAACTGCCTCCTTTGCCACAAGACTAGAAGAACTGGATGGTGTCCGGCTAATATTACCGAACATTTTGATCTAAGATTCTAAAACAGAATCCTGATCAAGAACCTCTGAAACTATTAAACCTTAAACCAAAAATATCCCCTGAAGTCATCTTGAAACTGAACAATGGTTTACCTTAACTAGTAAAAACGATCTGCCTTGAGCATTATGCTTTTTTAAGATCTACCAATGTGGGATAAAACTGACAACAGCAATTCAAAAGATTAGACAGAAAACTTAGGGCGCAGTGAGTTTATGTTAATGGGGGAGTAACAACTCACAAAAGGAGGGTGAGAATGGCTGCACAACTCAAAGACTGTAATCAGTACCACTGAATTGTACATGTAGATATTGTTGAATTGGTGTACATTCTGCTGTGTATAATATCAACAACAAAAGTGAAATAAATTATAAACCAAAAAAGAAGGACTAAGTACATGGGATCAAATTAACAACAGCTTCTCAAAAGACTAGGCAGGAAACTTGGAAGGGCTATAAGTTTATGTTAATGCGGGAGGAGCAAACTCAGAAAAGGAGAGTGAGAATGGTTGCACAACTTGAAGAATGTAATCTATGCCATTGATTACATATGTAGAAGCTGTTGATTGGTGTCTGTTCTGCTGTGTATATTTTCAACAACAACAAAAAAAGACTCCCGATCAAAAGGTATAAAAATACACAACAGAATTTCAATTCTCATTGAATCCACTTTCTGGAGCCATTGAGGCTGCATGAATCCCCAAAACTATCTGCCCTCAGATAATCTTTAACCCTGAAACCATAAACCAAAACTATTCTCTGAAGCCTTTTTTAAACGAAACAACAATCCAGCTTAACTAGTAAAGAATGTCTGTAGTGAGCACTGTGCTCTTTCAAAACTCTTTCATTAGCAAATTTTTATTTTTTTGTAAATTTTTTTGATGGCATGTGTTTTCAATATTGGTCAGTAATATAGATTTTGATAAATATGATTTGGTAATACAAGCCATCAACAAGGTGAGTGGTACACTGGTGCCACCGATCTGTGGTATGACAATTTACCAATAAGAACTAAATAGAGAATTTATTGTGGGTGCCTTTCCACTAGGTTACATAGGGAACCTCTGGTTTTCCAAATATGACACAGAAAAACCAAAACAAACCCATCAGGGCTTCCTAACAATCACACAGGAAAGCCATGATTATGCTTGCAAGCCTTATCTCACAGAAATAAAGGAAAAAAAGGCAAAAGTTTACAAAACTAACATATCCAGGAAGCATTACCTAATAGAATGCTCATCCTACACAACAGTGGGGCTCTAACTCTGGTCTGCTGAGCTTCACTCATTTCAAAAGGGACCCACCTTGATGCTAAATGCATTAAAACCAGAATAAGATACTATCTACAAGGTCCAGAGGCACAAAAAGTGGCTGGTATACCGTTAAATCAATAGTAACTAAAGACTTAAAGAACTTACTCTATGGGATCAAATTGTTAACAGAAACTCAAAAGGTTAGATAGGAAGCTTAGGAAGAAGTGAGTCTATGTCAGTAAGAGAGGAACAAATCAAGAAAGCAGGGTGACAATGGCTGCACAATTTGAAAAATGTAATCAATGTCACTATATTATACATGCAGAAATTGTTGAATTGTATATTTTCCTGTGTATATTTTCAGCAACAATAAAATAAACAAATACCTTAAGAGTACTAAAAAACCATAATCCACAAAAAATTTGATTTAAAAAAATTAGACTTCATCAAAATTAAGAACTTCCGCTCTTCAAAAGACACTGTTAAGTCACAAAGTGGGAGAAAATATTTGCACATTATATACCTTACAAGACTTGTATCCTAAACATATAAAGAATTCTCAAAATACAATAAGAAAACAAAGAGTCCAGTGTTTAAAAATGGGGCAAAAGGTTTGAACCGACAGGTCAGTAACATCATTAGTTATTAGGGAAATGTACATTAAACCCACAAAGAAATAACCTCTATGCACCTATAAGAATGTCTAAAATTAAAAGAATTTAAAGTGTTGGCTAGGATATGAAGCAACTGGAACTCTTAGACACTGATGGTGGGTATGTAAAATGGACAATACTTTGGAAAAAGTTTGGCACCTACCATATGATGCAGTCATTTCATGCCTAAGTTATTTACCCAAGAGAAATGAAAGCACATATCTATAAAAAGATTTGCACACAAATGTTCACAGCAGCCTTATTTATAAAAGCCAAAAAAACAGAAACAACCCAAATGTGAACAGAAAAACAATAATAAGAACCACTGACATATACAACAACATGAGATTCACTGGTTGCATCTCAAATTAATTATGCTAAAAGAAACCAGGTCTAAAATGTACGTAAGTATGATTCCACTTACATAATTCTAGAAAATGTACACTAATTTACAGTGGGAGAAAGCAGATCAGTGCCTGGGTGTGAGAGCAGGAGGTGGGAAGATGGGGAGTGGCAGGAGGTACACATTACAAAGGAATATGAGGAAACTTTTGGGAAAGATGAATATGTTCATTATCTTGACTGTGGTAATGGTTTCACAGGCGTATACATACATCAGAACTTATCAAATTGGACACTCCAGTATGTGTAGTTTATTATATGTCAATTATACCACAATAAAGCTGTTACTAAGAAAATAAAATGGGCTAAGTTTAAAAGAAGGTAGGCAAAGAGGAAGGATAAAAAAAGGAAGACAAAGCACAGCAGTTATCTGTGGGGAATAAAGGGACTCTTGACAGGGCCAACCCAAGACAAAAAAGAAAGCTGAAAATATTCACTGTGAACTTTGGTATGACCTTCTTACTAAAGTAAAGGCAAGTCGTCTGTAGAGAAGGAAAAGAAGGCACAGAGGAGAGAAAGTGTCATTAGTAAGGGCTAAAATGGCCTCCCTCTGGCACTTTGAGCCATGGCAGTAGTAGTTTAGAAATAAACAAGATCTAGAGTGAAGGCCAGTCCTAAATAGGAATAAGAAGGCCCTCAAGCACAAGGGAGAAGTCAAGGCACGACCGATGACGAGGCATTAAATGAGTGGGGAAAGGCCAGGCAACAGACATACTGAAGATCCAGGGCAAAGCAAAGAAAAAAAATAAGGCAACCCATTAGGACAACAGAAAGAAACATGGAGAGTATGAGGCTAAGGAACCACTGCCTCAGTCAGGAACCACTGCCTCAGTCAGGAA
>NW_004444091.1:3267409-3269906 GCF_000243295.1 Trichechus manatus latirostris
AAAGCTTCCTACTGGGTCAGGAACTAATCCCAGGAAGAAGTATCAAGGATTCTGACTCTTTCTCCTACAAGACCTGAAAATGTTTTTGGGAAAGGATAAGAAAGATCATGCAATCATTAATTTGCTACAAGTAGTTTGATTTAATAAAAGAAAAGTCAAAAGGAGTCTGGAGGAGCAATCAGAAGGTCTAAAAATTCCAGTAAATTGATCAGTATGAGTGAAGTAACTTAATACAGCAAGTTAGATGATGATGACCTGCCAGTTTTAGCAGCCCTGTGATGTGATTAAAGGAGAACTCTCACATAAATGGTTGGTGTCACTTGGTCTAAGGATGTTAATTCACTCAACTATAATTCCTCTGAAATTATATTTTAAGATTTCTTTATGTATTTAGTTTACCCACCTGTGCTGCTCTGGGCAACTAGAAGGACAAGTCAACTGTTCAGTTTTAGAGACATTCTGTTCTCTGCCCAAGAACCCAATTATTGTTATGGAGGCACAGCATGGTTCTGCATTATAGCTAGAGACACACTGGAAAGAAAGAACTTTAAAAATAAACAAGGTCTATAAAATTCCATGCTGGTTCCTTTGAAAGATATGCTCACTGTTGCTGGAAACAGGATTCCAAGCCAAACGAAAAAACGTTTTGAAGAGTGTCTTTCTGGACTGTAATTTACTGCTCCTATAACCCTGTACATCTAACGCCAAGATGTGCATTAAAATAGTACTAAGACTTAGCGGAATCTTTGTGGCTATGAACACCAGCCAATCTATTCAGTAACGACAGACCCAGTCAACACCCTTGGTATCAATCTGCAAACAGAATCTACAAATTTGGTCTATATGGCATGGGTGCTCTGGCCATACAAGCACCGTAACAGATTAGAAAACACATATGATCTACCACTTGCTTTGTTATTCTGATCATGGAGGTTGGATGCAAGAATGTAAGTAGCAAAATCCCCCAAACAAGGGACAGAACTTCAGAAAGGCTGTCACAGGGACAGGAGATCCATGGACAGAGGACTGTGTGCAAAGCCAAATGGCTGAGCGTACCAACTTCTGACACACAGACAGCACAGGCTTCCACTTCCTTCTCCAAGTGAGCTAAAGAAAAGGTGGCCGGGAATGCCTGAAACGATTAATGATACAATGAAAGTTAGAATACCAAGATGCTGGGGCTCTAAAATTTGTCTTTAAAGAATAAAATTTATTCCGTGTCATTTTATTCGAATCCACAATCAACGCCCATGGAAGCAGAAGTCAAGAAATCAAACAATGTATTGCATTGAGCAAATCTGCTGCAAAAGACCGCTTTAAAGTGTTAAAAATCAAAGATGCCAGTTTGAGGACTAAGGTACGCCTGACAAAATCACCTCATATGTAATCACCTCATATGTAATTGCCGAGTCCCCTGGGCCAGAAGTAGGATCTGTCACATGTCCGGAGCCATTCTCCCTGCCTTGGAGAGTGAACAAATTAACAAACGGGAAAAAATACACTGCCGGCTCCACTAAGCCAGCAACCCAGGGTAGGCACAGCTCCTTTGCCTAGGCACAGGCATAAGGGATCCACGGACTTTTGAGTGCCTTTCCCCCTGCAGACGCTTGTGTGGGCCCATCTCAGCAGTGTAGGCCCTCATTACCACAGTACAACAGGGTATATACCAGAAGTCTAACTTCAACTGTTACAGTGGTGAAGTGGCAGGTTCTTGACATTTGACACTGCTCTGTTCATTAAGCAGGGTCCTCACCTTCCCACATCAGAGGCCTGAGGACTGGTGGCTCAACCCACACCACCTAGCCACCTGGGATACGGGCGCATGAGTAAGAGGTGCCCCCCAGTCCTTTCAACCAACAGGATCAGGTGCTCATATTCCGGCTGCAAAACCCACCCACCTATGCGCTCTAGGGAACAAAGACACACATTCCTCCTGGACACTCGGGGGTGGCCATAAGCCCCCTGCCTTGCTCAGAGTATGTCACCCTGCTGCAGCCAGATGCCTGTGCCTACACCAATCACCCATACCTGTCTAGGACAGTAAGTGAAAGCCTACACCACACACTTGGTGGCTATCTACCTGGGCACCTAAGCTGAATCCATACAGGAGGAGAGGGTGGACTCCTGAGCTCACGTACCTAGTAACAGATCTAACCACCTGGTGACAGGACATAAGAGCTTCAAAGATGCCAAAAATCAAACTACCTCATAGGAGCAGCCTATTTGGGCACATCAAAACAAAACAAGAAGCTAAGACACAGTAAGCAAACATTAAATAAATAAATACAATAACTTATTGATGGCTCGGAGACAACAATCCATAACAAAGCACATAAAGAGGCAATCCATGATGGCTTCAGGGAGCTACCAAAATAAAGAATCCAGAAATTTCTGAGAGGAGGATAATTTCCTGGAATTACCAGAGGCAGAATACAAAAGATAAATAGACAGAACTCTTCAAGAAATTAGGAAGGAAATTAAACAAAACACAGAACAC
>NW_004444091.1:3285000-3300414 GCF_000243295.1 Trichechus manatus latirostris
GGGATGAGCAATGTGTACAGCACACTATCATCTGTGTTAAAAATTTAAACTAAAAAGTAGGGAGAAAGGTTTAAGTGAGTATATTTGTATTTTCATAGAGTATCTCCTAAACAATACACAAGCAATGGGTAACAGTACTTGTCTATGGATAGGTGAACACATGCCCTGGGCTGTAGTCCTGCTGTAATTACTAAGAGTGCTCCCTTTCGCTCTCAAAAGTGTGCCAGTCTGGATAAATTATATAGTCACCCCGTGTATAGACAGGAGAACTGGGGGGCAGGAGATCATGGGTGAGACTAATTTTTCACTATATACCCTTCTGTACTACTTGAATTGTTTTTAATGCGTACATAAAGCATTTTTTCAAAATAACTATAAAAACTTTTATAAAGGAAGAAAGAGGAAGTTCCAGGGTCAGAGGGGTACAATGAAGTCAAATCTAAATAAAGGCTACAGCAGCAAAATCGAAGATGCTTAGCCACCAAGAAACAGCTGAGTAAGAGAAGCTGACATAACTGGGGCATGGTTTTGTAGAGAATGTGCACGGGCCTGGAGCCACAGAGAGGCCTGCCGGCACTGCCACTTTAAACCATAAAGTCTTGAGTCACTGAGTTTCACTGTCCCCGAGAAAACAGTCATAGGTATGCAGCATCAAGTAAATCCCTGGGTATACAAGCCTTGCATGTTGTACAGCACTGCACCAACGTAAAACTCGCCTTCTTCCCTATGAAGTGGGGACAGCCAGCCAAGGCTAATGTGAGAAAGAAAAAAAACTAAAGAATAGGAGAAAAGTCCAAATAATCCTCATCCTAAGCAAAGCTTTTCCCCAACGCCTTCCTTATCAAAGGATGTTTACACAGCTGATGTGTAACCTGAAAACTGCCGATGTACAATGAAATACCCAACGTTTACCAGACACTAGATGTCACTGACGAAGGGTACTACTCAACCTGCTAGGGGGATGCGACCACACTGCACATCCTGAGTGCACGGATACATGTCCACCACTCAAATGTGTGGAAACCATTTCTGGTTTCCTTTCTTATTCTGAATTTTGAAATATACTTACATGAGTTTTGCTGTTTTTGTTGCTTGGGGCTTGTTTTCTTTGGGGTGAGGAACAGATTTCTTTCTGTTTTTCTTATACAGAACAGTCAGCAGGGGTGAGCCACAAGGCTTCCAGAATGAAGCTGCCACCCTCATTCACATGAAGCAAGTTACGGAGGCTAGTAGTCACTACATCTAATTTATTTAGCACCTACCCTGCCTGTGGCACCAGTACTGCGGGTCAGTGTCACTGTCTTCAAAAATGAGAAATAACAGAGGATCTAGAAGTTTGTTCTCCTGAGAGAGCTTGAGCATCTGAATGATATTTCTCCTACTTTATTCAGCTTCTCACCAGGGACACCCAGAAAATGCTGAAGTGTTTTTTTAGGTCACAGCTAGTCCTACCTACCCACTTACTGTGAAGTTCTGGCAGCAGGAAAACAAGCTCTCAGTGAGTCGGACTGCCAAGCATGACACAAACTTGTGGGGGAGAGAAGGGAGAAAAGTGTGCAAACATCACTTCTTCCAAGAACTGCAGAGGTCACAGAACCTCATGGGATGTAAGCACCATCAGCCCAAGCTTCAGGTTCTAATCCCTCCCCTGTGGGTCTCAGAGGAGAGAGGACAGGCTCTCCCAGAGGAGAGCCTGTGGGGGGTGGCTTGGTGCCACCACTGCTGAAGCCTGAGGGGAAGAGAGCCCAGGCTG
Organism: Trichechus manatus latirostris; assembly: GCF_000243295.1. Taxonomy (NCBI): domain Eukaryota; kingdom Metazoa; phylum Chordata; class Mammalia; order Sirenia; family Trichechidae; genus Trichechus; species Trichechus manatus. Next base: position 3,286,754 of record NW_004444091.1, read on the forward strand.
GTTTTCTTTCCCCAGCTTTCACCCTCCCAACTCCCAGCTGTGATAAAGAACTGCATGCCTCCTCCCCCTGCCCCAGGAAGAACAGAGGGCAGATTTTAGTAAGTCCTATTCAGTGTCAGATCAGAGTCAGATTCCTGTCAGGTCAGAGCACCTGCTATGATGGAGTCTGCAGAGGCAGCACCCCGCCCCTACTGAAGAATTCGTCAATAAAGAAAGAAAGGTTACGCCAAAGACAGAGGGAGGGGGGAGCAGAAGTTGCTTCCAGTACTGCAACATGGTAACACCCACAGATGAGTGCAGGGTTTTTGCTTTCGGAAGCAGAACGTACCCAGGCAGAATCGGGACTGTTCATTTAAACAGAGGACAGCAGAAGCTTCCGCTCCAAAAGCTGTGCTAGTGGGTGGCCAAAAAGCCCGCCTTTTCCCCCACCTGACTCAAACTGTACAAACAGCTTTAGGTAACAAGGAGAAAATTTGTCAGAGGCTCTGTTCCTCTCCATCAATCATAATCAGAGGCCAACCTCCCTGATCAAAGGCTGACCAAGGACAAGTGCAGGGGGTTCTACCAGGCTGCCACTCTGAATCCTTACTTGCCCCAAGGCCCTGAAACAAACCTAAATGTTTATTCATTCCACAAATATTTGCTAAATGAAAGAACCAAGCCTAGTACTTAGCATATACTAAAAGTTTTAACTGTACTATCTCACTTAACCCTTACAACAACCCTCTAAGTATTATCATCCCTACTTCATATGAGAAGACTAAGGTCCAGAGAGATGAAGGCCAGCCAGCTACAGTCAGAGCTGGTATTTCAATGACGAGTTTCAGACTCCGAAATTCACACTCTTAATCCATACCATACATTTTTTTAAAAGGGGAAAAAACAAGCTAGAACCAGGAAATGAAAAGATGAAACAGATAGTTTCACAAAGTAAAGAGGAAAACCAGTAAGAGGGCATGAAATACACACTCTCCTAACCTGTCTGCTGAGACGGCCTAGAAACAATGGTACCATAGCACCAATAAGCATACCTAGTACCTAGATCCTGATTTCTAAATACCATTCTCTAATCAAAACAGTCAAGGCTCCTTAGAGAAAAGGTTGATTCCATAGTATGGCAGGGAAAGAATAACATGAGCTTGACATCTTGTGGTGCAACAAAATAAAGAACCCACTGCCATCAAGTCGATTCCGACTCATAGTGACCCTGCAGAACAGAACTATTCCACAGGGTTTCCAAGACTGTAAGTTTTTATGGTAGCAGACCACCACCATCTTTCCCCCACGGAGCAGCTGGTGAATTTGAACCGACAACCTTTCCATTAGCAGCCAAGCACTTTAATCACTGCATCACCAGGGCTCCTAAAGTAAAGAAATCCTCAAAAAAAATGAACCCAACAAGTCAAAAGGACAAGTCAACTTCAAGAGTCAACTTGACCAAATCTAGGACAATCTGGGCCATAAAATGATGATAAAACCTACTGCCATCAAGTTGATTCCAATTCACAGTGACCCTACAGGACAGAGTAGACCTGCTCCATAAGGTTTCCAAGGAGCAGCTGGTGGACTCGAACTGCTGGCCTCTTGGTTAGCAGCTGTAGCTCTTAACCACTGCACCACCAGGGTCCCAAAATGATGATAGTAACGATTATAATGTAGACAATAAATACCCATGACTCCGTCTGATATTAACAAATAACTGAATGAAATGAATGGATTGATAAATAAATCGAAAGAGTGCTTCCTTACAACATAATTCCAGTTAATAAATGTGGACGGAATGATGAAAACAAAATTACTATTGGTAAACACCACAGTAATAGCTGTTCAGACAAGAATAATCAATGGTTGCTAAGATTATTGGGCAGAAGTATGAGGAGAAACAACGTATTTACACAGTCTCAAAGTATCTCCCCACAAGATACTTGCAATTAGCAAAGGGAAAAATAATAACCTTACAACGGAGAAACCTGACTGCCTTAATTAACCACGTGATCAAAGTTAGCATTACCAGCAATGGGACAACTCAGCATCATGTGCCTCCTGATATGATTCACTAAGATGGACACATCACTTCTTTGGTATTTTTTGCCAAAAATATATAACAAGAATATAGTCATAAGGAAACATAAGACAAAGTTATACTGAGGGACATTCTACAGAAAAAAAAAAAAAGTACTCTTTAAAAAAAGGTGTCACTCATGAGAGACAAAGACAGACTAAACAACTGTTCCAGTATAAAGAAGACTAAGGAGACAGGACAATTAAACACAGTGAGCTGTGACGGACTGAATCCTGGACCAGAAAAAAGGGCACTACTGGAACAACTGGTGAGATGTGATATAAGGTCTAAGGATCAGTAGATAGTGGTCCCTGGTTATGAAAGATGCTAACACTAGAAGCTGGGTGAAAGATGTATGGGAATTCTTTGTACTGTTTTTGCAACTGTTTTGTAGATCTAAATAATCTCAAAATGAAGTTTTTTTAAAAAAAAAAATCTGCAATGACAGTTATATGGGGGTAGGGGAAGCTCAAGCACCGGAGTTAGTCCTCGGTTTGCTAGGAAATGACTAGCTTTTACAGAATCGCAGCCAGTGTCAAAGCCACAGACTTCACTCCTCCCTATTCAGAATCTCATGGCTGCCATTTAATGTACCAAATTTCAACAGGCTTACATATCTAATTTCTTAGCTTAAAACCAAGTGAAAATATAGAATTCAGAGCAAAAAATCATTTGAGATGATCTGTTCGAGCAGTTTTCAAAGCCCACTCTTCAAGGTGAAGCTACCCACTACACCCAGACTCTGCTTAGGGTCCTCATCTCTACATGAGCCAAAATAGCTCAGGATTTCACCTGCTGTACATTGTGGGCTTCCCACAAAGATTTCCCTTGAACAATAAGGTCCTTGGCTACAAAAAAGAAAAAGATATTAAAACTCATAATTAGTCTTCCTCGCTCATATTACAGCTTACAGAGCTCAAGGACTGCAAGGACCAGGTCTACACAGGTGGGGGCAGTGCAGCGAGCTATCAGAGCCAGGTCTCCTGAGTCACAGTGTCCCTCAGGGATTATAAACCACCAGGGGAAGGGAGAGGCGGGCAAGAGCACACACAGTAGCACTGTGCAGCTGACTGCCTGGCACTTCAGCAAGACAACAGGATAACTGAAGAATGGCCTCTGAACTGTACAAAAACATAGTACTGTAATAGGGGGCTCAAAGAATGAATCTGAGTTGTCATGAAAAGAAGAAATTATGTCTAGAGTCCTGGTTAAGGAGACAGGGAAACATACTACACACACAAATGGGAAAGCCCTTACTCTCCAGAAATGTGAGAAAAATGTCACTTGTTACGTATGTTAAAATCCAAAGATTTATCGTTTTTTGAACATGATTTTTAACTTCCAACATTCATGCACTTAACTGTCTCCTGTGTGCCACCTAGGTGCTAGGCACTGTTCTGGGTACTGGGATACAGCTGTGAACAAGGTGAACACTCTGCCCTCACAGAGCTAACATTCTAGCGGCAATAAGTAAATACACATGGTTATATGGAAATGCTTATAAGTAGGTCGTCTTAAGCTAGATTCTATCCCTCAATAAGGAGCCCTGGTGGCAGAGTGGTTAAGCGCTCATCTGCTAACCAAAAGGTCAGCAGTTCAAACCTACCAGCTGCTCCGGGAGAGAAAGATGTGGTAGTCTGCTTCCATAAAGATTTGCAGCCTTGGAAACCCTACGGGGCAGTTCTACTTTGTCCTGTAGGCTTGCAATGAGTCAAAAAAAAGGACCCCGGAGGTGCAGTGGTTAAAGCATTCAGCTGCTACCTGAAAGGTGGGCAGTTCAAACCCACCGGCAGTTCCGCAGGACCAAGATGCAGCACTCTGCTTCCATAAAGATTACAGCTTGGAAATCCTATAAGGTAGTTCTACTTTGTCATTTACAGTCGCTATGAGTCAAAAAAGGGGCCCTGGTGGTACAGTGGTTAAAGCACTCAACTGCTACCTGAAAGGGCAGCAGTTCAAACCCACCAACCATTCCATAAGAGAAAGATGTGGCGTTCTGCTTCCATAAAGATTACAGCTTGGAAACCCCATGGGGTAGTTCTACTCTGTCCTACAGGGTCACTGTGATGGTTAAGGTTGTATGTCAACTTGGCTGGGCCATGATTCTCAGTGGTTTGGCAGTTACATAATGATGGAGTTTGGCAGTTATGTAATGATGTAATTTGCCAGCCTCTACAACCACGTGAGCCATTTCCTTGAGATAACTCCCATTCTCTCACTTTCTCTCTATGTATATACATATACACATAAGGAGCCCTAGTGGCACAGTGGTTAAGAGCTATGGCTCCTAACCAAAAGGTCAGCACTTCAAATCCACCAGCCGCTCCTTGGAAACCCCTCCCATACCTAAAAAGGACACACAACACCTGCTGGGCCTCTTTGGATTTTGGAGGCAACATATCCCTAATTTGGGTATACTACTCCTCCCTATTTATCAAGCGACTGACTCAAAAAGCTGCTAGTTTTGAGTGAGGCCCAGAACAACAGAAGGCTATGCAGCACGTTCAGGCTGCCAAGAAAGTGGCTCTGCCACTTGGGCCATATGATCCAGCTGATCCAATGGTGCCTGAAGTATCACTGATAGATAGAGATGCTGTTTGGAGTCTTTGGCAGGCCCATACTGGTGAATAGCACCACAGACCCTTAGGATTTTGCAGAAAAGCCCTGTCATGCTCTGCAGATAACTACTCTCCTTTTGAGAAACAGCTTTTGGCTTGTTACTGGGCCTTAGCAGAGACTGAATGCTTAACCATGGGACACCAAGTTACCATGTGGCCTTGAATTTCCCATGATGAAGTGGGTATTGTCTGACCCACAGAGCATAAAGTTGGACATGCATAGCAGTACTCCATCATTAAATGAAGTGGTATATACGAGATCCGGCCTGAGCAGGACCTGAAAGTACCAGTAAGTTGCATGAGGAAGTGGCCCAAATACTGATGGTCTCCACTCCTATCACATTACCTTCCATCTCCCAGTCTGCACCTACGGCCTCACGGGGAGTTCCTTATGATCAGTTGCCTGTGGAAGCAAAAACTCATGCCTGGTTTACAGATGGTTCTGCATGATATACAGGCACGAATGTGGACAGTGGCAGGGCTACAGCGCCTTTCTGGGACCCCCCCGAAGGACAGTGGTGAAGGGAAATTCTCCCAATGGGCAGAACTCTGAGCAGTGGACCTGGCTGATCACTTTGCTTGGAAGGAGAAATAGCTGATGTACAACTGTATACTGATTCAGGAGCTGCAGACAATGGTTTGGCTGGATGCTCAGGGACTTGGAAGGAACATGATTGGAAAACTGGTATGTGCATAGACCTCAATGGGCCAAAGAAGTGAAGATATTTGTATCTCATGTGAATGCTCACCAAAGGGTGAAACTGGCAAAGGAGGATTTTAACAATAGTGGATAGGATGACGCATTCTGAGGAAACCAGACATCCTCTTTCCCCAGCCACTACTGTCACTGCCCAATAGGCTCATCAAGTGGCCACAGTGGTAGGGATGGAGGTTATGCATGGGCCCAGAAACATGGACTTTCACTCACCAAGGCCGACCTGGCTACAGCCACTGCTGAATGCCCAATCTGCCAGCTGCAGAGACCAACAGTGATTTCCCAATATGGCACCATTCCTTGGGGCAATCAGCCAGCAATCAGGTGGCAGGTTGATTACACTGGACTGCTTCCATCATGGAAAGGGCAACACTTTGTTCTTACTGGGATAAACACTTACTCTGGATTTGGATTTGCCTTCCCTGCATGCAATGCTACTGTCAAAACTACCATACGTAAACTCACAGAATGCCTTATCCACCGTCATGGTACCCCACACAGCCTCGTCTTGGAGCAAGGGACTCACTCCACAGTAAATGAAGTGCAGCAATGGGCCCATGCTCATAGAATTTACTGGTCTTACTATCTTCTCCATCATCCTGAGGCAGCTGGCTTGACAGAACAATGGAATGGCCTTCTAAAGACACAATTATGACACCAGCTGGGTGGCAACGCCTTGCAGGATTGGGGCAATGTTCTCCAGGAGACGCTATATGCTCTAAACCAACATCCAATATATGGCGCTGTTTCTCCCAAAGCCAGAATTCAGGGGTCCAGGAATCAAGGAGTGAAATGGGAGTGGCACCACTCACTATTACCCCTAGGGACCCACTCACAGAATTTTTGCTCCCTGACCCTGCAACCCTATGCTTTTTGGGTCTAGAGATCTTAGTTCCAAAGGGAAGAATGTTCCCACCAGGAGACAAAACAATGATTCCACTGAACTGGAAATTAAGAATGCCACCCGGCCACTTGGGGCTCCTCATGCCTCTGGATTAGCAGGCAAAGAAAGGAGTTACTGTATTGGCTGGTGTGACTGATCCTGATTACCAAGGGAAATCAGATATTACATAATGGAGGTAAAGAAGAGTATGTCTGGAGCACAGAAGATTCCTTAGGATGTCTCTGAGTACTACCATGCCCTGTGATTAAAGTCAATGGAAAACTACAGCAACCTAATTCTGACATGACTACATAATGGCCCAGACCCTTCAGGAATGAAGGTTTGGGTCACCCCACCAGGCAAAGAATCACAATCAGCTGAAGTGCTTGCTGAGGGTAAAGGGAATATGGAATGGGTGGTGGAAGAAGGCAGTTCTAAATACTAGTTACAACCATGTGACCAGCTGCAGAAATGAGGACTGTTGTGAGTATTCCCTCTTCCTTGTATGTGTGCATCCAATATTTTTGTTTTCTTCACTTATAAAATATAAGATGTAAACGGGGCTAGTACATTTCCGGTTGTACATATTAGCTGTATCATGTTAGGCGCAAGCATGACTTTGCAATCGCCTTTATTTAGAGATTGTTCATGGTTTAAGGAGATGTATACAGGTGCCAAGCTGACAAAGGGTAGACTATGATGGTTAAGATTGTGTGTCGACCTGGTTGGGCCATGATTCTCAGTGGTTTGGCAGTTATCTAATGATGTAATTTTGCATTTACATAATGATGTAGTTTGGCAGTTATGCAATGATGCAGTTATCCTCCATTTTATGATATAATGGAACACCTCCATGATGTAATCTGATGTGATCAGCCAATCAGATGTAAGGGGAGTTTCCCTGGGGATGTGACCTGCATCCAACATATATGGACCTTCTGGCGAAGCTTGCTGGCTTTTGCATCCCATTCATCATCATCTCACTCCAGTTCTCGGGACCTGAGCCAGCAGCCTGCCATACTGCCTGCCGATCTTGGGATTCATCAACCTCCACAGCCTATGAGTTAGCGGTCTGCTGTCTTACCTGCTGATCTCTCATTTGTTAGCCTCCACAGCCCGTGAGCAAGAAGCCTGCCGTCTAACCTGCCGATCTTGGGTTCATTAGCTCCTGCAGCTATGTGAGTCAAGAGAAGCCTCCAACCTGACACCTGACCCATGGACTTGGGACTTGTCTGCCTCTACAACCGAGTGGGCCAGTTCCTTGAGATAAATCAATCAATCAATTTCTCTATGTATGTATATACATACATATATGGATAGATTAGATAGAGATAGACTAAATTAGACAGATTACATTAGACAGACAGGTAGATAGACACAAGCTTCCCTGGTTTTCCTTCTCTAACGAACCTAGCCAAAGACAGTTGCTATGAGTTGGAATCGATTCCCTGGGTATGAGTCGAAATCGACTCGATGGCAATGGGTATCCCTCAATCATTTTTATGCCAGTTTTCATCAGGGCATCAAACCAGTTCTTTGTGTTCAATCATGGCCAAGGAGGTGACACCAGAACAGACTCAAATTTTTTTAATTTGGGTGAACCAGAACCATAACCAGAACAGGAAAATTTACAGGTTGAAGCCCTGCTAGAAACTATCCCTCTTAGAAAACAAGGGCCGAGTACATGCTGCAGAGCAAACAAATCTCTTGCCTATCAGATTTTGCCCAGGGTCGGAAACAGCGGTGCCCTGCTCAAAGATGGTGGCTGACCATGCTGCTTTGAATGTATGTCACTCTCCTCAGCCTGGCAATAATCCATCTACACATCAGGATCCTGAAAGGGCTCACTCCGTCTCTTCCGAGTCTCCCATTCCAGGCCTTCGACTCATAATTTTTCCCATTCTGGTTATGGTTCCGAATCATCCAAATTTTAAAAGTTTGGGTCTGTTTCGCTTTCATTTCATCAGCCACAACTGACCCGGATCACAGTTTATACCAGAGACAAAAGCATGGGAGAAGCAGGAGTGGTTAATGACACTGGACAGCTGTCTCCAGCCATCACATACAGGCACAAACAGACAAGCAACAGGCCTGAACCTGAGATCAGAACCCAAGACCAACTACCCACTGCCACAAGCAACAACACAGAGACAGGGTCTCTGCCAGACGGGGATGGCATGGAGACATCTGACATGCAAACATTCCATCAAAAGGTGTAACAGAGACTGAGAAGAGCATGCCTAGCAAAAAATACGGCAGAGAATTTCAGATGTTAGTCACAACCCCAAGGAATACCCAAAATAAAAGCTGCAGCAGCTATGTGAGGCATAATGGTGCTACAGATGTTAAAACTGACTTTTGTCTCTTCCATCACTTTCTGGCAATAAAATGTTCCCACTTTTGTCTCAAGCCTGTGATCTGAATCCATTCACTCACTCATCACCCTCTCCTGTTCTCTTCCTCAATATTCCAAGCAGAGGCTCCCCTTTCCCCGTCAGTTCCTGGCCTTTTACTGTTATAAGGCTTCAGTTCTGAATGCCTTGACCTATTCTCTTCTCTACCTACATCCGCTCTCTTGGTGATCTCATCCAGTCTCATAGCTTTAAGTTCATCTATGTACTAACACTTCTCAATTTTTGTCTCCAGTCCCCAGCTCTCCCCTGAACTCGAAGACTCATGTATCCAACTGCCCACTTGATAACTCCATGGAGACAGCTAACAGGCTTCTCAAATTTAATACAGCCAAACGAAAGTCCTGACCGTCCCCTCAACCCTGGTCCTCCCACATTCCTCTCCTTCTCAGTTAATGTCAACTCTCGTTCTTGTTGCTCAGGGCAACAAATTCTGAGGAGAAATAAATGCAGTTACATTTGAAATTCGAATGGTAAAACATATAATTTATTACTAAATATAATCCTTACTAAAATATAATAAAACTAACCTATGTTCCAAGAAAATCAACTAAAAAATTATTAGTAATAATAAGAGAATTCAGTATTGGTGTATAGCACCTATTAAATAAAAACACAACTAGAATAAATAAGACATACCCTGTTCTTAGGCAGAAAGACTCAATATTGTAACAATGTCAATTCTCCCTAATTCAAAACATAAATTTAATGTACTCTCAGTGAAAATTTAAATAGAATTTTCATATGGAAAAATTAACTTTCAAGAATAGCCAGGAAAAGTCTGGGGAAAAAAGAAAATGAAACATTAGCTCTACCAAGTATTAGAACGTATTATAAAGTAATGGTACGGGCAAACAAATAGAATAAATGGTTTAGTATTTCTGAATAAGAAGAATAAAAAAGGAAAGATACACATACATAGACAAATCAAAATTCAATATAGGTCAAAAGTTAATGGTATTTCAAATAAAATCAGTGAAGAAAACACTAGTAAATAAATGGTTTACGATACTGGCTAGCTTTGGAGGGATGGGGTCAAGTACGTACCCTAATACAACCTGGTAGAGAGAAAGCTGGTACAATCTCTCTGAAGGCCGATTTAGCAGTATCTGCCAAAATGTCAGAATGCGCCCTAGAAGTATGGATGGCAAAACTTTGTCTCACATACTTTGGACATATTGTCAAGAGGGATCAGTCCCTGGAGAAGGACATCATGCTTGGTAGAGGATCAGCAAAAAAGACGAAGACCCTCAATGAGATGGACTAACACAGTGGCTGCAACAATGGGCTCAAGCATAACAATGATTGTGAGGTTGGTACAGGACCGGGCAGTGTTTCGTTCTGTGTACATAAGGTCGCTAAGAGTCAGAACCAACTTGACGGCACCTAACAACAACCACCAAAATTACAAATGCACATACCCTGTGACCCAATAATTCTTGTTCAGGAAATTTATCCAACAGATATTCATACTTGTGTTCAAAGAAGCACTTACAAACATATTCACTTCAGCATCATCTGTGATACTGACAGACTGGAAACAACCTAAATATATACCACTAGGGACTCATTAAGTAATTATATCCACAGAGACACTATGTAGCAGTTTAAGAAAAAAAAAAGTCTTGACTGAACAACAGAATCACCTGGAAAGCTTCTGAAAATTCCAATACCATGCCCCTACTCACACCAATTAAATCAGTATCTCTAGGAGGCCCAAGAACCAATATTTTTTTAAAGGTCCCCAGGTGATTACAAGGAAAGACAAAGCAGCGAACCACAGGATGGGCTATCTTAATTCAAATCCTGGCTCCATACTCATTAACAACATGACCCTGGGTCAGTTTCTTCACCTGCAAAATGGGGAGAGTAGTAAACCTACTTCATAGAGTTTATTAGGACAATGAAAAAAAAAACATACGTACTACAGCACTAAAAATGGTACCTGGCAAACAGTAAGTGGTCAATAAATGTTAGCTGTTTATAATATCATGGAGTGTTCACGTATGTTTCCATTTATGTAACCAAAAGAAAAATTAATAAACACATATGTGCTTTTGTGTATGTATGGGGTGTGTATCTATACTATATAATAAAGAAAACATAAATGTTAAAACATACATAAACTTTACAAAGAAACTACTGACAATGTCTCTAGAGAGAGATCGTTTCCATTATATACTCTCTGTGCTTAAAAATATTTTATCAACTTATAGGAAATAGAGTACCAAGAAACATGTAAGGAGCCCTGGTGGTGCAGTGGTTAAAGCACTTGGCTGGTAACAGAAAGATCAGCAGTTTGAACCCACTAGCTGCTCGGCGGGAGAAAGATGTGGCAGTCTGCTCCTGTAAAGATTTACAACCTTGGAAACCCTACGGGGCAGTTCTACTTTGTCCTATGCGGTCGTTATGAGTCGGAATTAACTCAATAGCAGTGGGTTTGGTTTGGGTTTGGAGAAACACATTAAACTATACCATGGGTAAAAACTCAGCAAAATCCAGGTGGTGGAAAACACTACAAAAGAACAAACTTATTTTCTTCAGCAAATAAATTTGAAGGTAAAAAATCAGAAATAGAGTATCAGCAATGAGCAAAGTGTGGTTGGACCCTGATTGAACCAAACCTTTTTTTATTTTTTTTTTCAATTAGGACAGTATAAGAAAACTGGAAATTTAAACACTGGCTGAAAATATTTCCAGATAAAATGATACGAGGTAGAATTTACTTCAAAATTAACACAAGAGGGGAGAAGTGGATGGAGTATGGACGGGCAAAGTTGATGGTTGTTGGAGTTGGGCAGAGTACATGAGGACTCATATTCCTGTCTACTCTGGTGTATATTTTACAGTCTACATAAAAAAAATTTTGTGATGTGCATATATATTACCTTTTCCATTTGAAAAACAATCTAGCAACCTAGAGAATGGGAAAAAAATCTGTGTGAATGGATATTATCCGATAAGGGTCTATACAGAAAACCTCAACAATGCAACAAGAACACAAACAATGCAATTAAAATATGGGCAAAGGTGGCTACAATTACTGAACATTTTCAGCAAAAATTCTACAGAAGAATCCTAATCAAAACAGGGGAAATGCAGTATAGAATTTCAAATTCTCCTGGAACCAGACTTTCTGGAGCCATAGGGGCTGGATGAACCCCTGAAACTAGTGCCCTGAGATAATCTTAAAACTTAAACCAAAAATATCCTCTGAAGTCTTCTTAAAACCAAACAATAGTTTAGCTTACCTAGTAAACACTATCTGCCTTGCAGGAGGGGACAGGAAAGCTGGTGATAGGGAACCCAAGGTTGAGAAGGGACAGTGTTGACATGTTGTGGGGTTGTTAACCATTGTCATAAGGCAATACGTGTACTAACTGTTTAATCAGAAACTATTTGTTCTGTAAACGTTCATCTAAGGTACGAAAAAAAAGAATTATGTATGTGAGATCAAACTGACAACTGTAACTCAAAAGGTTTGATGGGAAGCCTAGGGGGCAGTGAGTTGAAGATAACGGTGATGGAATAATCTGGAAAAGGACAGTGAGAATAGCAGCACAACTGGAAGAATGTAATCAATCTCACCGAATTGTACATGTAAAAACTTTTGAAATGCTGTAACTTTGGCTATGCATATTTTCACCAAAAAAAGGTCCTCCAAGGTCGAGGAGTGAGACGGTTGACATGTCGTGGGTTGTTAACCAATGTCATAAAACAATATGTGTACTGCCTGTTTAATGAGAACTATTCGTTCTGTAAACCTTCATCTAAAGTAAAACAAACAAACAAAAAAAGAATTAAAAAAAAAAAAAACTGCCTTGTTACAGACTGAACTGTGTACCCCTAAAAATGTGAGCCAACTTGGCTAGGCCATGATTCCCAGTATTGTGTGATTGTCCATTTTTGTCATCTGATGTGATTTTCCCATGTGTTGTGAATCCTACCTCTATGATGTTAATGAGGCAGGATTAGAGGCAATTATGTTAATGAAGCAGGAATCAATCTACAAGATTAGATTGTATCTTGAGTCAATCTCTTTTGAGATATAAAAAAGAGAAGTGAATAGAGAGACAGGGGGACCTCATACCACCAAGAAAGCAACACCAGGAGCAAAGCACATTCTCTGGACCCAGGTTCCTGTGCTGAGAAGTTCCTAGACTAGGAGAAGACTGATGATAAGGACATGCCCCCAGAACCAACAGAGAAAGTCTTCCCCTAGAGCTGGTGCCCTGAATTTGGACTTCTAGCCTCCTAGACTGTGAAAGAGAATAAATTTCTGTTTGTTAAGCCAGCCATGTGTGATATTTCTGTTATAGCAGCACTAGATAACTAAGACAAGCATTATGCTCTTTTAAGATCTATCTATATGGGATCAACATAATCAGAGCAACCCGAAAGATTAAATAGGAACCTTAGGGGCAGTGAGTTTATGTTCATAGGGGAGGAACAACTCAGAAAAGGAAGGTGAGATAGGTTGTACAAATCGAAGACTGTAATCAACATCACTGAATTATACATGCAGAAACGGTTAAATTGGTATATGTTTTACCGTGTATACTCTCAACAACAATAAAATAAATTAAAAAAAAAAAGTAAGCAAAGGAAATGAACAGATACTTCACTAAAGAGGATATTCAAGCTGCCAAAAGACACACGAAAAGATGTTCACCATTATTAACCATTATCAAAAACCAAACCTGTTGCTGTTGAGTCAATTCCAACGCACAGCAACCCTATAGGACAGAGCAGAACTGCCCCACAGGGTTTCCAAGGAGTGGCTGGTGGATTCCAACTGCCAAACTTCTGGTTAGCAGCCATAGCTCTTGACCACTGCACCACCAGGGCTCCAATACAAATCAAAACTACAATGACACACCCTCTCACCCTGCAAAAAATGACACTGATCAAAAAAAACAGAAAAAAATAAATGCTGGTAAGGTTGTTGGGTGACTGGAACAATTATCCACTG
>NW_004444091.1:3303897-3308641 GCF_000243295.1 Trichechus manatus latirostris
GGTAAATATTAAGGTAACCACAAAGGAAACTAACAATCCTACACATCAAAATAAAAAACAAGAAAAACATAAAGACTCAGCAAATACAAAATCAACAACAATGAAAAAGATGAAAACAAAATACAGAAAAACGACTCAGCACAGAAAATTAAGTGGAAGAAACTGTGAACAACACACACAAAAAAGACATCAAAATGACAGCACTAAACTCATACCTATTAATAATTACGCTAAATGTAAATGTACTAAATGCACCAGTAAACAGACAAGAGAGTGGCAGACTGGATTAAAAAACACGATCCGTCTATATGCTGCCTATAAGAGACACACCTTAAAGACACAAACAAACTAAAACTCAAAGCATGGAAAAAATATATCAAGCAAACAACACTCAAAAAAGAGGAGCAGTGGCAACATTAATCTCTGACAATATAGACTTTGAAGTAAAATCCACCACAAAGGATAAAGAAGGACACTATATAATGATTAAAGGGTCAATACACCAGGAGGACAGAACTATAATAAATATTTACACACCCAACGACAGGGCTCCAAAATACATTAAAAAAAAACTCTAACAGCATTGAAAAGAGAGATAAACAGCTCCAAAATAATAGGACGAGACTTCAGTACACCACGTTCGGTGAAGGACAGAAAATCCAGAAAGAAGCTCAATAAAGACATGGAAGATCTAAATGCTACAATCAACCAACTTGATCTCATGGACATATACCAAACACTCCACCCAACAGGAGCCAAGTATACTTTCTTTTCCAATGCACATGGAACATTCTCCAGAATAGATCACATATTAGGCCGTAAAGCAAGCATTAATAGAAAGGTAAAAAAGGAGGCAAAGGCAGACGTACCTCCACCCGCTGGCTTCACGGCACTGCAGGCACCCAAAGGCAGCATTTTATTTACTGTTGCTACTCAGTGCCTAATACACAGCAGGCACCTTTGTCTGAGAACAAGAACCACTTCAGGCACCCAACAGTGAACAGTGCACAACATGAATTCAAAAATCACTAAAAGGGATGGAGGAAATGTTATGGATATAAAATACGAAAACCAAACCCGCTGCCATCAAGTCAATTCCGACTCATAGCAACCCTACAGGGCAGAGCAGAACTGCCCCACAGGGTCTCCAAGGAGCAGCTGGTGGATTTGAACTGCCGACCTTCTGGTTAGCAGCTGAGCCCTTAACCACTATACCACCAGGGCTTCACTAAGGATATAGTGTTAGGAGAAAAAAAAAAAAAGAGAGACATATTGTAATAAAATTTTACAAATATATACATACATACGTGCGTGCGCGCATGTGTGCGTGTGTGCATGTGTGTATAAAACTACAGAAAATATCTTTAAAAGATAAGAGTGAGTCATGCATTTTTTTTCTTCTTGGTACACTTGTCTGTGTTTTCTTAATATTCTATAATAAACTTAATAAGAAAAATGAAAAACCTTTTTAAGTATATAAACAATAAAAGCTAGAACCTATTTGAGTGCGTACTAGATGCCAGGGATCATGCTAAGCATGTTTTATATATTTACCTCACTTAATTCTCACCATAAGCCTAGGAGAAGGATACTCAGATTATGCCCACATGACCTTACAAGGGAAGTGGCTTCTTGGAATGGATACCTGAAAAGCCTAGACCATCAAAGGAAGAATCCATTTAAAGACAAACCAAGGAATTTCAACGTTCTCAGGCAGCACCACTGCACCAGGAAGGAAGGCCGCTGCACGTAAAGCAGGCTGCTCTCCCAACGGCACTCCTGAAAGTACACCAAGGGGCACATGCCATAACAGGTGGGCCAGCAAGGCCAAAGGAAAGCCTCTAAGAAATGCAGTCCCACACACACTGGGATGCTCACTTTACACAAGGCTGGGAGGTGAGAGAGGCTGAAAGGCCTCTACCCCCAAACACTGAAGGATATGGGAAGAGCTAGCTATAATCAGACAAGGCAAAATGAAATACAGGCTCAGATGAGATGGGTTTAACTGCTGGGGGAAAAGGAGAAGCACAGAAGTACTAGGAAAGCTTTGCTGATAAGGCGAGATTGGCCAGGCTTTGAAGACAGAGAACACAGTGGCAACAGCACACACACTGGGGTTGATAAAGAGAAGTATGATGAAGATGAATTATCTACTAAAGACGCTATTACAAAGCCTGCAGCTTCTCTTTCAAAGTATGCCATTCCCTTCCCAAGAAGCACCCAGATCCCTGTAACAGCTGGGCACAAGGTCAGGGCACACAAAACAAGAGAAAGTACACTAGAGCCCCTTGGTAACACTCCTGACAGGAAGCAAAGTTAACAGTTTCTAACATGCCCGTGTTCTGTCAGGCTTTTACTAGAAGTGGTTAATATTTTAAGTAGATACATAACACATTCTTCTCATGCTGCTGCTATTACTAAGCCTGCAGGGGTGCTGAGCCTGGCTGGGCCCAGGTCCACAGCACTGCTCATTCAGCACCAACACCATTAGAACGCCTTTTCCCTTATACATGGACAAAAAAGAACACTCAGTTCCAGCACTCAGAACAAAGACAAATGTTTTCCATTTCCAAGAAAATCTACATTCTTGGATGCTATTCTTTTTTTTTCCTTTTTCTTCTTTTCTAAAGAATCCTTTTTGCGAGAAAAGCACAGAACCAGCCCAGCCTTATAGAGATTTTCTTGTGGTTCACTGTCCCCATCCTACCACAGGCAAATGTGATGTTATCATTCTGTTAACTACAGCGACACCTGCAGGTAGAAAGCCCTGACCTGCAGGAGCTATGAAGGGAGTTTGTTGCAGCACAAGAACTCAACACGATTGTGCCCGAGCAAAGCCGACACCAGAGCCATGATAAAATGCAACAGAATCACTTAATCCAACAGGTAACTTCTGATACGTTCCTTAAGACGCTGAAGAGTCTGTATGCAGAGATTTCCAAAAGCCGCCCAGCTCCCTAGACAAAGCTCATGGGAAATCCTCTGAGCGCTGGTCACTTGATCAAGTACAATATAAACACCAAAGACTTTATGCAGCATTTTTACATCTTTATCATAGACGACTCTTTCAACAGTGAGGTTTCCTTACAGAATGTAAGCACGTTCTCATGCTATTTTGTACAAACAGGAAAAATTTTGTGTGCCCAAACTCTCTCTACTGTAAAGAATAAAACCAGGATGCTTTAAACAGCAGTGGGCACGAGGGCATTTCTAATCTTCACTTGAAGTACCGTGGCATTGACAGTAGGGCAAGAGGAAGAATGACACTGAAGGCAATTGTTTTTAACTTAACTAGTCAGGGAGGTCCTAAAACCATGGTGATGAGAAAATTACATCAAATTAAAATTACCCTCAAATAGTCCCTAATCACCCAAAAAATATTATACACGTGGCTTTATGTATACAAACCCGTACATATCATGTATAAATGAAAATGTATACTGCAAACACTTTAGAGCAGGAAACAGATCCGTGGTTGCCAGGGGCTGGGAGTGGGAACAGGAACAACTACAAAGAGACACGATGAGATCTGAGGGTTGACGACGCGACTGTTCTGTATCTTGGCTGTGGTGGTTACAAGACTGTAACTGTCCAATTATGGAACTATACTCCAAAAAAACTGAATTGTACTATTATATAAACTTCAATAAAACACAAAACAAAAAAATTAAATTACTGTATTGTATATAATAATGAACTGCTAATAATAAAAATGCATATGTAAAATATTTTTAATTACTGTATTTCATTTTTCTCCCAGCACTTATGTTGAATTTGTTTAAATTAAATAAGCATGTGACATGATTTTACCACAGAATAAGAGAAGGAAGTGTCTGTCATTACACCTAACACTAAGTAAAACCACCCCCAAATGTGTGGCAAACAGAAAAGTCAGCAATCTAAGACCTAATGACTAGGTAACTCATTTTTGGAACAGGTCACCCAGAATGGGCAATGCTTCAGTGTTTCCTAAAGAATAACTACCCTGAGTTATTCAATTAGCAGAACCCCAGATCTCAGTTTATAAAATAAACTATGTTGGACACTCATTAGAAGGCCCTGGGGTATAGCTAAAGGTAGGACAAGGAAAAAGATGGTCTTTCACATTCCATTTTTAGGTCTGCCAAAGCTCTGTGTTTAAGATTTAACTGGATCAACAACATTCATTACTGAAATGTAAAAACTAATCACCAGCTTTATAAGGAAAGGAAAGAGGTCCCAAATAGCCGAAGCAATACGGAAGAAGAACAAAGCAGGAGACCTTATACTTCCCAACCTCAAAACATACTATACAGCTACAGGAACCAAAAAGGCCTGATATTGGTTCAATGATAGACACAGACCAGTGGAATAAAATTCAGAACCCAGAAATAAATCCATCCATCTATACACAACTAATTTTCGACAAAAAGTCAAAGACCACTCAATGTGGAAGGAACAGTCTCAAAAAATGGTGCTGGCAAAACTGGACATCCACATGCAGAAAAATTAAACAGTACCCATATCTCGCACCATACACAAAAACTAACTCAAAATGGATCATGGACCTAAATGTTAGAGCTAAAACCATAAAGTTCTTGGAAGAAAACATAAAGACAAAACTGTGAGACCTAGTTTTTTTTAAGGATAGATTATCAAACAACTACAAATGCAAGAGCAGCAGAAGACAAATTAGATAACTGGGACTTCCTAAATATTAAATACGTATGCTCACCAAAAGACTTTATCAAAAGAGTAAAAAAGA
>NW_004444091.1:3309400-3311631 GCF_000243295.1 Trichechus manatus latirostris
CACTCTCAAAATAGTAGACACTTGTTAGCTTTGGAGATGGAAAAGGCAGCATCAAATATGGGTGAAGGGCACACAGCTTGACCAAGGTAAATGATGTCCCTACAAAGTACTAAGAGAAAAGGATGTCTTTCGTAAAGGATGTGACAAGTATAATCTGGAAACAACACCACCAACAACAACCAAAAAAAAAATCTATGTGGTTACATAAATACGTATATAGGCATATAAGTATATAAACATGAATGTGTGAGTATATACATATATGCACAGATAGAACTATCTATAGGCATATGTATATACAGGTATGTGTGCACATGCATGTATACCCACGTACGTAATGAATCACGTACAGGAAACAGGTACACATACTTTTTAGACATAACCAAACACCTCACCAGATTGGTTTTCGGGGTTGGAAGACTTAGGACCATAGTCCTGTGGGACAACTCAGTTAACTGGCATAATGTAGTTCATAAAGTGCGTGTTCTACATCGCAATGTGGTAATTAGCGTTTGGGTTCTTAAAAGCTTGTGAGCAGCCATCAAAGATATAACTACTGGTCTCTACTCATCTGGAACAAAAGAGAAAGAAGAAAATCAGAGACTCAAGAAAGTAAGTAGTTTACAGGACTAACAATCGACACAAACCACAGCCTTGTCTACCCTGAGACCAGAAGAACTAGATGGTGCCTGGCTACCAATACCAACCATTCTGATCAAGGCCACATTACATGGATCCTTACAGAATGGGAAAAAAATGCGGAACAGAACTCAAATTCTTAAAAAGTCCAAACTTACTGGACCAGTTGTGACTTGAAGACTCCCTCAGACTATTGCTCTGATATACACTTTAAACGTTAAACCAAAATTATCCCTTCAGGTCATCTGTCAGCTAAATGACAGACTGGATCATAAAATAAAGACTATCACCTATGAGTAATGAGTTTCTTAAAAAAAAAAAAAAAACTGTAGGAGACCAAATGATCAAAAACTACTCTAAAGCAAAGATGAGAAGGTAAGGGGACAGTACTAGAGTACTGAAATGGTACAATTAGAATGGATTGAATGAGAATAATGACTCATTGTGAAAAATGTTAACAAATGTCACAGAATAATCTGCATAGCAAATGTTAAATGGGAACCTCACTTGCTATATAAACTCTCACCTTAAACACAATAAAATATTTTTTTAAAAAAAGAAAATAAAGAAGCTGCAAAGTAGAAATTCTTACTTGGGAAGTTCTGGTGGTTCCCTAGGGACTTCAGCAACACCAACAACTGCTCCTGGAGGCTCTGCCTCCTCCAAGCTGTGGGCCTCCTCCTGCACTGCACCCTGTGCGCCTGGAGGTTGCTGTACTTTCTCCATTTCCTGAGGCCCATCCAGTTCTGTGGTGGAGTTAATCTCTATTTCCTGAACTGGGGCTGGGACTGGTTCCTTCTCAGCTGCAGCAGCTGCTATAGCTTTTGCCTCTTCTTTGTTTCGTCTCATCTTCTCTTCAAGCTCTTTTCTCCTCTTCTCATCATCCTGACGGGCCATGTCGTCAAAGGTTTTGAATACCTAAATCAAACAGCAATCCAGCAATCAGTACATCTGCCCGGTACTGTACCACACATTCTTGCAGAAATGTAGTAAAATCTGGTAAGGAATTAAAAAGCAGTAGAAAGGACTAGCGCTGACAAGCCCCATCATGAACTGCTCATTGTGCTAGAATAAATCATTGTCCTAAACCAAAAAGTTTTCCCATTGGCAAAACGGATATTTACTTCAACGTTGCCAAAAGTTGCTATGGAAACAATCTTTAACAGCAAGGTTCCAAAATGAAAAATTCACAAGCCAAGACTCATAATATTTACATACCTTATGAGTCCACCTTTCTAGATTAGAGAATGCATAACTAGATGGTCTTACCTATCATTATCTTTACAGGCCCCAAAATAGCCTTGCACATAATGCAAAGGAACAAATTACCCTAATGCTGAGAGTTGTAAAAGCACCAATAACTCAGACTCAAAACAGGAAGATAAAAATGTAGTTGAACCTAATCCACCACCAGTCCATACAACCAACCTTACTATAGTGCTGCTATCTTTCCCATACTGTGAGAGATGAAAGAAGGTATGAGACAGAGAAAGCCTGAGAATCTAATTCAGCAAACATCTACGATGTGCCTATAATATGCAAGGAACACACACAAAAAATACATAAAAATGAAGCCTTCTATCCTCTAAGCA
>NW_004444091.1:3321692-3323492 GCF_000243295.1 Trichechus manatus latirostris
GGGCCACATAAACCAGAGACTTCATCAGCCTGAGACCAGAAGAACCAGATGGTGCCTGGCAACCAATGACCACCCTGACAGGGAGCACAACAGAGAGTCCCGGATGGAGCAGGAGAAAGGTAGGGTGCAGAACTCAAGTTCTAGTGAGAAAACCAGACTTAGTGGTCTGACTGAGACTGGAGGTACCCCGGAAAGCACAGCCCCTGGAATCTCTATCAGCCCAAAACTGAAACAATTTCCGAGGCCAACTCTTCAAACAGGGATTGGACTGGAGTGTGGGACATAAAGTGATACTTGTGAGGAGTGTGCCTCCTATCTCAAGTAGATACAGGAGACTAAATGGGCAGCTTATGTCCAGAGGTGAGATGGGAAGCCAGAGAGGGTTAGGAGCTGGTTGAATGGACATGGGAAATCAAGGCTGCAAAGGAGGAGTGTGCTGTCACAGTATGGGGAGAGCAATCAGAGTCACATAACAGCATATGTATAAATTTTTGTATGAGAAAAAATAAAAAACACAAAAGAGTAAATAGACAACCCACAGACTGGGAAAAAATCTTCAGAAACAACTTATCCAATTTATCCAATAAGGGTCTAATCTCTAAAATCTACAGAAAACTGCAACAACTCAACAACAAAAAGACAATCCAGTCATGAAATGGGCAAAGGATATGAACAGAACCTTCACCAAAGAGGACATCCAAGCAGCCAACAAATATATGAAAAGATGTTCATGATCATTAGCCATTAGAAAGATGTAAATCAAAACTACAATAAGATATGATCTCACCCTGGCTAAACGGGCACTAATTTAAAAAAACAGGTAAGAACAAATGTTGGCAAGGATGTAGTGAGACTGAAACCCTTATCCATTGCTAATGAGACTGTAAAATGGTACAACTATTACGGAAAACAGTATGGTGCTTTCTGAAAACTAGATATAGAACTACCCCTATGATCCAGCAATCTCACTCCCAGGTATATACCCTAGAGACCTAAAAATAATGACACGAACAGACATATGCACATCTGTGTTCATTAATGCTTTATTCACAATAGGAAATAAATGGAAACAACCAAAGTGCCTATCAACGGATCAACGGATCAACGGATAAGCAAATTGTGGTACATGCATACAATGGAGTACCATGCAACCATAAAGAACAATGATGAGTCTGCGAAACATATCGTAACACAGAAGGACCTGAAGGGCATAATGCTAAGTAAAATAAGTCAAGCACGTAAGCATAAATATTGTATGAACCCTCTTTTATAAGACAAGAACAGATGATTTTAGAGAGACCAATATTCACTGGTAGTTACCAGACAGGAGAGGGAGGGGAAAGTAGACTTTAGACCGTAGAGACTTGTTATTTGTGGTGATGGGAAAAATGACACCAAATGTGGATGTAGTGAGCACAGCACAACCAAAGTAAAAACGAGCATTTCAGCACATATGAATGGATATAGACACAATTAAAGAGAATGCTGACAAACTGTGATAAATGTAACTAAGGTCAATGAACGATTTGTGTAGAAAATGTCAAATGGGAACCTAATTTGCTACGTAGATTTTCACCAAAAACTCAATAAAGGGAAAAAAAAAAAGAGAGAGACTTCAAAGAAACTTCCAACCTGTGCCGAAGATCCTTCAAGCTGTGCATCCAGATCTTAAGTCTTTAGAAATAACTTGAAAGAAAGTTTGAAAAGCCTTACAGCATACCAATAGTCTACTCCCAAAATATAAGGTGAAAGCTTTCAAGTTCTAGAATGGAGTAGCCCAACACTCCCATCCAAACCCTC
>NW_004444091.1:3324186-3325511 GCF_000243295.1 Trichechus manatus latirostris
AAGAGGGACGTGCTACCCTCTCCCTCTCCCATACATGGTCATCAACCAGGAAGTTCCATCTGAGCCTCAAGGCTCAGAGCTTTTATCAGCCTGACCATGGTCATGACAGATTATATCATGCCTCCTGAGGCTTAGTCAGCATCAGGCCCCCAGGTGAGCCTCTGTCCTCAGGGCTCTCATCAGGCTTACCATGATAGATTACATCATGCCTCCTGAGACTTAGTGTCATGGATTGAATTGTGCCCCGCAAAAATGTGTATCAACTTGACTAGGCCATGTTTCCCAGTATGGTGTGACTGTCCACCATTTTGTCATCTGATGTGATTTTTCTATGTGTTGTAAATCCTACCTCTATGATGTTAATAAGGCAGGATTAAAGGCAGTTATGTTAATGAAGCAGGGCTCAATCTATAAGATTAGGTTGTGTCTTAAGTAAATCTCTTTTGAGATATTAAAGACAGAAGCAAGCAGAAAAACAGGGGGGCCTCATGCCACCAAGAAGAGCCAGGAGCTTGCACATCCTTTGGATTCAGGGTCCCTGCGCTGAGAAGCTCCTAGACCAGGGAAAAACTGATGGCAACGACCTTCCTCCAGAGCCAACAGAGAGAGAAAGCCTTCCCTGGGAGCTGGAGCTCTGAATTCAGACTTCTAGCCACCTAGACTGTGAGAGAATAAACTTCTGTTTGTTAAAGCCATCCACCTGTGGTATTTCTGTCATAGGAGCAGTAGATAACTAAGATAGCATCTGGTCTCCTGGTTGTGTGGCTCTCAGAAACCCACAACAAAAGGTCAAATTGCTTTTTAAACCTCACAGGTCTTAGTCCACTCAGACAGGGTCGGAAAAAGAAAAGCTAAGAGGCAGAAAAGTAGGGATGGGGGTTGGGGATGGCCTGAAAGATAGTGCTGTGCAGATACCAAGTCACTTCATCTTATTCTTTATTTTAATATTCCACCCCCACAACAAAACCCTGACCAACCTGGAAATCACCTTTACAAGCATCCAGCATAATGGGGATCTGCAGAATTAAAAAAGCAAAGCAAAGATGTCACTTCGAGGACTAAAGTGTGCCTGACCCAAGCCATGGTATTTTCAATTGCCTCATATGCATGCAAAAGCTGGACAATGAATAAGGAAGACCTAAGAAGAATTGGTATTATCTGCTTTCAGCCAGGATCCATCTGACAACAGCAACGATATCCCCCATTCCATGTCCTCTTCTGAATCTGGCTTGAGTTTCTAGCAGTTCCTTTCGATGTACTACTGATCCACAATCAACACCCATGGAAGCAGCAGTCAAGAAATCAAACGGGAGGTGGGGCCAAGA
>NW_004444091.1:3326871-3328137 GCF_000243295.1 Trichechus manatus latirostris
ACTGATGGCTCAGAGTCAACGGTCAATATCAAATCACAGAAAGAGGCAATCCATGATGGCTTCAGCAAGCTCCCAAAATAAAGAATCTAGAAATCTAGGAGGAAAATTTCTTGGAATTACCGGAGGCAGAATACAAAAGATTAATAGAACTCTTCAAGCTATCAGAAAGGAAATTAAGCAAAATGCAGAACACCCAATAGAGGAAACTAAAAAGATTAGAGAAGAGCATAAAAACAAATTTAACAGGCTGCAAGAATCCGTAGAGAGACAGCAATCAGAAATCCAGAAGATTAACAAGCAAATTTCAGAATTAGACAACTCAACAGAAAGTCATAGGAGCAGAATTGAGGCAAGTGAAGTCAGAATTAGTGAGACTGAAGATAAAGCACTGGACACCAACTTATTCAAGGAGAAATCAGATAAAAGTATTTTTAAAAAATGAAGAAACCCTAAGAATTATGTGGGACTCTATCAAGAGGAATAACCTACGAGTGATTGGACTACCAGAACAGGGGGGGATAACAGAAAGTACAGAGAGAATTGTTGAAGATTTGTTGGCAGAAAACTTCCCTGATATCATGAAAGATGACCAGATATCCAAGATGCTCACGGAACTCCACATGAGGTAGATTCCAAAAGAAAGACACCGAGACATATTTTAATCACACTTGCCAAAACTAAAGATAAAGAGAGAACTTTAAGAGTGGCTAGGGTTAAACAAAAAGTTATCTACAGAGGAGAGTCAACAAGAATAAACTCAGACTACTCAGCAGAAACCATGCAGGCAAGAAGGCAATGGGATGACATACATAGAGTCTTAAAGGAAAAAAATTCCAGCCAAGAATTACATACCCAGCAAAACTGTCTCCCAAATATGATGGCGAAATTAGGGCATGTCCAGATAAACAGAAGTTTAGGGAATTTGCAGAAACCAAAGTAAAATTACAATACTAAAGGTAGTCCTCCGGTTAAAAAATCAGTAACATCAGATAACAACCCAAGACTAGAACACAGGACAGAGCAACCAGATATCAACCCAGATAGGGAAGTCAAAAAAGTAAAACAAAGCTAAAACACTGAAAATAGGGAAACAGATGTCAGTATGTAAAAGACGACAACATTAAAACAAAAAAGAAGGACTTAAAAAACGTAGACATAGACTTGACATATGGAGAGGAAGTCAAGGTGATATAAAGAAATAAAAGACTGGTATAAACTTAGAAAAACAGGGGTAAATATTAAGGTAACCACAAAGGAAACTAACAA
>NW_004444091.1:3331182-3351192 GCF_000243295.1 Trichechus manatus latirostris
AGAAGTTAGAGGGTTGATATGTTGTGGGGTTGTTAACCAATGTTATAAAACAGCATGTGTACTTCTGTTTCATGAGAGACTATTTGTTCTGTAAGCCTTCACCTGAAGTACAATTAAAAAAAAAAAAGAGTAAAGTTCTTCAGGTGACTCTGATGGTTGAGAACCACTTCCAGAAAACACTATACTCTCTTAACCATCTCCTGGAAACTCTGTTCCCTTGGTTCCTTTAAACTTAGTGCTCTGCTCATTTACCTCCCATCTCCCTACCACTCACATCTCCCTTAGCATTTCCTATCCCTTAACTGTAACTGTTCCCCAACAGTGTACCCTCCCTGCAGAGCAGGGACTTTTATCTGCAATATGAAATTCACCTTGTCTAAAACTAAACTTTTCCCCAAAACCAGGTGACAGTCCAGTTAATGCTCAATCATTACTTCAATTATCCAAGTTTGAAAACTTGGAGCATTTTTTAATCACCTCTCCCCTTCTTCTGCCCTTCTCCCCGCCTCTACCACGTCATTAAACTGGTCACCAACTCTTAACCTAAAAGAGTATCTGGAACATAACAGGTGTTTTATAAATGGTTACAGAATAAATGAATGAACTACCTCTGTCAGTTCATCTGTTAAATAAGGACAAAGACCAACCTCTCAGGTTGGGGTAAGGATTAAATAACAGTCCAAAATGTAAAAAAACATCTAATATAATAACTAGTACAAACAAGTACTCCACAAATGTAGCTTTCAATCATCCTAGACAAAAGTGCTCTCGCCCTACTACAGAATGGTTAAATGACAGAGTAGAAACATCTGGAATTAGAAAAATGAAGTTTTGAGTTCCAGCTCTATGATAAACTAGCTGTGTGCTGTTAGGCAAATCACTTAACTTTGCTGAACTGGTGCCCTCATCTGCCACATAAAAATAACCTTATCTACTTCAGAGAAAAAGAGGAAGACCCTCAACAATAGACTGACACAGTGGCTGCAACAATGGGTTCAAACATAAGAATAACTATGAAGATGGCACAGGACAAGGCAGTGTTTCGTTCTGTTGTATGTAGGGTCGCTATGAGTTGAAACCAACTTGACAGCACCTAATATAATAACTTCACAGGGACATTATGAAGATCAAATGCCAAGACTTACCTGAAAGCATTTAACTGTCATACCAAAAAAACCCACTGCCGTCGAGTCCATTCTGACTCCATTCCAACTTACAGTGACCCTACAGGACCGAGTAGAACTGCCCCACAGGGTTTCCCAAGAACAGCTGGTAGATTCAAACTGCTGACCTCTCGGTTAGCAGCCGAGCTCTTAACCACTGTGCCACCAGAGCTCCTAAACTGCCATAAACCAAAAACCAAAACCAAACCCACTGCTGTCAAGTCAATTCCAACTCATAGCAACACTACAGGATGGAGAAGAACTGCCCCATAGAGTTTCCAAGGAATGCCTGGTGGATTCGAACTGCTGACCCTTTGGTTAGCAGCCATAGCACTTAACCACTACGCCACCAAGGTTTCCAAAACTGCCATAGGTCCTGCTAAAAACTATCTCCTATAGCCATCTGATCACTCACATGGCACATATGTCACTGTTATGGATTTAACTGTGTCCCCAAAAATATATGTTGTAAATCCTAACCCCTATACTTGTGATGGAGCCCTGGTGGCACAGTGGTTAAGTGCTCGGCTACTAACCAAAAGGTCGGCGGTTCAAACCCACCAGCCACTCCACAGCAGAAAGATGTGGCAGTGTGCTTCTGTAAAGATTACAGCCTAAGAAACCCAAGGGGGCTCTACTCTGCTTATAGGGTCGCTATGAGTTGGAACTCTAATACAATGGGTTTATACTTGTGGTTGTAATCCCATTTGGGAACGGATTTTTGGTTACGTTAATGAGGCCATATCAGTGTAGGATGTATCCTAAATCAATCACTTTTGACATATAAAACGAGTACACAGGCACAGAGAAGCAAGCAGCGCTGGGGAAAGATCGACGCCAGGCCACAGAAAGTCAGCCAACGAACCAAGCAGCAGAAGTTGAAAAGAGACAAGGACCTTCCCCTAGAGCTGACAAACCCTTCCATTAGAGCCGGTGCCCTGAATTCCAATTTCTAGCCTGATAAACTGTGAGAAAATAAATTTTTGTTCATTAAAGCCACTTGTGGTTATTTCTGTTACAGCAGCACTAGATAACTAAGACAGCCACTGAAAGGAACAGCCTTCAGTTCTGAAATTGAACTCCATTTGAGCCCGATTCCCACCCCTCATTTGACCACATTACCTTTGATAGTTAAACAGTCTAAGCTTTTGTTTCTTTATTTAGACACTAAGGAAAGTAATACCTGACCAACCTGCTTCACTGGCTTACAGGAAGACTTCCAGAGATAATGTGTGAAAGCACTTTATAAACTGTAAAGCCCTAGATAACTGTGGGAGTTATCATCAGCACTATTATCTTTTCCAGTTCCTACAGTCTCAATGCTTAGCTAAATACTCTTTCAATCCCATCAAAAGTCCCACTTCCCCTAGAAAACCCTGATTTCTCAACCATCATTTATATTCCGTTCCTTCCAATGGTAGCACCATAGGCTCTATCACATAATTGGCCTTACATAGTTCTCTATTACTTTCTGTGTTTTATCTTCTAAACTGTAATAAGTGTCGAGGGGAGAGAGATCATTACTTACAGGTGCACATCACCAGTACAGCTGCTGGAGAATATAAAATACATTCAGTAAACACTTGCTTACTACTACATGCAAAATTACACAATCAACTTCAATGAATGAGTATTAATAGCTCCTCATACAATTCAACCTAGGATGTATAGACAACACTCAAATGTAAATTTAATAATTATACAAATGTTGTTGTTGTGTACTGTCGAGTCACTGTGTGCTCTTCTTGTGTGCTCTGACCCACCCCATGTGACAACAGTAGAACTGTCCCACAAGGTTTCCTAGGGTAACCTTTACAGGAGCAGATCACCAGGTTTTTCTCCCGCAATAATACATACACTCATAATAATAACGTTATGACTGTCTCTGATCTGGGAATTCACATTTCAAACAAGATGACCATACCCATCCATCAACACAATCCCTCAGTCATCCTATCCACCTCCAGAGTCTTTTGTCTTTGTAGTTCTGGGGCCTGGACATTTCTGTTGATGTAAATTTGCCTTTCCTCCCGTCTGACCTAACGCCTGCATCGTTTTCATTCCCTGACAAGCAGCCCCTAGCACTTGAAGAGTTATGCACTGTGGGATGAACAGGACTCTATAAACAACTAGTTTACTACTTCTGACACGTTAAGTATCGCGTATATAAAACCGGGTTGCTTGAGAGCCAGTCACAGCTCCCACAGAAGAATAACCTGATATCCGTTCAGCGTTTCAGATTACTTTCACAGACATTATCTCATCTGGTCACCACCACAATCTTGCCAGACAGGTCTACACAATCACCAGATGAAAAAACTGAAGCTGGGAGAAGTAAAGCACCCCACAACTTAAAGGGGGCGGAGCCAGAAAGGCAACTTGGACTGCACGGGAAGCCAGGGAGCAGGTTGCCCTGAAGCTCCCAGGGCCTCCTTGCTCTCAGTGACCGGCTACTGGGCAGATGAGCGGGTGGACACGAGTCAGGAACCTGCCCCGCTCCGCTGTTACCTGCAGCACCAAGGCCTGGGCAGCCCCCGGCGGAAAGCCCATGCGGTCAGACGGGTGGCGCAACAGGCGATAGAAGTCCGTCTTGCGGTAGAGGAAACCGAAAAGCACGCGCAGAAAGTCCTGGACGTTGCCCACATGCTGCAAGATGCCCAGCAGGGCCTGGTCGTACAACTCGGCTGACCCCGGCTCCATGTCGTCTGGCCCACCCAGGAGGAAAGCTCACGCAGTGCTGGGGGACAGAGCAACCCGGACCAATAAGCCACTTCCGGCGTGCTGCAGCTAACGGCTCCGCTGGCCAGCACGGCCGCGGAACTTCCAGTCCGCTCTCGTTCGCCTTAGCCAGGCCGCCCTGGAGATGCGTTGTGGCGGCCGAACCGTGACCACGGTCCCTACAGCCCCTGCCTGGCTTTCCCGCCAGCCAGCCCTCGCTAAAAGAGTCTGACGTAGGAACCAAAGTGGCTCCTGAGAGGAAGAAGGCCTGCGGATGCTGCACTGAAGGCGTCTAGGGACCATAATTGAAATGGGCGGAAGAACTGCGGCTGCGGACAATGGCACGTGGGCTGGAGCGCCACCTGATTCACCGGTTTTGTCACGTGGCCTGTGGGATGCTTGGTAGTTTCTGGGCTGACTTCCCGCCCAGGTATCTTGAGCTCAAGGAACCCTGGTGGCGCCGTTGTTAAGCGTTCCTTTGCTTACCGACCCCGCCGCTCTGCAGGAGAAAGACGTGGCAGTTTGCTTCCATAAAGATTACAGCCTTGGAAACCCTATGGGAAAGTTTTACTCTGCCCTACAGGGTCTCTGGAGCCCTGGTGGCGCAGTTGGTCACTCTGAGATGGCAACGGATTTGGTTTGGGGTTTTATCCTGAGCTGAGTGGCTAAAGCTGGGGCCCCTGTGAGTTTTTTATCAGTGGGTCAGATAAGGAGAAAATTGTCTATGTGGGTTAGAGAATGTCCTATTAATGAAATTAAAGGCGTTGCATCAGAAGAAATTCAAAGTGACTTACATAAATAAAACGAGAAAAGCAATGTAAAATGAGTGCATGCATAAGAGAAAAGAGCTAGGAGCAGAATAAAACCCGTTGCTGTGGAGTGGACTCCGACTCACAGCGACCGTTTAGGACAGGGTAGAACTGTCCAGGTACAGAATAGAGAATGTAATATTCCTCCATTGTGAGATTGTTGTGATATGTGTGACATTTCATAATTGTGTCAAAGTATAATTTTCATACCCTCATACAAATATGGAAACCGGATGGTGTAGTGGTTAAGAGTTAAGCTGCTAACCAAAAGGGCAGTTCAAATCCACCAGGCGCTCCTTGGAAACCCTATGGGGCAGTTCTACCCTGTCCTATGGGGTGGGTATGAGTCGGAACCGGCTCCACGGCAAAAACCATAGATTATCTTTTCTAGTGGGTAAAAATTACTTACATCTCTACTGTACTAAAATCTACAAGTTAACATATATTTTCACCATACACTGGGCTCTAACCAATTATAAACAACAAAGTCAAACTCAGATAAATTGTCCTAGTACAGTGGTGCTGAAACTTTTTGGACTTAAGACCTATTTACATTCTTAGTTTATTGAGCTTTTGTTTATGTAGGTTATATCTGTCAATATTTACCATATTATAAATGGATAGAAATTTTTAAATATTTGTTTTTAAAGAATAACACATAAGTTGACATGTTGATGAAAAACAAGTATGTTTTTCAAAGCAGTAAAAAAAAAGTTTAGTGAGAAGAGTGGCATAGTTCTACATTTTTGCAAATCTTTTTAATATCTGGCTTAATAGAAGACATCTGAATTCTCGCATCTCCTTCTGCATTTACAGTATTTGGGATAGGTTGTTTTAGTTGCAGTGTATGTAGAAAGCCCAGTCTCACACAGATAGGTAGTTGGAAACGGGAGAAGTGTTTTAATTGTCTTTTCAAATAAATGTGGATATTTTTTGTTAAAACTATATCAAAATTCTTCTTTGAAATGATAACAAAACTATACCAAAAACCAAAGTTCTTAAAGATTAGTTGCAGTGTGGAACCTGAAACCATATCAATAAACTTTTCCTGCTCTGCTATATTAATATCTATTGGTTTATCCAGCACTTTGAATGGATCTTTTATGTGCATGATTTTATAACCTCATGCATTAGTCATTTAAAAAATATTGGTTTGTTGAGTTATGCAGCTCTTCCAGATGTTTACTCAGTTCATCATACGATATCAAAAAATAACACTTGTTAATATTGCCACTGATCTCATCAGAGAAGTCCTTAATTACTGGGAAGCTGGGAAGCTCATGGAGGGACAACACAGTTTATCACTTGAAAACTTGAATTCGTTGGCAAATAATACTGTCAATTGTTTTCCTTGAAGTGGCAGGCTCACTTCATTCTTTCTGTCATTCTTTCAAGTAAAAATGGTGTTCCATGAAAAGAGCTACTTCAGCTGGGAAGTCAATTACCCAAGTACTTTCTCTCAAGTCCACCATTGTACTTCAGTATGAAGCTGAGGCTTTTATGTGCACTTCTCTTTTATCACATCTCAATTGTCAAGATTTAATAAAATTAATAACTTTAACACCATCAGGGATATTCTTAAGTGAAACTGACTTTTTTTTTTTTAACTATGGGTGTCAGGCAGTGAAGAATACAATGACTACTAGTGGAGTTTAGTGCCACTGCCTTGATTTATGCTATTGAACTTGTAGTTTTACCCACCATTGATTTTACACCATCAGTGCAAATGTCAACACAGTCAAAAGGCAAATAACATCCTAATACTATGATTTTGACTTTGGAGGCCCCCAGGGTACACAGATCATACTTTGAAAACTGCTGCCCTAGAGAATTAAATAATCCTTGGGTAAACCTGTTATGGAATGCCTCAGTATGATTTTGAAAGGGCATGCAGGAAAGAGGAGGGGGAGGACTGGGGAATACAGATAAGAAGGAGACTTACTTTTGAATTTAATACCATATACATGCATTACCTGTTCAAAAAGTAAAATGAAAAATTAAGTGAGTGGGATGCTAAACATAGTCTTATGGTATGATTCAGCGATCACACTTTTTTGGTATTTATCCAACTGATTTGAAAACCATGTCCACACAAAAACCTGCATGTTAATGTTCATAGCGGCTTTATTTGTAATCACCAAAAACTGGAAGCAACCAACATGTCCTTCAATAGGTGAAACGATAAACTGTGGTACAGCCATACAATGGAATACTATTCAATGATAAAAAGGAGTGAGCTATCAAGCCACAAAAAGATATGGATTAATCTTAAATGTATGTTGCCATAGTAGCCAATCTGTAAAGGATACATATGGCGTGATGCGCATTACATGACATTCTGGAAAAAGCAAAACTATAGAGATGTAATAAGATCAGTAGTTGTCAGGGGTTGGGAGGAGGAAAGGTTGAACAGGTGAACCACAGGAGATTTTTTAGGGTGGTGAATCTATTCCATATAATGCTAATGGTAGATACATGACACCGTGCATTTTTCAAAACCCATAGAACTTTACAGCCCAAAGAGTGAACCTTAATGTATGCATATTCAGGAGGTCAGGGGATTCCAGAGTAGAAGGCAGAATGTCACAAAAGAATCTAGCTATGTACAAATGTATGAAAAAACATCACTGAAGGAGGTGGGGTAAAAGATGCTGACCTAAGTAACTTCGGAAATGAAGTCTGTAAGACTGAAGGCAAATGTA
This sequence comes from Trichechus manatus latirostris, assembly GCF_000243295.1. NCBI lineage: Eukaryota > Metazoa > Chordata > Mammalia > Sirenia > Trichechidae > Trichechus > Trichechus manatus. Next base: position 3,338,575 of record NW_004444091.1, read on the forward strand.
ACTGCTCGTAAGCTGATAGTTGTTTCCCATAGGGATCCAACCAAAAACCTGTTGCCGTGGAGTTGATTCCAACTCATAGCAACCCTATAGGACAGAGTAGAACTGCCCCATAGTGTTTCCAAGGAGTGGCTGGTGGACTTCAACTGCTGACCTTTTGGTTAGCACCAAGCTCTTAACCACTACACCACCGGGGGATAGGGGTTATCAATTCTGAAACCACTATTATTTGTATAATAGAATTGAACAATTGAGTAAATGGATACCTATGGTTACAGCCAGGTTTCTTACTGTTGGAGTGGGAGGTTACAGATAAGGGAGGGAAGGATGCCAGAATGATCCACGTGGTAATGGACTCTAGTTGGAGACATCAGTATAAGCTCATGTTTAGCTCAATATAGATACAGATAATTACATAGAGAAATAGTCATAGAAATGTGAGTATACACGAGTCAATATACACACACCTATTTCCTTGCAATGTCAGCTGAGAAGGCCCAGAAGCAACAATACCCCAGTAGCAATGAACACACCTAGTACCCACGTATTGATTTCTAATACTATTCTCCAATAAAAGAAACCAGGGCTCTTTGGAGAAACCTGACAAACACTACCAGGTGATCAAGGTAAACATCAATAGCTATAAATCATACTGACAGTATGTACTTTTCGTAAGATGTGATGATAATAGCACTTTACCTCTGTGGTCTTCCTCTTCAAAACCTATAACTTCAGTCTAATTGTGAGATAAACATCAGACAACACCCAACTCAGGGTCATTCTACAAAATACCTGACCAGTACTCCTCAAAACTGTCAAGGTCTTCAAAAACAATGAAATTCTGACAAACCATCACAACCAAGAGGAGTCCAAAGAGATATGACAACCAAATGTAATGTGGTATCTTGGATGGGATCCTGGAACAGAAAACAGACATTAGGTAAAAACTAAGGAAATCTAAATAAAATATGGACAGTAGTTAATAATAATTATCTATATTAATTCATTAATTGTGACAAATGTACCACACTAATGTAATGTGTTAATAATATGGGAGACTGGGTATGAAGTATACAGGAACTCTGTTTTATCTGCACAATTTTTCTATAAATCTAAAACTATTTTAAATAGAAAGTCTATTTTAAAAATGTATTAAGATCCTGGTGAAGAACCAGATGGTATCCGGTGGAAAACCAGCACCGTGAGTTTAAAGAGCCTGCCATGGCAGCCATCTAGGAGCTTGAATAAGACCAGATATTGATCATCCATGTGTTATCTCCAATCTCCAATCAAAAGGAGGGAATGACTTAGAAGATAATATTGGAGCCATTATTCCCTGTACTTGAGCGTAAGAATGTGACCCAGCTGCAGCTGGACTCAGAAGGACACACAAGGACTCACAAGGACACATCAACTGGGCCCTGAGGTATAAAGACAATAGTGAGGACAATCTTGGAAAACATCTTTTAGGGAAACTCTCACAAAAACTAATAAAACAGAGCACAAAAGACTACCCACTCTTATCTTTTTCTGTTAACATTTAGTGAATAGTAAGATTTGTTGGACCAATGAAGACCCTCCTGAATGTTGTTACGGAAACCTGTACCAATGACTATTAAGAAACACAATTCAAAATGTAGAATCACAGGGATTTAGCAGTTTCTAGCCAATCGGTGAAAAGGTGAAGCTTTCAGTGGTGCTGCCCATTTGTAATGTTAATATACACTGATGACTCTGTAATGTTCCTCGGACTCGGAACATGGCTCTAGCAGTATACTTGTCCGTTTCTTCCTTTTGCTTTGAATATATGCCAAATAAAACCTTTCTTTTTGCTTTAAGAAAAATGTATTAAGAAAGCGATAATCATTCACGATCCTACTACCCCCCACAAAAGGTAAGTGGATGTGTCTGTTGGTGTTGGTACAGTGAGAAAGGCCCTCCTTTTCACTGCTGGTAAGTAAGTCCAACCACTGAAGAGTCTGCACTGGTAAAAGACCTACTCTATGGCAATTCCGTTTCCAGGTAGCTCTCCCACACCCACCCAGGGAGACACGTCGAAGCGTGTTCATTGTAGCATTCTTTGTACAGGTCACAATTCTGTACCTGAAACTTCAAATGTGAAAGGATTTCAGAATTTAGAACGTCTTTCATAAAGGTAATTTTGTGCTTACTGTACAGTAGACATAATACCCCGATGGGGCCTGGGACAGCAACCTGAAATCAAACTCGTTAACCCATCACCCATTGCAATCAAGTTGATTCAGACTCATAAGGACCCTATAGGACAGAGTAGAACTGTGCCATAGGGTTTCCAAGGCTGTAAATCTTTATGAAAGCAGACTGCCACATCTTTCTCCTGGAGTGGCTGGTGGGTTCAAACCACCAACCTTGACGCTAGCAGCCAAGTGCTTTAACCAAGGCTCCACCAGGGTTCTGAAATTGTATGACTATTCACACCATGTATGATAAATAAAGGGTATAAATAGTTTCACATCTTGTCAGTTTTGCCACCTACTGAGTTTGCCCAAACTTACAAAGAAAAAACGAGGTTTTCACAAAGGGGCAGCTTCTGTCCAGAGATGAAATGGGAAGGCAAAGAGGGTTAGGAGCTGGTTGAATGGACATGGAGAATCAGGGACCGAAAGGAGGAGTGTGCTGTCATACAATGGGGTGAGCAATTAGGGTCACATAACAATGTATGTATAAAATTTTGTATGGGAGACTAACTTGAAATGTAAACTTCATTTAGACTACAACAATAAAAAAATAAAAAGAATGATGTTGGGACAGGGACTAGGAGGCAGAAGGTGACAGAAGAGCTGGTGATGGGGAACCCAAGGTTGAGTAAGGATAGTGTTGACATGTAGTGGGGTTCTTAACCATTGTCATGGGGCAATAGGTGTACTAACTTCTTAATGAGAAACTGTTCTGTAAACCATCTAAAGTGAGAATAGCAGCACAACTGGAAGAACGTAATCGACATCACTGAATTGTACATGTAGAAACTGGAATGGTGTATCTTTGGCTATGTATATTTTCACAAAAAAAAAAAAGAAAAAAAGGCCCTCCAAGGCTGAGAAGGGAGAGTGTTGACATGTCATGGAGTTCTTAACCAATGTCATAAAACAATATGTGTACTGACTGTTTAATGAGAAACTATTTGTTCTATAAACCTTCACCTAAAGTACAATAAAAAAAATTAAAAAAAAAAAAAAAAACAGAGCTTTTGGGATTTGGGAATTCCAAATAAGAGATTATAAACTTACAATAAAGAAAAAAAAAGAACTGGGAACAATCTGATTGCTTGTTAGCAGGGGAATGGATAAACAACTGTGTTTATTCATACAATGGAAAGCTGTACAGCATTTCAAATGACTGGACTAGAACTACCTGTGTCAACATGGATAAATCTCACAAAACATGATGTTGCATTAAAAAAAAAAACCTCATTGCCAAAGAATCTATCAAGTACGGTATCATTTATGCAAATTTTTAAAACAAAATACTGTACATTGTTTACAGATACATCTATGGAATACAAGTTACAAAAAAAAACTTGTATGAGAAGGAAAAACATCCAATTCAAGGGAGTGGGTGCGTCTGTGGAGGGAGAAAGAGGAAACATGGGGGACAAGACCTTAGCCACATCCTTAAAATTTAAAAAGAAAGCACTAAAAGCTATAAAAGACTTTTGGGGCTAACTGAGGAAATTCGAATATGAAATTATTTTAATATTTTAGGTATATCAATGCTATGTTGGTAACGTAGGAGAATGTGTTTATTCTTAGGAGACAGAGCTGAAATATTTAGGGTGAAACATTCTGTTGCCTGCAACTTACTTTCAAGTGTCAGAGAAAAAAAGTATACACACAAAGAGAGATAAAGCAAATGTTAATGAACAACATTGAATTTTAGTTGGAAGGTATACTATTCTAGGGCTCATTGAAGCATTCTTTCAATTTTCCTGTATATGTGAATGTTTCCAAAATAAAAAGTTGATAAGAGAGATCTGTTACAAATATAGTAAAACGTCAACGTGTGTTTAATCTTACTGTGGTTTCTTATGTGTATTTTATACTATTTTCTGTCCTGTATGTTTGAAAGGCTTCATAATTAATTTTTAAAATAATTATCAGTTGATGTGAAAAATATTGGGAAGTTATTTTAAGAAGAGAAAAAAATGCTTAATATTAAACTATGGTTTAACTAAAGACAATACTGAAGCCACTAAAAATAATAATAAAGAAAATGAGATAGAGTTGAAAATGTCAAATATTCCCACCTGTAAATCTAGAGAATGTGTGCCTGGGTGTCTATTATTTTCTTCTGTATTTTATTATTAAATATTTTATTTAAATGCAATGTTTTTTAAAAATTTATTATGCACTGTACGGAGCAGAGGTTTAAGAGCTATGGCGAGCTATGCCGCTAACCAAAAGGTTGGCAGTTCACATCCACCAGGCACTCGTTGGAAACCCAGCAGTTCTACTCTGTCCTATACGATGGCTATGAGTCAGAATCGACTTGTAAGCAACGGCTTTTTTTTTTTTTTTGGTGCTAAAAAGATGTAGGAAACCAAATATTTTCAGACCCTGCCGGTGGGATGTTTGTACAAACTTTCTGAAAAGTAGTTTGGCAAAATCTAGCTTTGTTAGTCAGGATCTTGGTAAGAAAGAGATGGCCCACCCAAGCTGACCAATTTGAAGAGTGTTTTAAAAGGGAACTGGATGGCAACCAGTTTGGTTTTTGGGTTTTTTTTTTTATTTACAAAGGGGACTCCTTGGGTTGCAAAAATGAATAAGCGCGCCACTAAAACAAAAAACCAAACCCGTTGCCATGGAGTCAATTCCGACTCATAGTGATCCTATGGGACAAAGTAGAACTCCCCATAGGGTTTCCAAGGAGTGGCTAGTAGATTTGAACTGTCGACCTTTTTGGTTAGTATCCAAGCTCTTAACCACCACCAGGGCTCCACTGCTAAACAAAAGGTTGACGGTTCAACCCCACCCAGAGAAGCCTTGGAGTAAAGTCTGCTGGAGGATCACTGTGAGTCAGAATTGAGTTGACGGCAATGAATTTGGTTTGGTTTTTTGGACCAAGGTAGCAGAATAAACTATATGACAGAATCTCATTTGTGTAGGGATTTTAAATTATATTCAAATAGATGTGCATATGAATAGGCTTTGTCATCCTTAATTTCTGGCCTTCCTCACTACCCACATCCAAGCCACATCTGCTGGCACAATAATCCCCAATCTGCTCACTACCCTCCTTTTCCACCACCACCTGCCAGGCCCAAGCCATCATCATCTGTTACCTGAACCCCACAATTAACACCTTCAAAGTCTCCTTGCCTCTTGTCCCCCTGGTAATCCATTCTCCATACTGCAATCACAGTGATCTTTAAAAACGAAATCATATCAGTTTTCAGCCTAAACCCCTGCAGTGGCTTCCCTTTCCATTGCATTTAGAGTAAAATCCATATATTTCCCCTGGACTCCAAGGCCCTAGATGATCTGACTCCTACCCACTTCTTCAAACACTGCGTACCACTCTCCCCCACACCAAGCCTCAGCCACTTTGCCCATTTTATGCCTTTAAGCTGATCCTGCCTTGGGGCCTTTGCACTTGCTGTTTCCTCTACCTACAAGTCTTTACCCAAGATCTTTATATAGTCTGGTCCCATCTCATTGTTTAGGTCTCAGTTCAGGAATCATCTGAGAGAGGCCTGCCCCGTCCACTTTATCTAGAGGAGCCCAGTAGACCACCGTGGTGCAATTGAGTTCCTTTATGTGGCCTTTTGCCTTGGTTCTTTGGAAAAACAACTCAGGGGATTTTTCCCCTAAGCAACTGGGCCCCTGAGGAGTTATTATCTTTGCCTTAGTTCTTTGGGAAATACAATTTAAGGGACATCCCAAGTTGTTTTTTACCCCAGAGAATTTGTTACTTTTGCCCCAGGGGAGGAGCCAGTCTCTGCTGGCAGACAATGCTACTTTTGTTACTTTTGTACAAGACCCCTTGTCTTGTTAATTGACATCTCCTGGGTAGTTGAGGATTGGTTGGGCTTGGGTCAGGTTAGGGAGACTCCGCCTTATAACTGATGAGTACTGTACACAAAGGGCTGAAATGCAGAGGTTTTTAGTGCCTCCTTGTTGACAGGAGCCAGGAGGGGAGAGCATCCTGCTGGACACAAAACTCCTGTGCTTAAAACCCTCCTACATCCAGTAAAACAGATGCAGCGGAGAGAGCTTCCAGCTAAGAGCTGGGCTGGTTAGCTGAGAGAGCCACTACTGAGAGAACAGCAGCTGAGACAACTGAGTTATGCAGAGCAGACCTGAAAGCTGCTACACTGGCTATGAGATGGGCCAGTTAGTGGCTGGCAACGGTGTCATGCAGAACTGAACCAACCCTCAAGAAATGACAGGGTCTGACAGCAGAGAGGCTCAATGACAGAGAGCAGTTGAGAGAGCTGCTGCTGAGAGAGTTGCTGGCTAAGATCTGGGCTGGTTAGCTGAAGAGCTGCAGCTCAGAGAGCTGAGCTGAGAGAGCTGCTGCTGAAGGCTGAGAGAACTGAGCAAAGTGGAGTAAAGCAGATCTGAGAACTGCTGCCCTGGCTATGAGCTGGGTCAGTTAGCAGCTGACAGCAGTGTCAGGTGAAGCTGAACCAGCCCACAGACAGACAGTGGAAAGCCCTATAGTGGGGAGCCCAATAGCAGAGAGGCCTGGTGGCAAAGAGCCCTGACACAGAGAGGCCCAAGAGCAGAGAGGCCTGAGGGTAGAGAGATCCCAGTGGCAGAGAGCTGTCTGAGGTCTTGATTGAGAACTGCACCAGCAGGGAGTATTTTTGCTTCAAAGGCTAGCCTGTGAGAAAGCTGTCCTGACTGACAAATTGCATCCTGATCCTGAGTTGAATCCTGTTACTTCCAAGTTAATCCTGATCCTGAGTTGTATCCTGTTACTTCCAAGTTGTATCCAATTCCAAGTTGTCTCCGGAACTGTGCCCCAATAAGCCACTTAACTGTAAGTATAGTTCATGAATTCTGAGAGGCATTGCAGAGAATTACTGAGCCCAATAGAGGAAAAAAGAGTGCTGTGGGAGGGGGAACGGCCGTGTCATAGATAATGGAGAAGTTGGAAAGCTGGGAAATATCTAACCTCTGCCTCATAGGAACCAGATTGTGCTGATTCTTATTCGTGAAATTATGTATTTAACTATGGACTTAGTCTATTATTTTCAAAGAGGTAATGAGGTCTGACATGGTAGACACCCGATACTGCTGAATGGATGAACATTGACTTTGAATACACGTAAGCAATGAGATTTAAATGTGGAAGAAGATTAGGGAGTTTTTAACTTTATAATTCTGTATTGTTCGAATATCTAAATGAATGTGTATTATAATAAAAAATAAAAATTGCACTAGAATAAAATCTAGGAAATAATTTTATAATCTTAGAGTATGAAAGCACTCATGATAACAGAAGCAGAAAGACAGATAACTATGATAAAAAAACAAACTTAATGTCATTATGAAATAGATATAGATACATTCAGAAAAGAGTTGGCATCCATCCACATGGGTGGTCTGGCATGGGGTTTTTGAACCAACTGGGGTGGAGAAGGCAGGGGTATCCACACTGGGGAGGGTAACAGTGGTGATGAGAGATGGTTACATACAGAAGAACTAATCAAGTAAGTAAATACGTTAAGAGTAGTGGGAATCAGGTTTCTCAGTGATGGAGAAGGAACTTATAAGGAAGAAAACTACAATAAACACTATGGTGTTAGATTGGAATTAGAGGTATTAGTGTGAACTAATGGATTTCAGTAAACGTAGATGTTGTTAGGTGCCATCGAGTCAGTTCTGACTCATAGTGACCCTATGTACAACAGAATGAATGAAACACTGCCCGGTCCTGTGCCCTTCTCAAAATCATTTTTATGCTTGAGCCCATTGTTGCAGCCATTGTGTCAATCCATCTCATTGAAGGTCTTCCTCTTTTTCACTGACCTTCTACTTTACCAAGCGTGATGTCGTTCTCCATGGACTGGTCCATCCTGATAACATGTCCAAAGTATGTGAGACAAAATCTTGCCACCCTTGCGTCTAAGGAGCATTCTGGTTATACTTCCTCCAAGACAGATTTGTTCATTCTTCTGGTAGTTCATGGTATATTCAATAATCTTCGCCAACACCATAATTCAAATGCATCGATTCTTTGGTCTTCCTTATTCATTGTCCAGATTTCACATGCATATGAGACAATTGAAAACACCATGGTATGGGTCAGGTGCACAAAATATATATATGTATATATATATATATATAGAAATAAATATCGTTGTAAATGTGTGACTGTATATGTATACATTTGGTACCTACTCCCATCCACAGAGTGGTCTTTGAAGCAGTGGACCCAAAAAGAATAGCAATGAGCATACTTACTGCCCAGATGCTGGCTTCTAAATACCCTTTCCAATCCATAATATAAACCAATTGATAGACCAATAAATGACACAGATGATGGAATTAATAAACAAAGACATTAAAAAATTATTATACCTATATTTCATATGGTAAAGAAAGTAGAAGAAAGATTGAGCATGTTATGTGAGACATGGAAGATATAAAAAATAAACCAAATCAAATGTTGAGGGATGGAAAAGACAATGTCTGAGGTGAAAAATACACCAGTAGGGATGAACAGCAGATTAGAAACAGAAAAAGAAAACATTAGTGAACTGGAAGACATACCAATAGAAACCATCCAAAATGAAGCATAAAAAAAGACTGAAAAATAAAGATCAGAGTATCAGTGAGGTGTGGGACAACTTCATTTGGTTTAATATGCATATAATTGGAGTTCCTGAAAGTTGGGGGAAAGGGAAACAGAAAAAATACTTGAAACTATGGCTGAAATTTTTGCAAATTTATTAAAACTATAAGCCCATGACATAAAAAGCTCAACAAACCCCCAATTATAAGAAATGTGAAGAAAACTACAGCAAGGGACATAATAATCAAATTGCCTAAAAGAAGTGATAAAGAGAATATCTAAAAAGTAGCCATGGAAAAAAAGACAAATTACGTACAAACAAACAACGATAAGAATGACAGTAGACTTCTCTAAAACAATGCAAGCCAGAAGACAGTAGAGCAATATCTTTAAAGTACTGAAAGAAGAGGTCAACCTAGAATTTTATGCTGAGCAAAAATATCTTGCAGAAATAAATGAAATAAAAAGACATTCTTAAAAACATTTAAGGAGAAGGAAAATGATATGATATGAGATGAAAATTTGGATTGTGGAAGAAATGAAGAGCACTGGGAGTGGTAAATACGTGAGTAAATATAAAGGACTATTTTTCTTATTTTTAAAAATGTCTAAATGTTTAAAGCAAGAATAATAACAGTGTATTCTGAGATTTATAGCCTTTATGGAAATAAAATGTATGGCAGCAATAGTACAAAGGCCAGGAGGGAGAAAATGGAAGAATACTGTTGTAAAGCTATTCTACTCTGCATGAAATCATATAATATTAACAGAAGTTAGACTGTGAAAAACTAGAGATTATCCTATAAACTCCAAATAAAGCACTATAAAAAAAAAAAGAGTGAGGGAGGCAGGGCCAAGATGGCGGAGTAGTCAGGTGGCTTCCTTTGTCCCTCTTACAACAAAGACCTGAAAAAACAAGTGATTTGATTGTCTATGAATATCTAGGAGCCCCTGAACAAGGCAAAGCTGAGGAATCAGACTGAGTGGCGGGGTGAGTGAGAGACGGTTCAAAAGCAGCAAGGAGTTCCCTGACCTGACCCAGCGTAAGCTGCAGCCCTTCAGCCCAGACCAGCTCCGGGTGCACAGTGAGGCAACCATACACTCTGCACACTCGCTCAGGAGGCAGTTTCCACATCAAGAGAGATTCGGCAGCAGAGATTCTGCTTGGACACTCCAAACCAGTAAAAAGAGCACCCAAGTGGCTAAAGATAAGTACATGCATGCGGTCTTTTGCGGGGATTTAAAAAAAAAAAAAATTTTGGAAATGCCTCTCTCCCATTTACCTCCTCCCTCCCCGCTCTGCACTGGGACCGGCTGGCTTCAGCAATCTATGAGTCCCCTGGGCCAGAAGTAGATCCATAAGGCACCCTGACCCATTCTCCTGGCCCTGGAGGGGGAAAAAATTAACAAACAGGGAAAAAATAAGCTACCAGATCCCCTAAGCCAGGAACTCAGAGTTGGAACAGCTCCTTTGCCTAGACACAGGCATAAGAGGTCTGCAGACTTTGAGTGCCTTCCACCCCTGTATAGACTTGTGTGGACCCATCTCAACAGTGTAAGCCCTCACTACCACAGTACAATAGGGTAAACACCTAAGGTCTAACTTCAGCTATTTCAGCTGTGAAGTGACAGATTTCTGACTCTTGACACTGCTCTGCCCTTTAAGCAGGCAACTTACCTGTCTGCATCAGGGGCTTAAGGACTGGTGGCTCCACCCATGCCACCTAGCCACCTGCTACAGGGGTCCAAGAATAAGTGGTGCCCCCCAGTCCTTACAGCCAACAGAGTAGGGTGCTCATAATCCAGCTGCAAAACTCACCTACTTACTCGCTCTAGGGAACAGGGACACACTTTCCTTTCAGACACTCAGGCAGCTGTCAGCCCCCTGCCTCGCTCAGCATGTGACCCCCTACTGCAGTCAGACACCTGTGCCTACACCAATCACCCTTGCCTCTCTAAGACTAGTTGAGAGCCTACACCACACACTTGGTGACCGAGTGCCTGGACACCTGAGCTGAATCCATACAGGAAAATTTAACAGACTCCTGGGCACACATAGTTAGTTACAGACCTAACTACCTGGTGTCAGGATGTTAGAGCTTCAAAGGTGCCAGTAAACAAACTAGCACACACGAGCAGCCTACTTAGGCATATCAAAACAAAACAAAACAAGAAGCTAGGACACACTAAACAAATATAAAATAAAATTATAATAACTTATTGATGGCTTAGAGACAACAGTCAATATGAAATCACATAAAGAGGCAGTCCATGATGGCTTCAGCAAGCTCCCAGAATAAACAATCTAGAAATTTTCTGGAAGAAGAGGATTTTTTGGAATTACCAGAGAGAGAATACAGAAGATTAATATACAGAATTCTTCAAGAAATTAGAAAGGAAATTCGGCAAACTGCAGAGAGCGGCAAAATGCAGAGAATGCCTAAGAACACACAGACAAAGCAATAGCGGAACTTAGAAAAGTTATTCAAGAGCATAATGACAAACTTAATAGGCTGCAAGTATCCATAGAGAGACAGCAATCAGAAATCCAGAAGATTAACAAGAAAATTTCAGAATTAGACAACTCAATAGAAAGTCATAGGAGCAGAATTGAGGCAGTAGAAGTCAGAATTAGTGATACTGAAGATAAAACACTTGACACCAACTTATTTGAGGAAAAATCAGATAAAAGAATTAAGAAGAATGAAGAAAATCTAAGAGTTATGTGGGACTCTATCAAGAGAAATAACCTACGAGTGATTGGAGTACCAGAACGGGGTGGGGTGGGGGGGGGAATAACAGAAACTACAGAGAGAATTGTTGAAGATTTGTTGACACAAAACTTCCCTGGTGTCATGAAAGATGAGAAGATATCTATCCAAGATGCTTATCGAAGCCCACATAACGTAGACCCCAAAAGAAAGTCACCAACACATATTATAATCAAACTTGCCAAAACCAAAGATAAAGAGAGAATTTTAAGAGTGGCTAGGGATAAAAGAAAAGTCAACTACAAAGGACAGTCAATTAGAATAAGCTCAGACTACTCAGCAGAAACCATGCAGGCAAGAAGGCAATGGGATGACATATATAAAGCATTGAAGGAAAAAAACTGCCAGCCAAGAATTATATATCCAGTAAAACTGTCTCTCAAATATGATGGCAAAATTAGGGCATTTCCAGATAAACAGAAGTTTAGGGAATTTGCAAAAATCATACCAAAATTACAAGAAATACTAAAGGGAGTCCTCCAGTAAGAAAATCAATAACATCAAATAACAACCCAAGACTAGAACACAAGACAGAGCAACCAGATATTGACTCAGATAGGGAAGTCACAAAAATACGTCAAAGCTAAAACATTGAAAATAGGGAAACAGAAATATCAATAGGTAAAAAATGAAAATATTAAAACAAAAAGAGGGACTAAAAAATGTAGACATAGATTTTTCATATGCAGGGGAAGTCAAGGCAATATAAAGAAATAAGAGACTTGTAGAAACTTAAAAAATAGGGGTAAATATTAAGGTAACCAGAAAGGAAACTAACAATCCTACAAATCAAAATAAAAACCTAAAACTGGAAAAATATAAAGACTCAGCAAACACAAAATCAACAACAATGAAAAAGATGAAAAGGAAATACATAAAGAAAACCAACTCAGCACAGAACATTAAGTGGAACAAAGAAACTGTGAACAACACACAAAAAAACACATCAAAATGACAGCATTAAACTCATACCTATCAATAATTACGCTGAATGTAAATGGACTAAATGCACCAATAAAGAGACAGAGAGTTGCAGATTGGATAAAAAAACACAATCCGTCTATATGCTGCC
>NW_004444091.1:3354215-3358516 GCF_000243295.1 Trichechus manatus latirostris
AATGTAAAATGGTACAACCACTTTGGAAATCGATTTGGCACTTCCTTAAAAAGCTAGAAATAGAAGTACCATACGATCCAGCTATCCAGCTCCTTGGAATATATCCTAGAGAAATAAGAGCTGTCACACGAATAGATATATGCACACCCATGTTCACTGCAGCACTGTTCACAATAGCAAAAAGATGGAATCAACCTAGATGCCAATCAAGGGACGAATGGATAAACAAACTATGGTATATCCACACAATAGAATACTATGCAATGGTAAAGAACAAGGATGAAGCCATGAAATGTCTTATAGCATGGAGGAAGCTGGAACTCATTATGCTGAGTGAATTTAGTCACTCATAGAAGGACAAATATCGTTTAAGACCACTATTATAAGAACTCAAGAAAAGGTTTAAACACATCAAACATTCTTTGATGGTTATGAGGGTGGGGAGGGAGGGTGAGGGTTATTTACTAACTAGATAGTAGATAAGAATTATCTTAGGTGAAGGGAAGGACAGCACACACTACAGGGGAAGTCAGCACAACTGCACTAAACCAAAACTAAGAAGTTTCCTGAATACAATCAAACACTTTGAGGGACAGAGTAGCAGGAGTAGGGGTCTGGAGATCATGCTTTCAGGGGACATCTAGATCATTTAGCGTAACAAAGCTTATTAAGAAAATGTTCTGCATCCCACTTTGGTGAGTGGCTTCTGGGGGCTTAAAAGCTTGCAAGTGGCCATTTAAGATGCATCAGTTGGTCCCAACCACCTGGAGTAAAGGAGAAAGAAGAACACCAAAGACACAAGGTAAGTAGTAGCCCAAGAGACAGAAAGGGCCACATAAACCAGAGACTTCATCAGCCTGGGACCAGAAGAACCAGATGGTGCCTGGCTACCACCAACAACCACCCTGACAGGGAGCACAACAGAGAGTCCCGGATGGAGCAGGAGAAAGGTGGGGTGCAGAACTCAAGTTCTAGTAAGAAGACCAGACTTAGTGGACTGACTGAGACTGGAGGTACCCCAGAAAGCATTGCCCCTGGATTCTCTATCAGCCCGTAACTAAAACAGTTTCCAAGGCCAACTCTTCAGACAGGGATTGGACTGGACTGTGGGACATAAAGGGATACTCGTGAGGAGTGTGCCTCTTAGCTCAAGTAGATACAAGAGACTAAACGGGCAGCTTATGTCCAGAGGTGAGATGGGAAGGCAGAGAGGGTTAGGAGCTGGTTGAATGGACATGGGTAATCAGGGGTGAAAAGGAGGAGTGTGCTGTCACAGTATGGGGAGAGCAATTAGAGTCACATAACAATGTATGTATAAATTTTTGCATGGGAAAAAATTAAGAAAATATATTAGCAAACAGAATCCAGCAGCATATTAAAAGAGTCATACACCATGACCAAGTGGGATTTATTCCAGGAATGCGGGGATCGTTCAACATTAGGAAACCAATCAATATAATACACCTTATCAATAGAACAAAGAAAAAGAACTACATGATCACCTCTTTGGATGCAGAAAGAGCATTTGATAAAATCCAGAACGCTTTTTGATGAAAACCCTAACATTAATTGGAATAAAAGGGAAATTCCTCTATATTATTCAGAGCATATATTAAAAGCCAACAGCCAACAATATACTTAATGGAGAAAGACTGGGAGCATTTCCCCTTGAAATTGGGAATAACACAAGGTTGCCCACTCTCACCACTTCTATTCAGTATTGTACTAGAAGTCCTAACCAGAGCAATAAGACAAGAAAAAGAAATAAAAGTTATCCAGATTGGATGAGAAGAAGTTAATTTATCCCTATTTGCAGGTGATATGATCCTGTAGGTAGAAAATCCCAAGAAGTCCACAAGAAAACCTCTAGAGCTAATAGAGAAATTTAACAAAGTTGCAGGGTACAAGATCAACAACAAAAAATCAGTTGGGTTCTCTACACCGGCAATGAGAAATCTGTATGGGAAATTAGGGAAATAAGTCCATTTACAACAGCATCTAAGAGAATAAAATACCTAGAAATAAATCTAACCAGGGACTTGAAGGACTTATACAATGAAAACTATAAAACACTGCTGAAAGAGATTAAAGAAGATTTAAATAAATGGAAAGATGGTCCATGTTCATGGATTGGAAGACTTTACAGGCAGTCCCCAGTTTATGAACGTCCGATTTATGTACAACCCATAATTATGAACCAACTCTCATAAAGCCTACTGTATTAAAAATTTGAGGTACATGCAATGATTCATAATAACAAACAGGTGCTACTTTGTGATGTGCGTCAAAGCATTATTATGATTATTACTGTGTTATTATGTTAAAGATGTTTTAGTGTATCTGTGTTTCTTTAATGTTTTATGCATAGAAAGGTACACTATATACTATATAGTAAGACAAATATTTGAGTAACTTACATTAGATATGAACCACACATAACTGTCCTGACTGACATACAAATTCGACTTAAAGACGGATTTAGGCATGGAATTCATTCGTAATCCAGGTACTGCCTGTGTATTGTTAAGATGTCAATACTACCCACAGCAGTCTATAGATATAACGCAATCCTGATCAAAATTCTATCAGCTTTCTTTACAGAAATAGAAAAACAAATCCTCAACTTTATAAGGAATGGCAAGAGGCCCCAAATAGCCAAAGCAGTGTTGAAAGAAAAGAACAAAGTAGGAGGACTCACCTGTCCTGATTTTAAAACAAACTCTGCAGTTACAGTAATCTAAACAGCCTGGTACTGGTATAACAATACAGTCAGCCCTCCATATTCATGGGTTCTGCATTCACAAATTCAACAACCTTGGATCGAAAATATTCAGGTGGGCGGGGGGTGGGGAGGAAAGAAATTTCCAAAAAGCAAAACTTGAATTTGCCATGTGCCTAACACTGTGCTGAATCCACAGGAATGAAGTGATGTGTAGGCATACTCTCCTGTAACCTCTCGCCGTTTCACAGATTCTCAGTCTCTCTCTAGCGCTCGATGTTTGAGCATGGTTCACCTTGTGTCTTGTTCATTTGCCACTTGTGTTGTGTGCACCCTTTGTTTCTGTGGGAAAGAAACGGCACCTAAAAAGCAATTAAGTAGTCAAAGCAATCCCTCAAAGGCTAAGTGTGAAAGAGTTGAGGAGAGGAAGGTGCATAAGGCTAATAAGGGATAGCTGGCTAGCTGTGTAAAGCACTACAGCCTCAAGGACTTTAAGATCACCTGAGAATCAGCATCAGCTGATGCCCAGGCAGCATCACCATTCCCAGAAGAGCTCAAGAAACTCATAGAAGAGAAAGGCTACCTTCCAGAGTGAATCTTCCATTGTGATGAAACAACTATTTACATAGCATTTACATTGTATTAGGTATTATAAGTAATCTAGAGATGATTTAAAGTATACGGAAGGATGTGCATAGGTTATATGCAAATACTACACCATTTTATATAAGGGACTTGAGCATCCCTGGATTTTGGTATCTGCAGGGGTCCTGGAACCATTCCCCTGTGGATACTGAGGGATGACTGTAGACACATAGACCAATGGAATAGAAGTGAAAGTCCAGAAATAAACCCGCATGTTGATGGTTAACTGAGTTTTGACAAGGGTGCAAAGTCCATTCAATGGAGAAAGAAGAGTCTCTTCAGTAAATGGTACTGGGAAAATTGGATTTCCACATGCAGAAAAATGAAATAGGATCCATGCCTCACACCATACACAAAAACAAATTCAAAATAGATTAAGTGACATAAATGTGCAAACTAAAACCATAAAATTCTGAGAACAACAAACAGGGGCAATGCAGTCAGGTTTAGCTTTTAACAATAGATTATCTAATATGATAACAAAAACACAAACAGCAAAAGACAAAATAAATAAATGGAACTCATAAAAAATAAAAACTTTTGTTCATCAAAAGATTACCAAAAGGAGTTCCGGCAAAATGGCACTCTGGGCAGAAGCACAACGCCGTCCCTCCACAGCAAAGATCCGAAAAACTAAGCTGAACAGAGAATACAACGATCCAGAAACCCTAAAACATCAAATGAAGAGATAAAGAACTCAGCCAAGCACCAAATGGAGTGAGAAAAATGACAGAGAACAGAGAGCGAGGAGAGATTCATGCAGAGGTCCCCTACCAGCTAACGCAGGACGGATCCGCCATCTTGGACTCCCATCGGAGACCAGCAAACAGGGGGTACGAGAAAGCAGCCTCACGGAGCGTCCAGCGGGAGACAAAACAACCGCATCCTGCCTACCTGCACCGTGCGCTTGACATCACACCACCAAGCAGCACAGGCA
>NW_004444091.1:3359141-3374316 GCF_000243295.1 Trichechus manatus latirostris
ATTGAAGACAAACACTTGGATACAACTCTGCTTCCGGAAAAACTCAGAACAAAGAACAAAAAAAATGAAGAGACCCTGAGAGTTATGTGGGATACAATCAAAAGCAAAAATTTTCGAGTGGTTGGAATTCCAGAACAGGGGGAGAAAACAGAAAACACAGAGAGGATCATTGAAGAACTGCTGACAGAAAAAGATTACCAAAAAAGTGAAGACACAAGCTAGTGACTTGGAGAGTATCTTCAGAAGCCATATATCCAACAAGAATTTAAGAACCAAAATATATATAAAACTTTGATAACTTAGGAACAAAAAGACAAATAACCCAATCATAAAATGGGCAAAGGACTTGAATAGACATTTCACCAAAGAGGACATTCAAACAGCCACCTAACACATGAAAAGATGCTCAGCGTCATTAGCCATCCAAGAGATGTAAATCCAAATCACAATGAGATACTGTTTTATTCCCACTAGGATGGATAATATACTAAAAAAACTAAAAATAACAAATGTTGGTGAGAATGTGGGGAAATTGGAACCATTACCCATTGCTGGAAGAAATGCACAATGATACAGCCGCTGTGGAAAACAGTGTGGCAGTTCATTAAAAAACTAAAAATACCATATGACCCAGCAATTCCACTCCTAGGCATATACCCAAAAGACTTGAAAGCAGACTCATAGAAACTTGTACACCAATGCTCATTGCGAGCACTATTCACAATAGCCAAAAGGTGTAAACAACCTAAATGCCCATCAACAAATAAATGGATAAACAAAATGTGGTACATACATACAGCCAGTAGGAGAAATGAAGTCTCAATACATGCTGCAATATGGATGGAGCTGGAAGACATTGTACTGAGTGAAATAAGTCAATCACAAAAGGACAAATACTGTATGATGTCACTTATATAAAAAGACAAGAAAAGATAAATGTATAGAGAACAAAGTTTATTAGTGGCTACTAGGGGTGGGAGGAAGGGGAAAAGGGGAGGGTGGTAACAGTGATGGAAATAGCACATTGGTTAAGGGTAGGGTTGCACAGCCAATTATTGTAATTGCTGTCAGTAAGTTGTACACCTGTAAAAAGTTGAATTGGCAAAAGTTGTGTGATAGATATATTTACAACAATGACAAAAAAAAAAAGTAGCTTCTGAGGCTGCATATGTACAACCAAAAAACCTCATGGGATTTGGTTTTTTGGTTTGGAGGTTCAGGATCATGGTTTCATGGGACATCCCATTTAATTGGCCTAATCACATGTTTAGTGCTTCTATTCTACCTCCTAGTTAATTGAGTAGTGCCTGGGGTCTTAAACAGCTTGCAAGCGGCCATCTAAGGCACAACTGGTCTCTATTCACTGGGAGCAGCAGAAGAAGAAAGAGTGTCCAGAATAGAAGGAGGATATGGAATGAGTAGGTAATTGCCTCCATGAACAACTGCCTCTTTTGCCATGAGACCAGAAGAAGTGCATGATGCTCTGCTACCATTACTTAACATTTTGATCAAAGATTCCATAGAAGAATCTTTGATCAAAAGGGGTAAAATGGAGAACAGAACTTAAAATTCTTATGGACTCCAGACTTCCTGGAGCCATGAGGGTTGGAGGAACTCCTGAAACTATTGCCCTGAGATAATCTTTAAACCAAAAATATTCCCTGAAGTCTTCTTAAAACCAAACAATAGTTTAGCTTAACTAGTAAAAAATGTCTGCCTTGAGTATTATGCTCTTTTAAGAACTATAAAGACCAAACTATATATGGAATCAAATTGACAACAGTAACTTGAAAGATTAGATAGGAACCTTAGGGGGCAGTGAATTTATGATAATGGTGAAGAACAACTCAGAAAGGGAGGGTGAAAATAGTTGCACAACTCAAGGAATGTAATCAATGTCACTAAATGGTATATGTAGAAACTGTTCAATTGATGTCTGTTTTGCTGTGTATATTCTCAACAACAACAACAAATAAATACAAATTAAAAAAAATAATTTGGAGAAGTCACTAAACCAATGGACTACTGTAGCCTTCAACTATAAAAGAGAGAGACAGCGAGAAATCAGCAAACCCAGAGGAAGGAGAAGAATCAGATTTCCAGAGTTACCACATTATATTACCCAAATGTTCCATTTTCAACAAAAATCACAAGGCATACAGTGAAATAGGTAAAGGACAGCCCATTTAAAGGAACAAAATAAAGTGACATGAACCATCCTGGAGTAAACTAAGACATTGGACTTACTAGGTAAAGATTTTAAAATAATTGTCTTAAGTATGCTCAAAAAGTTAAGGTAAAACAACGATTAAGTACTAAACAATCTATGAACAAAATGAGAAGATTAGTAAACAGGTAGAAATTATAAAAGTGAACTGTCATGGTGTATATCAGCTTGTCTGGACCATGATTCCTGGTACTGTGTGATTTTCCTATATGTTGTAAAACCTGCCTCTATGATGTTAATGAGGGAGGATGGGTGGCAGTTGTGTTAGTAAGGCAGGACCTGATCTACAAGACTGGATTGTGTCCTGAGGCAATCTCCTGAGATATAAAAGACAGAAGTGAGCAGTGAGACAGGGGGACCTCATACCATCAAGAAAGCAGTGCTGGAAGCAGAGTGTGTCCTTTGGTCCGGGGTCCCTGAGCAGAGAAGCTCCTGGTCTGGTGGAACACTGAAGAGAAGAAGGCCGACAGAGAGAAAAAGCCTTCCCCTGGAGCTGACGCCCTGAATTACGACTTTTAGCCTACTTTGACTGCGAGGAAATAAATTTCTCTTCGTTAAAACCATCCACTTGTGGTATTTCTGTTATGGCAGCACTAGATGAGTAAGACATGAACCAAACAGAAATTCTGAAGCTAAGAAGTACAATAACTGAAAATAAAACTTCACTAGAGGAGCTCAACAACAGATTTGAGCTGGCAGAAGAAAGAATCCATGAACTTGAAGATAGGATAGTTGGAATAATCCAGTCAGACAAGCAGAAACAAAAAAGAAGAATGAGAAATTAACATAGCCTAAGGGACCTGTGAGACACCATCAAGTGGCTCAACATATGAAATTATGGAAGTCACAGAAGGAGAAGAGAGAGAGAAAAGGGAAGAAAGAGTATTTGAAATATAATAACTGAAAATTTTAAAAATTTTATGAAATAACGTAAATGTACACATCCAAGAAGCTCAAAGAAATCCAAGTAGGAAAAACTCAATGAGATGCACACCAAGACACATTATAAACAAACTGTTGAAAACCAAAGTGTGTTATTTGTATGTCTGCATTGCACTTTGCGGATAGGCTGTGCCTCAAGCTTCCAAGCAGCCATAAGATTGTTAGGAATGAGGCACATACACCCACTGGCATCGGCCATTCCATTCTGAGTTCATCTGTGATCAAGCTGGACAAACGAGACACTTACACAGTGTTGGCAAAGTGAAAGCCATTATTATTATTTATAGAAAGCGAACAGTAAACAGTAACAGAATCTCAGAGGAGAAATGCTTACCTATGTCCATTCTTATGTTGCTGAGAAGGCACGCTGTGGTTCAGGTCAGGTGCTGTATTCATGTCACCACTGCCTCTGGCTACTACCATGCTGTCCAGGGTTGGGGGGCTGCACAGCTCCCAAGTCATCTGCTCTGCGACTGGGCCTCGGTGGGCCTTGCCTTGCCAGCAGGAAGACACCTGCACAGGGTCTCCTGAGTCTCTGCTGCTGGCCCTTCCTAGGCCTCTGCTGCTGGCTCCTGCCATGCTACCCAGGCCCACATGGTTCTCTCTCTTACCATGCTACCCAGGTCCACACTGCCCAAGGGCCGACCATGCTGCCCAGGGTAGGAGTTGTGTTGCACAGGGCACAATCAGGCCTTTGCTCTGCATGGGGAAGTGTTACAGCTCTTTAGTAGCAAGCAAACCTCCTGCATGGAGGCACTCAGCTCTCTCTCCATAGGCCAGCAAACCCACCACAGCTATCTTTCTCTTTGTGGGCTGACCAGCCCACCATTGCTGACTCTTTCTGTGGGCTAACTAGCACATCATCTCTCTTCAGTGTTACATCTGTTTCTTCTGGATCTAGGAGGTTTTCAGCACAGGGACCTGGGGTCCAAACGACATGCTCTGCTCCAGACTCTTCTTGATGGTAGTGAGGTCCTCCCCAATCTCTGTGGGATTGGTCCTTATATAAGCCTAGCAGGATGGCAAAACTGACAAATCCCCTAGCTGGACTGCAAGGGACTCAGTCCTACTGGGTGGATTTTCAAGCCATTATTTACATAGTAAATCAACCAATCCTTTGCAAAATTGTGGCCCAGCCAATCATTTTGTGGGAGTTACAAGACCATGGCTAGAAAGGCCGTATAAAAGTGATTCATTGCACCGCACGAAGATAAAGAGATAACCTTGAAAATAGCAAGCGAAAAGTAAATCACCACATATAAGAGATCCTCAGTAAGATTAAGTGCCAATTTCTTCTCAGAAACCATGGAGACCAGAAGGCAGTAGGTTGAAATATTTAAATTGCTGAAAGAAAAATAAAACTGTCAATAATTCTGTATCTGGCAAAACTCTCCTCCAAAAATGAGGGAGAAATTAAGACATTCCCAGATAAACAAGAGCTGAGGAAGTTCATTACCACCAGATTTGCCCTACAAGAAATGCTAAAAGGAGTCCTTCAGGTTGAAATGAAAGGACATGAGATAGTAATTCAAAGCTATATGAAAAAACAAAGATCTCCAGTAAAGGTAATTTCATGGCTAAATATAAAGGCCAATTTTACTGTATTTTTGGTTTGTAACTCTACTCGTCCTGTCCTGCATGATATAAAAGACATTATAAAATTTATAAATTTATGTTATTGGGCACACAATGTATAAAGATATAATTTGTCACAGCAACAACATAAAGACAAGGATGGAGCTGTATAGGAAAAGAATTCTTGTATGCTGTTGAAGTTGGCATCAACTCAAACTAGATTGTTATAAATTTAGGATGTTAAGTGTAATCCCCATGGTAACCACAAGGAAAATATCTTTAAAATTTACACAAAAGGAAATGAGAAGAGGCAGAACAAAATGGTTCATTACAAAATGTCAACTAAACACAAAAGAAGGCAGTATGGTAGGAAATGAGGGACAAAAAAGGTAAGATACTCAGAAAACAAATAGCAAAATGACAGCAGCAATTCCTTCCCTATCAACAATTACTATACATGCAAAGGAATATTGTTGTTGCTGTTGTTAGGTGCTGTCAAGTTGGCATTCTTTTCCTAATAATAATAAGAAGAAGAAATACTATTCAACCATCTGTCTTGGAAGAAGTACAGCCAGAATGCTCCTTAGAAGCAAGGATGACAAGACTTTGTCTCACATACTTTGGACATGTTATCAGGAGGGACCAGTCCCTGGAGAAGTACATCATGCTTGGTAAAGTGGAGGGTTAGCGAAAAAGAGGAATACCCTCAATGAGTTGACACAGTGGCTGCAACAATGAGTTCGAGCATAGCAACGATCGCGGGCATGGCGCAGGACCAGGCAGTGTTTCCTTCTGTTGTTCATAGGGTCGCTATGCGTCAGAAGCAATCTGACGGCACCTAACAACAACAAAGATTATTCAACCATAAAGAGAAATAAAGTTCTGATACAAGCTACAACATGGATAAACCTTGAAAACATTGTACTAAGTGAAATAAGTCAGACACAAAAGGGCAAATATTGTATGGTCTCACTTATTTAAAGTATTTAGAATAAGCAAATGCCTAGAGACAAATGTAGATAGGTGGTTACCAGGGGCTGTGGGCGGGAGGATGGGAAATTATTGCCTAATGGATACTGACTTCCTGTTTCAGGTGATGAAAAAATTTTGAAGGTGAATGGTGGTGATAGTAACACAGCATTGTGAATATAATTAATGGCACTGAATTGTACCCTTAAAAATGGTTAGACTGACAAGTTTTATGTTATATATATTTTACTACAATAAATTTTTTTATTAAAAAAAAATAACAAAGAAGAGGAGCAGGAGAAGCAAGCCAGGGCAATCCTTCCCTGAGATTTTTCTAGCTAGAGCTGGCAAGAAAGAACTCTCTTCTCTGGTGCTAGAGCTGTTAGAATGGGAGCAGTGGGATGGGGCAGCCATGTTATCTACTGCGTGGAGAAAGTGGTAGAAGGAGACCAACACACAAAGGGAACTAAAGACAGTAAGACAAGATAGAGTGCCACTAGGGCCCCAATTTGAGGTCCAGTCATCCTGGGACCAGCTCTGCTCTTTTATGCTTAAGCCAGTAGGGTAGACAGCCTCCAAGATGGTCTCAATGATCCTCACCTCCTGATGTCCATGCCCTTGTATGTTCTTCTCACACATTGGATCAGGGATAGTCTATGTGACTGATACAATATGGAAGACATGACCTATGTAATTTCCAAGGCAAGGTCGTAAAAGAAACTACTTCTTCCACCTTCATCTCTTGGATCATTTGCTCTTGGGGAAGCTAGCTACCATGTCATGAGGACGCTCAAGTAGCCCTGTGGGGAGAAAAACTAAGTATTCCTGCTACAGCCAGCAGCAACTTACCAGCTACACGAGTGAGCCAGCCTATAAGCAGATTCTCCACCCCAGTCAAGCCATTGGATGATTGTACTTCTACCCACTATCTGACTGCAACCTCATGAGAGACCCTGAGCTAGAACCACCTATCTAAGCTACTGCCAAATTCCTCACCTACAGAAACTGTCAGAGATAATAATTATTGTTGTTTTAAGCCACTGTCTCAGCTACCTCATGCTGCTATAACAAAATATACTACAAATGGATGGCTTTAAAGAGCAGAAATTTATTTTCTCACAGTTCAGGAGGCTAGAAATCCAAATTCAGGGTGTGACTCTAGGGGGAGTTCCTTCTTTGTCTATTTCAGCTTCTAGTAGATACGGTCATTAGAGTTCCTGGGCTTGTAGATGCATCTGCCATGTGTGTCCGTCTTCGTATGGCATCTTCCCTCTGTGTGTCTTTGTGTCTATTTTTCTCTCTTCAGAACTCAAAACTAATTAGGTTTAGGACCCACCCTACTCTGATATGACCTCATTAACATAGCAAAAGAAAATCTCTCTTTCCAAACAGGGTCATAGTTACAGATACAGGGGTTAGGATTTCACCACCTATTTTGGGGGGTGTCTTAGGCTGGGTTCTCTAGAGGAGCAAAACCAGTGAAGCATATATATAAACAGAGAGAGAGAGAGAGAGAGATTTATTTCAAGGAAATGACCACACAGTTGTGGAGGCTAGAAAATCCCAAATCCGTGGGTCAGATATCAGGCCGTAGGCTTCTTCTGACTCACATGGTTGAAGGGGCTGATGAACCACAAATTGGCAGTCAGATGGTAGGCTGCTGGCAGGCTACTGGCTCACAGGACTGTGGGAGCTGGTAAATCCCAAAATCTGCAGGTAAGATGGCAGGCTGCTGGCTCACGTCCCAAGAACCAGAGGTCGGAGGATGACGAAGGGGATGCAGAATCCACAGAGAGAGTGAAACTTGCTGGAATATCCATTTATATACTAGAGGCAGGCCACACCCTCAAGGAAACTCCCTTTTCAACTGATTGGCTGATTATAGCAGATCTCATCATGGAAGTGATATTATTTCAGATCTCATCATAGAAGTGATTATGTTATATTATGGAGGAACAATCAGTACAATGTCTGGCAAACCACTGAGAATCATAGCCTAGCCAAGTCGACACATAACATTAACCATCGCTGGGGGACATAATTTAATCCATAACAACTAGTAAGTTTTGGGATAATTTATTACACTGCTATAGATAACTAATATCACTAGCATGAATTACGAGAATCTCACGTAATACAGTGTGGACTGGATGTGAGTGGTGAAGAAGACATCAAGAATGACTCCTGGCTTCTGATTCATGCAGCAGGAAGAATGGTGTTATAAGTCATGGTGAAAGAATGCTGGAGGAGAGCCAGTTTATTCTGGAGCCTTTCTAGATTCTGCCAGACTAAGGCAGCTGTAGCAGCTTAGAAGATTATAGACCAACGGTTTAAGACATTATAGATCAAGTCTTTGCTAACCACAGGTGTGCTGGAACCTACTTGTACCAGCTAGTGAAAGCCATTCCCAACTCCATGTTCAGTGACATGACATCGGTAGATTGACGTTGACCACACTGGGAATATTTACAGCACAAAAATCAGACAACACTACAAATCAGAGCTTTTTTTTTTTTTTTTTTTTTTGAGGGATAGGGGCTTGTTAACCATTTATAAGCACACCCAAGCACCTAACTTAAAAAACAAAACAAAATCTCTTACTCTATGATGTCTTTTGAAAGTATATTTTAAGAGATCTGTGGTGTTTGTGCCTTGCCACTGTGGAGAGTCACGGCAGCACCCAGGCGGCCCCATAAATGGAAAGGTTCTAATGGCTGGTTCCTTGCCACTGCTGTTGCTCCTGTGGAGACCAATGATAGCTGAGCTGATCCTCCTACACAGGTGAAGGAGCACCTGGGAACCAGATGACAATGCCATCCCACCCCTTTCTTGCTACTAGTATGCCCCCTGTAATTTCCTTCCTGGAAATTTCACATCTCCCTTTAAATCAGATTGTAAACAAATCAACTCATTTAATGCATGTCTTGAGAAAAGTCAACACTAATAGATACGAAAAATAAAGAGAAGGAAAGGTTAAAAAAAAAAGAAAGAAAGAAAACCTCTTACTCTACTGTCCTCTCTGGCTAGTGCCCTACCTCTTTCTTTGTTTCACAGCCAAACTTCTTGAAAGAGTTGCCCACATTTGTTGTTTTAATTTCCTCACACCCCACTGGCTCTCAGTCCACTCAGATCAAGCATTTGTCCCCATTATTCCTCCATGATGACTTAATTAACTTCCATGCCACTAAATTCAACGGGCATATTTCAGTCCTCAGCTGATCAGCAGCAGCATTTGGTGATATTAAGCAATCAGGAGACAGAAATCACACAGTGATTTAAACAGAGAAAATTTAATATAAAAACTATTAAATTATAATAAAAGAGTAAGTGTAAGATGTAAAAGAACTGTAGGGTATCCTAGAGCTGAGGGAGACTACCCAAGAATGAAAAAACTTAGAAGGGAATTCAGACCTCATTGGAGAAAGTGTAGTTGCAGCCCACTAGATGGCAAAGAAATTCACTGGTTTTCTCAGGCCAGAGCTGGTTTGCAGTCACTGGGTGTGCAGTCCAGGGAGGCTAAGATCAGCCACCTCTGACACCAAATGTGTGGTAGTTAACAAATCCCACTCCGCATACCATCTGTGTTCTGTAAAAATCTCAGCCTCCTTTCCCTGGTCAGTCCAGACCCCAGCTGCTCCACACAGCCCTTTTTCTCTCATCCCCATTCACCTGGGGCTAGGTCAAAGGGTACCAGCCCCTCCTCTTTCTCATCTCCATTCAGTCAGGTCTAGTTCAGTGGGTACTGGCCCCTTCTCTATTTCTTAGGTCCAATAATCCATTGAAAAAACTCACAAACTCCAGGGAAAGGGCTATCTTTAATCTAGCAGGAAAAAAGGATAAAAACACATAGGGCAGGGTCCAGGAGGAGTCTCGGCACAGAACTTCCATATCCCTAGGGGATACACTTATCTTCCCAAGAGCAGATGTTTCCTCTCATTGAGCCCCCATCTTCCAAGGCCTTCATTGGCCTCACCATGTGGCCATGATAGATTATATCATTCCTCCTGAGAATTAATCAGCATCAGGCCCCCAGGTGGTCCCTCTTGGTCTGGTCAGCCCCTACTCATTGGCCTGCTCTCAAGAACCAGGACCAAAGGCCAAACTGTTTACCGCAAGGGTGTTCCACACCTGGCACTGGGCAAGCAGGAAGCAATCCTGAGGGGCTCAGGCAAGTTGCAGCCACCGGACATGTACATGGGTGAGCAAAGACATGGCCTCCATTGTCTACCCAGGACTGTCTAGTGTGCACTGGAAGCCTGGAGTACACAGTGACTGTGTCAGGAGGTTAGTCAGAAGGTGCAGGCCAGGGCTGCAAGATTGCTGAGGAATGACACATTCTTGAATCGCGGCTGGGGCAGACCACCCTACTGACCAGCACTGCAGTCCCCAGAACCAGCTGGAGAAAGTCCTTCCTCTTGCAATGCCCCTCCAGTGCCCTCTACTAAGAAAGCTTAACATTGCACTCCTTGTTAAAGGAGAAATACTTCAAGGAATTCTATTATCACAGAGCAGGTATTGAAGGGTGAATTTGGAACTGAGAGGCAAAAAAAATTGATAACTGGCACTATTCTGTTCTCTCTGATGATTCTTAAAATCTCTTTGTTATGGTATTCTTAGTTTCATTATGAGGTGTCTAGGTATAAATTTCTTTTATTTATCGTCCTTGGGATTCTTTGTGTTTACCAAATCTGAGGATTTTTATCTTTCACCATTTCTGAAAAATTATTAGCCATTATCTCTTTGGATACCTCCTCTCCCACATTTTCTTAATTATCCCCTTCTGGAATTCCAGTCAGACTTATGGTAGGCCTTCTCACATTCTCCTTTACCATTTCTTAACTTTTTGTTCATATTTTCACTTCACTGAGTCTCTAGGCTATTTATATATATATTTTTTAGATCTGTCTTGCAGTTTACTAATTCTCTCTTCAGCTGTGCCTAATTTGCTGTATAACCTGTCCATTGAGGGTTTTTGTTTTTTTGGTTTTTTTGGTAACAGCTTTATTGAGATACAATTCACCCATTTAAAGCATAATATTAAATGGCTTTTAGTATATTCACAAAGTTGTACAACCATTGCCACAATCAATTTTAGAACATCTCCATGACCTCCAAAAAGAAACCCCATACCCTTGAGCTATCAGCGCCACTCCCCCCGGCCCCATCCATCCAGCCATAAGCAACCATTAATCTATTTTCTGTCTCTATAGCTTTGCCTATTCTGGACATTTCATATTAAGGGAATCATGTAATATGTAGTCTTTTGTGGCTGGTTTCTTTCACATAGCATAATCTTTTCAAGTAGCATATATCAGTACTTTTTTACATTTTCTGGTTGAATAATATCCCATTGTATGGATATGTCACATCTTATTTATCTATTCATCAGTTGATGGACATTTGGGTTGTTTTCAACTTTGGGCTGTTATGAATAAAGCTGTTGTGAACATTTGTGTACAAGTTCTTTTTTTGAGGACATATGTTTTCATTTCTAATGGAGTAGAATATCTGGGTAAAATGATAACTCTATGTTTAACCTTTTGAGGAACTACAGACTGTTTTCCAAAGTGGCTGCATCATTTTACATTCCCATTAGCAGTGTACGAGGGTTGCAATTTTTCCATATTCTCACCAACAATTGTTATTTTCCCTTTTTCTGATAATAGCTGTTCTGGTGGGTGTGAGATGGTATTTAATTGTGGTGTTTTTTTCTTTGTAATAATTTATTTTTGTTGTTGTTGAAAAGATACATAGCAGAACATACACAAATTCAGCAATTTCTACAAGTACAATTCAGTGACATTGATTATATTCTTCAAGTTATGAAACTTCACCCTCCTTTTCTGAATTGTTCCTCCCCCATTAACATAATCTTACTGCCCCCTAAGCTTCCTATCTGACCTTTCAAGTTGCTGTTGTCAGTTTGATCCCAAATAGGTAGTTCTTTAAAACAGCACAATGCTCAAGGCAGACATTATTTACTAATTAAACTATTGTTTGGTTTAAAGAAGACTTTGTGGGATATTTTTGGTTTAAGGTTTAAGGATTACCTCAGGGCAACAGTTTCAGGGGTTCATCCAGTAGCCCCAGAAAGCCTGAATCTCATTTGAAATTTTGTTCTACTTTTCCCCCTTTTGATCAGGATTCTTCTATAGAATCTTTGATCAAAATGTTCAGTAATCCTGTCTATTTTACCTACCATTTTGTAATAAAAAGGTTTCAGAATATCAAGTGTACCATATTATCTAAACATAAATCCACCCCCTACACACACAAATAACCTCTTCTATTGGTCTCCATGATGCCAAATTCTCCTGTTTTACCTTCTACTCCTTTGACCATTCCTTCTTGGTGTCTGTCGTAGGCTGGGTTCTCTAGAGGAGCAAAACTAGTGAAGCATATAGATAAACGTATAGAGAGATATTTATTTCAAGGGAATGGCTCACACAGTTGTGGAGGCTGATAAGTCCCAAATCCATGAGTCAGGCATCAGGTTGGAGGTTTCTTCTGACTCATGTGGTTGCAGGGGCTGACAAACACAGAAACAGCAGGTCAGGTGGCAGGCTACTGACTCACATCCCAAGAACCAGAGGTCAGAGGATGATGAGTTGGATACAGGATTGAGAGAGAGTGAGCTTTGCCACAACATCCATGTATATTGGATGCAGGCCACTCCCCCAAGGAAACACACCTTTCAGCTGATTGGCTGGTCACATCAGATCACAAGATGGAGGATGATTACATAATATCTACCAAACCACTGAGAATCATGGCCTAGCCAAGTTGACACACAACGTTAACATCACAATTTCCATAGCTGGCTCACCCTCCTTTAACATGAATTTAAACGAAGTTCCACAGTGCCTGGTTTTAGATCCTCTTTCATTCTCACACACATTCTGCCTCAGTGACATTATCCATGCCTATAGCTTTGATCACCTATAAGCTAATGACTTCTAAATTTATATCTCTAACCTAGACTTCTCTTAACTCCAAATTACAGTAGTATATTCATCATCTCCACTTGGATGCCTCAATGACAATTCAAGCTAAATGTTTCAAAACCTGAACTCAACGACTTTCCCTTGGAAAAAAGAAGCTTGGCCCGCAATGTCTACTCAACACCTTCTTCCCTCCTCTAAGTTAGCTTCCAAAGTTCCTTACCTGAAGGAATGGAGCTGTTGTGAAATGTGGTGTCATGGAGTTACTATATGAGTTGAGACCTTGACAAAACCTGATAAGACACAAATATGATTGTACTATCTCTGAGAGCATGTAGTCCAAAGAATATCAAAGTGCATGATTCCTTCAAGTTAGGTAGATCTCAGAATTCTATCAAGGATAAATGTCTTTGACGTTAGGTAGAAAATCTGTGTGCACATGTTTGGTGCCAAAGAAATGCACATTCACAGCCAGTGTAAAAAAACAATTTGTGTATAAATTTTTGAATAAAAAACTAATTTGCAGTTTAAACTTTCACCTAAAGCACAATAAAATTTTAAAAAAAGCAAATTCAACCTGAGTGTAGGTTGAGCCCAGGGACTTGGATTACCTGATCTATGAGAGTAATTCCCCCCAGGTTTGAAGTCCATGATAAAACAACCAAAATACAAGACTCAGCTGAGCCCCATCAGGACTGCAGCCAAGTTGTATGTAAACTCAGACATACTGATAAGCAGCCCCAAATTACGTGAGATGATATAATAGGCTCCCTTGTTGGCAGTGAGAAGAATGATCTAGGTGCCTGAAGCTCCAGGTCTCATGCCCAGGTCAAGTCTCTGGCCAGACATAAACTCAATTAACCAGAATGGTAACTGTTTCTGAGATAGTGATTGCCTTAAGTGGGCACTCACCTTTAACCCCGAGAATATTTAAAAATGAGGATAGGAGGCAGGGCCAAGACGGCGGAGAAGCCAGACACTTCCAGTCGTCCCTCTTACAACAAAGACCTGAAAAAACAAGTGAATCGATTATATATGACAATCTAGGAGCTCTGAACATCAAAGGAAAAGTTGAGGAATCTGACTGAGTGGCAGGGGAAGGGAGAGATGGTTTGGAAGCAGCAAGGAGTTGCCAGACATGACCCAGCAAGAGCCTGAGCCCTTCAGGCCTGATCAGCTCATGGTGCGTGGTGAGGCAGGCAAGCAGCAGGGCTTGGGAGGTGTTTTCCACATTGGGAGAGACCCAGCAGCAGAGTCTACTCGGCCATCCAGAACCAGTGAGAAGCAGCCCTCGATTGGCAAAAGTACTTGCATCTGGCCTACCACACGGATCAAAAACACCCCCCTTAGGGAAAAATCTCTTTCCCATTTACCTCCACACTCCCTGCTCTGCACTGGGTCTGGGACCGGCTTCAGCGATTGTCAAGTCCCCTGGGCCAGAAGTAGGACCAGTCACGCGCCTGAGCCATTCTCCCTGCCTTGGAGGGTGAACAAATTAACAAACGGGAAAAAATAATCTGCCGGCTCCCCTAAGCCAGGAATTCAGGGTAGGCACAGCTCCTTTGACTAGACACAGGCATAAGGGATCCACAGACTTTGAGTGCCTTTTCCCCCTGCATAGACTTGTGTGGGCTCAATTCAACAGCGTAGACCCTCATTACCGCAGTACAACAGGGGACATACCGGAACTCTAACTTCAACTGTTTCAGCTGTGAAGTGGCAGGTTCTTGACATTTGACACTGCTCTGCCCATTTAGCAGGGTCTTCACCTACCCACATCAGGGGCCTGAGGACTGGTGGCTCCACCCACACCACCTAGCCACCTGCAAAAGGTGCCCAAGAATAAGAGGTGCCCCCCAGTCCTTACAGCCAACAGCACTGGGTACTCATAGTTTGGCTGCAAAACCCATCCAAGTACGTGCTCTAGGGAGCAGGGACACGCTTTCCTCCTGGACGCTTGGGGTGGCCGTCGGCTCCCTGCCTTGCTCAGAGTGTGTCCGTGTCCCCCTGCTGCAGCTGGATGCTTGTGCCTACACCAATCACCCATGCCTGTGTAGAACTGTAGGTGAGAGCCTGCACCACGTACTTGGTGGCCAACTACCTGGACACCTGAGCTGAATCCATACAGGAGGAGTGGGCGGACTCCTGGGCTCACATACTTAGTTGCAGGTCTGGCCACGTGGTGGCAGGACATTGGAGCTTCAGGGGTGCTACTGACTCAGATGGTTCACATGAGCAGCCTATTCGGGCATATCAAAAGAAAACAAAACAAGAAGCTAGAACGCAGTAAGCAAACATAAAATAAATAAATATAATCACTTATCGATGGCTCAGAGACAACAGTCAATATCAAATCACATAAAGAGGCAGACCATGATGGCTTCAGCAAGCTCCCAAAATAAAGAATCTAGAAATTTTCCAGATGATGGAAATTTCTTGGAATTACCAGAGGCAGAATACAAAAGATTAATATATAGAACTCTTCAAGATATCAGTAAGGAAATTAAGCAAAACACAGAAC
>NW_004444091.1:3388536-3434267 GCF_000243295.1 Trichechus manatus latirostris
TTAGTAGTAGTGGTGTTAACTCTTCTCTGAAAGTTTGGTAGAATTCTCCAGTGAAGCCATCTGGGCCAGGGCTTTTTTTTGTTCGGAGTTTTTTAATTACCTTTTCAATCACTTCTTTTGTTAGAGGTTTATTTAGTTGTTCTACCTCTGTTTGTGTTAGTTTAGGTGGGTACTGAGTTTCTAGAAATTTGTCCATTTCCTCTAGGTTTTTAAATTTGTTAGAGTACAATTTTTCATAGTATTGTTATGATTCTTTTAATTCAGTTGGATCTGTTGTGATATCACCCATCTCTTTTCTTATACAGGTTATTTCCTTCCTCTCCTATTTTTCTTTTGTCAGTTTGGCCAATGGTTTATCAATTTTGCTGATCTTTTCAAAGAACCAGGATTTGGTCTTGTTAACTCTTTCAATTGTTTTTCTATTCTCTGTTTCATTTAATTCTGCTCCTATTATTTCCTTTCTTCTGGTACCCAAGGGTTTCTTTTGCTGCTCTCCTTCTACTTGTTCCAGTTGTAGGGTTTATGTTTTGATTTTGGCCTTTTCTTCTCTTTGGATATGTAGCAGCCGAACTCTTAACCACAATGCCACCAGGGTTTCTGACCCCTTAAAAGTAGTTGTTAAATAGAAAAAAAAATTTTTACACTGAACTTAAAACCAAAGGAAGAACAAAGTTTTTAAAATCTGTGACTTTAATACATCAAATACTAACTTTTTTGGTATCCTTGAGGATACCAGAAAGCTGTCGCCATGTGGGTGATCCCAGTAGGGACAAGCAGGAAGGAGACTTGGGCTGCTCCTCCTCACCATCCAGAGGTCTGGGACTCAGGAGCTGGACTGCGTTTTTGGAGAAGAGAGGAGGAAGCATTTTTAAGCTTGTGCCAGTCAGAGGCACTAGGTGCTTTATCATATATTATCTCACTTTATCCTACCAAAAACTGTGGGGAGTCAGGGAAAATTATCCAAATTTTTACAGAAAAGGAAAACAAAGCACAGATAACTTGATAATCTTACCCAAAGAGGCACAGCTGAGAAGTGGCAAAGCCCAGCTTGGAGGGTTTCGGCTGTGAATCTCCCTGACCTTTATCCATCTCCAGCCTCCACCTCCTGCCTCCAGCCCCTCTGCTCACTGGAGACAGGGCATCTCAGAGCTCAGTCTTGACATTTGGGCCCCATATGCATTTCCATTTTGTTTTTTCTAAGTGACACTCCTTGTGGGCTGAGAAGGAATTGCTACTGCTCCTATTTGGGAAAGTGGAATTGCCGATTTGCATCTTCTGTACATAGGAGCCCTGGCGATGTAATGGTTAAGAGCCCAGCTGCAAACCTACCAGCGGCTGTTCGGGAGGAAAGACCTGGTGATGATGAGCTCCCATAAAGATTACAGCCTAGGAAACCCTATGGGGCAGTTCTACTCTATCCTATAGGGTCACCATGAGTCAGAATTGACCTGAAGGCACACAACAACAGTATTCTGTACATCTGACATTCTTAACAGGGAAGAGATTTCTTTTGGATCTTCAGATATACCAAAGTGGTTGCTTCTATAAAATATCTGTGACTTGAACCTTGGGCAAGTAGAAAAAGAGATATAATGACGAATTTTATTTTTACTTCTGTTCTAGGGTAAAAACATCACAAAGTTTAGTACAGCAAAAAGAAAGGTTTTATTTGGCATATATTCAAAAAGGAAAAAGTGGGAAACGGACAAGCATGCTGCTAGAGCTATGTCTGCCTGAGTCCAAACAATATTACAGAATAGGCAAGAATGGGAAAACAGACAAGCATGCTGCTACAGCCATGTCTGCCTGAGTCCAAAGGAAAGTTACGGAGTCATCAGTATATATTAACATTACAAATGGGCAAAACCATTGAAAGCTTCACCTTTTCACAGATTGGCTAGAAACTGTGATCTTTTGAATTGTCTTACTTAACAATCATTGGTATAGGTTTCAATAAGGACAGTCAGGAGGGTCTTCATTGGTCCAACAAATCTTACTAATCACTAAATGCTAATAGAAAAAGATAAGAGTGGAAAATATGTGGGTCTTTTGTGCTGTTTATGATTTGTTTTTGTGAAAAGATTCCCTTAAAAGATGTCTTCCAAGATTGTCCTAGCTAATGTCCTAATAACTCAGGGCCCAGTTGAAGTGTCCTTGTGAGTCCTTGAGGGTCCTTGTGAGTCCAGCTCCAGCTGGGTCACATTCGAGGACAAGGAATAATGGCTCCAATATTATCTCCTAAATCACTTCATAGCATCACAATGTGAACATCTACATTTTATTTTCTGCAGAAAATGATCAAAGGCTTTCCTAGAATTCCAGTTGTCTAGCATTGACTAGTGAATATTATATTGTAGTGATAAGTAATATAAGTAAAATAGTAGAGTGGAAGGAGAAAAGACCTTAGAGTCAAGGGTATGCCAATTACTAGCCATGTGACCTTAGGCAAGTCACTGAGCTTCTAAATCTCAACTTCCTCACATTGTCCGCTGTGCAGGCATCCTCTTCACCCTGCTCATTCTCTAACCTCCCTCACTGGGCTCCCAAGTTCCCCCACTATGTGGACACCCTCCTCACCCTTCTCAGGCTGTAACACCATGCTGGGCTGCCACCACCCCTTCCCTCAGCATGAACGCCTTCCTCTCTCTGCCTGGCCCCCATGAGGATACTCTCCTCTCCTTACTCAGGGTTACTTCCACATTGAAATCCTCCTCACTCCTCTCAGGCTCTGACACCCCCACAGATGCCTACCTTGCTCAACCTCACTGTCATGGATTGAATTGTGTCCCCCAAAAATATCTGTCAGCTTGGCTGGGTCATGATTCACAGTATTGTGTGATTGTCTACCATTTTGTCATCTGATGTGATTTTCCTGTGTGTTGTAAATTCTACCTCTATGATGCTAATGACGTGGGATTAGTGATAGTTACATTAGTAAGGCAGGACTCAATCTACAAGATTAGGTTGTGTCTTAAACCAATCTCTTGTGAAATATAAAAGAGAGAAGAGAGCAGAAAGACATGGGGACTTCATACCACCAAGCGTCTTTTGGAACCGGGGTGCCCGCACTGAAAAGCTCCTTGACCAGGGGAAGACTGATGACAAGGACCTTCCCCCAGAGCTGATGGAGAAAGAACGCCTTCCCCTGGAGCTGGCACCCTTTATTTGGATTTGTAGCCTCCTAAGCTGTGAGAGAATAAATTTCTCTTTGTTACAGCCATCCACTTATGATAGTTCTGTTATAGCAGCACTCGATAACTAAGACACTCACCTAGTGGCTTTTAGAAAAAATTTTTAGGAAGTGAAAGGAAGAGAAGGAGCACTCATTGTGCTTTCACTCAGCATTTCTCTGATGACTAGTGAGGTGAGCACCTTGTACTGGCCATTTGGTTTTCCTCTTTGTAAGGTGCCTGTTCAAGTCTCCTGCCCACTTTTCTTTTGGGTTGTCTATTTTTTTCTTATTGCATTGTAGGTATTTTTTTATGTATTCTGAATGCAAGTCTTTATTCAGATATGTGTATTGCAAATACCCTCTCCCGAATGGTGGCACAACTCAAAGAATGTAATCAGTGTCACTGAATTGTACAAGTAGGAATTTTTGAATTGGTGTATGGTCTGCTGAATTGCTGAATTGGTATATGTTCTCAACAACAACAACAAAAATAAGATAAATTATATAAAAAAAGAAAGAAACAGAAACTCCAAGTTCTGACTAGAAGCTGTTTTAGGGCAAATTGTTATTATATAAACAGAAGTTCTTTCTTCTGAGGAGCATTTTTGACTCTCTACTCTACAATGTTACCCCAATTTGCAAATCGTATATTAAATAAACTTCAATCAGTTTATATTTAAAAAAATCCTCTCCTACTCTGTGACTTGAATTTTTACTCTCTTAAGATGTCTTTTGATGAACAGAAGATCTTAATTTTAATGCAGTCTAATTTATCAATCTTTTTCTTTATAGTTAATGCTTTTGTTTGATTAAGAAAAATTTCGCCCATTTCAAAGTCATTTCAAAGACATTCTCCTATGTTGTCTTCTAGAACTTTATCGTTTTATCTTTCACATTTAGATCTACCATCAAGAATTGATACTTGTGTAAGTTGTAAAGTAGGGTAATATTTTTTTTAATGTTTATGTTGTTAGGTGCCATTGAGTCTGTTCCAACTCACAGCCACCCTATATACAACAGAACAAAACGTTGCTTGGTCCTGCACCATCCTCACAATTGTTGCTGTGTTTGAGCCCATTATTGCAGCTGGTGTGTCAATCCATCTCGTTGAGGGTCTTCCTCTTTTTCGCTGACCTTCTTCTTTACCAAGCATGATGACTTTCTCCAGGGACTGCTCCCTCCTGATAAGATGTCCAAAGTCTTGCCATACTCCCTTTTAAGGAATATTCTGGCTGAACTTCTCCCAAGACAGATTTGTTTGTTCTTCTGGCAGTCCATGGTATATTCAGTATCCTTCACCAACACCATAATTCGAACGCATCAATTCTTCTTCGGTTTTCCTTATTCATTGTCCAGCTTTGGCATGCACATGAGGTGATTGAAAATACCATGGCTTGGGTCAGATGCATCTTAGTCCTCAAGGTGACATCTTTGCTTTTTAACACTTCAAAGAGGATTTTTAGCAGATTTGCCTAATGCAAATCTATATGGATACCCAACTTGTTCGGTATCACATGTTAAAAGGACCATCCTTCTTCCAATGCTCTGCATGCACTTCTGTCATAAATCATGTGCCTTTATAAGTGTGATTTGTTTCTGGACTTCCTATTCTTTTCATTTATTTATTTGTTCTTCTTTATGCCAGAACCACACCATCTTTATTTCTGTAGCTTTACAATGTTCTGATTTCTGGTAGTATAAGTCCTCTGGTTTCGTTTTTCTTCAAGATTATTCTGGTTAATTTTGGTCTATTGTTGTTCCATATAAATTTTTTAGTTAGCTTGTCAGCTTACACACACACACACACACACACACACACACACACAATCTGCTGAAATTACAGCGAACCTAGAGATGAATTTTGGAGAGAATTGACATTTTTGTAGTATTAAAAAGAAAACCCAAACCCGTTGTCCAGTCAATTTTGACTCATAGCAACCCTATAGGACAGGGTAGAACTGCCAACCTTTCACTTAAACACTGCACCACCAGGGCTCCTTGTCTTTTTGTAGTATAGAGACTTCAATTCATGAACATGGTATATCTCTTCATTATTTAGATCATTAATTTTTCTCAATACTGTTTTGTAGTTTTCTTACCTATCTTTTGTTAGATTAATTCTAATAGTTTATCTGTATATTCCCTTGGATCTTCTACATACACAATCATGTCACCTGTGACTGATGACACTTTCATTTATTTATTTCCAATTCTTATAACCTGAATTTATTTTTCTTGCCTTATTACAAAGGCTAGAATCGCCAGTACAATGTTGAATAAAAATGGAAATCCCTGTCTCAGTCCCAGTCTTAGAAGGAAAGTTTTTAGTATTTCACCATTAAGAATATTTTTTTCAGCTCAACAGGTGATTAAGCTGATTGCTAGGACTTGTTTTTAGTCAGAATTTTTGTTGTTTTCACAGGGAGGATTAGGCCAATAACCTAGCCCACCATTTCCCCTCTTTGTGTTTTCTTTTTTTTTTTTTTAAGTATTTTTTTTAAATTGTTGTAGTTTAAGTGAAAGTTTACAATTCATCTTTGTGTATTCTTGATTTTAATCCTTTGCTGTTAAACATGTTGCAAATATTTTTCACAATCCATCATGTGTTTTTCAATTTTCTTTAATAATTTTGTTTTTGTTTTATTTCTTACAAATTTTTACATTTTTGTGTAGTCAGATCTGTAGTCTTTGCCACTATGGCTTCTGGATCTTGTGCTTAGGAAACTTTTCCCACCACAAGATTATAACATACTCTTCTATGTTCTCCTCTGACACTTGTATAGTTTTATTTTTAGGTTTAGCTCTTTAATCCATCTGTAATTTTACTTTTATGTATGGTGTGATAGAGAGATATACCTTAGTTTTGATCCAAATGGTTAGCCAGTTGTCCCCACACCATTTGTTGAATTGTCTATCTTTTCTCCTGATTTGAAAAGTGACTTTTATCAGAAGCTGTTTTGCCACTCAGATCATTTTGTCTATTCCTACACCTGTGGAGTTTTTAACAAGGTGATCTATGCGATTTCTCATCAGCCTCTAGTCCTCAGTAACCCTCCCATTTGCCATACCTCCTGTCCATCCTGGCTGGGCAGTGGCCCTCCCCAAAGGTTGGCTAATGATGCCTGGCACACAGGGCTCTTGAGAGGAGTAGAGAAGACAAAGCAGGT
Source organism: Trichechus manatus latirostris (assembly GCF_000243295.1). NCBI lineage: Eukaryota > Metazoa > Chordata > Mammalia > Sirenia > Trichechidae > Trichechus > Trichechus manatus. Next base: position 3,394,876 of record NW_004444091.1, read on the forward strand.
AATATAGAGCAGATGTTCTAGAGATGTTGGCTTCCTTCCCTCACTCTTGCTTCTCCTCCCTTCACATGCTGACAGGCCCTCTGACGTGTAGGAAACCATAGCAGCTCCTCAGCCAAGCCCCACTCAGTAGGGAAATGTGCACGAGCTGGAGCCCAGAGTGGGAGCAGAGAGCTCTCAATGGGGAGTCTGGAACAGGTCCTGGAGACTTGCATCCACTGTCCCAGCACAGGATCTCCCTGAAGCTACAGTTTGCATACATGAGGTTCCTCCCTCCCTGAACGCACCACTGGCTTCTTCCAGGTACTGCCAACTTCACAGGCTGTTCCCAGGACAGAAGCTGTGAGTCCTACTGCTGGCCAGGCTCGCCACAATCCATACCCTTCCTGCTTTGGGAGAAATTACACTCCCCCCTCCCCTCTTCAAAGGCACCTCCATGGCAAGGGCACACAATGGCCTGACTAGTTGCTTGAAAAGGGGAGGGGAAAACGGAGGAAAAAAAACACAAACTAACATCTCAACAAATCACTTTTCCACACATTATTATTTGTATAATTTACATACATTATTTTAAACCCAGAGGCAGCCAAAATAGGACTGTGACATAAAACACCATTTCTGCTCAACAAACATTATTAACCACCAGATGTGTACTAAGACACGCTCTTCTGTGGCCTGTGCTTCTAGGGAGTTCTCCTTCACGGAGGCCTGTGCCCAGGTTCTGTGCTCTAGGCAGTGAGATGGAAAGTGGCAGGACCACCCCTCCTTGTTCCTGAGGACTACAGGCTTGCAGAGGCCTGCCCATGAGGGCAACAATAATCACAGGAGCTGAGACCAACCGGAATGACATTTCCAGGTAGGGCCAGTTTGGTGACTAGAGTGTGTGTGAGAACTCCCACAAAAAAACCATGGATTCCAGACCTGCGTGTCTACTATTCACTGAAGGCCACAGCCTGCTGCCCCCTGCAGCCGCACCCTAGCCCAACCCTGTGGCTCCCTGGCCTACTACAGACACTAGGGGGTGAGGCACGCTGTCTTTGGTCTCAGGGATACTGACAAGTGTAAAGGACATATTAGCACCTAATTGAGAGTGTTTTGCTCTTATGATCAGAAGCATTGAAGGAGGGAACAGTTGGATAAAGAGTAGGCAGCTAGAAAAGGGTGGGTCTGGAACAAATGCCTAGGCACACGTCTGTTTTCGGAGCTCCAGAGCCTCTGGCCAATGGGAGAAGAGGGGCCATCCGGGGCTGCCTGCAGGGCCCCCCGTCAGAGGCTGAGCAGCGCAGAGCAGACTATTGTGGGCAAGCAGAGCCGTGGGCACTCTCAAGGGCACAGCACCCCCAGGCCCCGAGGAGGGGGAGAGGTCAAGGGACCACCACAGGGAAACCCACAGCCCCTTGGTTCAGGGCCCTTGAGCCATAAACAGGGGCTCCACCAGACAGGGGCTCCATCAGAGCACCTGCTGACTGTTGGGCAGAGAACTGTCCACGTCACTGGCATCCTTGACATCATGTTCAAAGCTCTCGTTGACGTGGACGTTGCTGGTCGTGTGGGTCAGGGAAGGATGCGTTGAGTAGGAGTTTTCCTTGACTATGGCCTCCTTGGCCATAGCCGCCACCTCTGCCTGCTTCTGCTCCAGCACCAGAGCACGGTTGACATCGGGCCCTGGGGCGTGGCAGAGACAGAGGACATCAGAGAGGCAGTGGGGAAGCTCCCTCCACCCCGTGCAGCAGGACACCACACACAGGCAGCCCCAAGCCCCCACTGCCACCACGCAACTCACTCCCAGCTCTTGCCCACCCTGCTTGGAAAACTACCAACCACAGCAGGCACTTGAGCCAGGTCCCTGGCCTGTCTGCCCTCCAGAGCACCGGGGGCCCCACTGCTGGCAACGTTCTTTCAGGGAAGCCCCTGAGCCTTGTAAGTGTGCCTGCGAGTCTCTCGCTTTCTAGGAACACCCTGGGCAGCGCTTAACAGACACTCCTCGCTTTGAGACGCTGTGCCTCACTCTGTACGACAGACTCTGGGAGCGTCTGTGCTCCTGCTCACCTTACTGAGCCAAGCCAATGTGGCCTAGCTTCAGGGAGGGGCTGGCCTACGGGTGGCAGCCAGCCACCCTGCTTCACAGGTCCTCATTGTTCTTGCAAGCCTAGCTGGTCCCAGGCTACACCTCCTTGCCCCTCTCTGATTTCCCACCCACCACACACAACACACAGCCACTTCTCTTCCAAAGAGGGTCAGGAGCTCCCAACAAGACACAGCATGGGGCATGGTTAGGACCACTGGGGCTCGAATCCCTGCTCCATATCCACCAACTCTGTGACCTGGATAGGTGTCTGGTTCTTCTCTTGTATAAAATGGGAGTGATAGCAATACCTACCTCAGACAGCATTAAGAGAATTTAATATATATTCACATGTATATGTATGTGCACAAACATACCCTTAGGTAAATGTTTTCTACTAATATTTTTACTGCTGATTATTATGCCCTGATGTGGGTGAATAAAATCAAACTCCTTTTCTCAGCTTGCCCTTATTCCCAGCTGTCAACACCCTGATTCTGGAGGGCTCCTTTTGAAAGTCTGCAGGGAGAGATTTTGAAACACTGACATTCAAGGATGAGGGTGCAGAGAAAGGGGCTGGTCGAGGTCTGAAATGGTGAAACTTTCTGGTGCGCAATTTGACATTAACAAGCAATGCTACATGGACTTCATCTAAGGGAATCTTTGAGGACGAGGCCAAAGATTCAACCCCAAGGACCTTCACAGCCACAATAATAGTAGAAAGTCAGCATCATTTCATGCCCAACAAGTAGAAGTGGGCCAAACAAATAATGGTTAAGCAATACAATAGTATGGCATTTTCAAACTTCGAGTTGCCATTCATTACTGCATCATTTTTAAAATTAGTGAAAGACTAAAAAAAAATCTGTTGCCATCGAGCTGATTCTGACTCCGCAACCCTATAGGACAGAGTAGAACTGCCCCATAGGGTTTCCAAGGAGTGGCTAATGGATTCGAACTGCCACCTTTTGGTTAACAGCCAAGCTCTTAACCACTGTACCACCAGGGCTCCAGTAACAGACTAGAATAGAATATGTCAGATTGCATTGTGTGTAGTAGGGTATTATTTTGTGAAACCTTGTTTAATTATATGTGTGTGCCCATGCACAGTGCTTCTCAATGTAAAATGTATTTCTTACTGAAGGTCATGGTTAAAAGTTTAAAAGCACAGCAATGAAACACCATGTAGTCACTTAACAGTGCTTTAGACACACTTCTGCTGGCAGAGATGCTCACAATACATTAAACGCAAAAAGAGCAGCCTTCAGAACAGAAAGCACTGTATGACCACATTCTTGTTAAAACACACACCCACAGGTATGCAAAAAAACGTGCTGGCAGCATCCATCCCTGGGCGAGTGTCCTATGGATGTCTATGTTTTGACTGTGGCTCCTGTGTGTGGCCATACTTTCAGCAGCAAGCATGCACTGTCTTTGTGACCATCGTCACAGTCACAGCAGGGAGCCTGTGGGCTCTGGCTAGCAAGGGCAAGAACAGGTGGGCAGGCGGGCACTCACCCAGGTAACTGAGGACCACGGGCAGGAAAACTAAGCCGTGCAGCAGGCCCAGGAGGGTGATAAGCAGGTTGAGGCGGAAGAAGAAGATCTGGATGAGCTGGGCCTTGGCAAGGCCCAGGACCAGGATGCCGGGCAGGTTAGTCATGGCCACCCCAGAGAAGACCTGAGAATCATAGGCAGGTGTCAGACTGGGCCCAGGGTGCCCCACCGTGGGCTGTGTGGGGGCAGCCCCACCCACTCACTGCACTGCCCATGATGATGGTGGCCTCCTTGGCCCTCTCCAGTCGGGTGGGCTTGATGCTGATGGCAAAGGAGCGGGTGATGTGGGACACGAACTCCACTGAGATGCCTACCGCCTACAGAGAGAGGAGGCTTCAGCTGTGAAAGGCCGGGATTAGGGGTGGGAAAGAGCAAGTGGAGAGACTGAGGTCTTCTGCTGGACCAAAAGGAACTGGGAGTGTCCCAGGCGCTGGCGTTCCAAACTGCCCCTCCAGGGCCACCTCTACCTTCAGGACCCAGTCTTTGAGCTGCCAGCCCATGTCTAGGGAGTTACCGTGACCAGGTTGATGAGGGACACAGCATTATAGCTGATGCCCCACAGTGCCATGAAGCCAACAGTGTCCACAAGGATCATGACGATGGAGAAGAGGTTGAGGATGCCAGAGCGGAGGTCCATGCCCAGTAGGAGGCAGCAGACGACAAAAGTCGGCACGAGGCAGAGGCTCAGCATGAAGAGCCCCTCAGGGATAATAGTCAGATACTGCTCATAAAACACGTTGGTGACCCTGCGGTTGACAAGACGCTTTCACAAACACCCATCATTTGATCCTCACAGCATCCCTGTAAGGCCGGCAGGGTGCTCCCACTTTAAAGTGAGGAAACTGAGGCTCAGAGAGGCTCCCAGAGTGAGCAATCGACAGGCCTAAAACGTAGCCCGAACCTGGTCCTCCTCCCATACGGCCTCCCCTGCAGCCCCATACTCCGAAACTCTGGGCCCCAACAGACGGCCCCTGTCCCTCCTGGGGCCCAGCTGCGTAAGGCCTCACGTGTAGGGGAAGACCTCAAAGGCCGGGTCTGTTCCGGGGACCTTCCGCAGGCTGGCAGTGATGTTGGCTGCTAGGGCTCGAGCTGCCCGCAGGGCTTCCGTGTAGTCCTGTGAGTTCTTCAGGGTCGTGTGGTAGGCCATGAACCGAGAGGCTGGGCCGGCACAGAAGTGGACCGGGGAGATGGGAGAAGGGTCAGATCCTACTTCAGGACAACTTCAGCCTCTGCCAGGAGCTAGTCTTGCTTCAGAATGCCTGGGATCGCATCCCTAGCTGTAGGCCCAGCATCCCAGGCAGCGAGTGACCCCTCTTAAATTCTTAATAACCAGGGCTGCGCATTTCATTTTGCCCTGGGCTTGCAGATTCTGTAGCTGGTATGCCTGCAGGGCCAGTCAAGAGTTCAGGCACTACTACTGATCCTAAAGCAACCACGCTAATGGGCCCAAATGCTCCTCTGTGTAGCTTCAAAACATACACTGGGCTGTAAAAATTCATTCAATACAATTACTTCTCAAATGTGCATATTCCTACAGAAAAGGACCAGAGAAGAGCACAGAAAAATGCAAACAGTTGCACTGTAGCACCATAGAGTTGTAGACTGGGGCTCCTGACAGTCACAGTAAAGAGGACTCTGAATTGTTCGTGATGAGCATTTATATCAAAAAAAGAAACAGTACAGCTATTTCCACTGTGGAGAAAATCAAAAGAAAGAAATGTTCTTGGACTTGTACCATCTTAGAGCAGGGAAATAGTGTGGCAGCGCTCCGGCCCAGCACAGCAGAACCAGGCTTGATCAAACACAGGTCGCTGGCCCAGCTCCAGAGGTTCTGAGTCAGAACAGAGCCTGGGAATCTGCTGTTCTAATAGTTCCCAGGTGATACTCATGCAGTGGGTCCAGGGACCACTGCTCTAGACCAGCCTTGGTGTGCTTGGTGTGAAAGGCCCATGGTCAGAGGTGGGTGGAGACTCAGCCAGGCCACAGTGGGGCTGGGGCAGACTCAGGGCTCAGTCAGGCATCTGTGTTCCTGTCTCTCCATGCCCTCACTCCTCTGAGCCCAAGCAAGTGGTCTCCCTTCTGTCCCCACCAACTCATGCTGGCAGTGTGAAGGGGTGGGGGTGCACAGAGTGGGGCATTCTGATGGGATGGATGGGGACGGGGGCAGGGACCCCCTCTCTAGAAGATGGGAACTCGGATGGTTTAACTAGGAGGGTGGGTAGAGCATTTTTCAGTTCCTTGTTTTCTTAATATTAAAGTAATACATGCTCGTGCATAATCCAAATGGGTTATTTCAGTACACAGGGAAGTGCCCCGCCACAGACCCCCAGGTCCGTCTGCCTGCACTAGCCCATGTGCGCTGCGTCCTCAGAGTAAACTGGCAGCCCCTGCTGGGCATTCCAGCCTCAGCCAAGTCCCTGCCCACATTGTTCGCAATGGCTGTGCTGGGCTCTACTGGTATTCAAGGGTAATTTGTGCCAGCTGTTGAAAGCGTTCCATGAACTTCAGGCTGACGTGGACGGGGCAGGGAAGGCAAGCAGGGGCATAGGCTGGGAGACTGAAGCCTTGAGAGGTGGGGCAGTGAGAAGCCTCATGTGAAGGAGGAAGGAGACCGTGCATGCAGAGGGCCCTCAGGCCTCCCAGCTCAGCCATGCTTACCCAAAATCTCACCGTCTAGGCTTATGTTCACAGAAGTGCTGTAAGCCGCCAGGCCCCTGTGAGGAGAATGCCAGAGCAAAGGCTGAGCCTGGACAGGATCTCTCCTCCTGCCTACTTCACCCTTCCCCGGAGCCCCACACCTGTCCTCCCAAGCAGAGCCAGCCTGGCCTACCCTTTGGGACAGTTGATGTTGGGCGGGTCGCTCAGGAACCGCGGGAGGTACTTGTGGAACTCTTCCACCGAGGGCCGGACAGGGCCCAGAGTGAAGCTTATGCAGCTTTTAGAGCAACTCAAGGAACCTGGGGTAGAGAGGCAGGCTGGGTCCCAGGGCAGGCCCCAACCTGGGGCTCCGCCCCACCCAGTCCCTACCCCCCTCCTCTGAGGGCCTGCCCTTATCACTGACACCATAAGAGAACTATGTAAGGCCATGTGCTACCTCTGGAGAGATTTGTCACCATTAATTGGGAAGAAAGGAGCCATGGTGGTGCAAGGGTTAAGCTCTTGGCTGCTAACTGAAAGGTCAGCAGCTGGAACCCACCCAGTGGCTCTGCAAAAGAAAGACCCTATGGGGCAGTTCTACTCTGTCACATGGGGTCACTATGAGTCGGAATTGACTCAAGGGCACCAAACAACAGTGATCAGGGAGAACAGCTCCCTCTCCAGGCATAGAAACTGTGGGCACCCATGGGCAGGTGAGGAAGGCAGTCAGACCACACGGAGGTGCTCCTCCAACCATGAAGGGAGCTGGTCCAGCCACCAGGGTGCTGGACCAACCTCTGCTCTCCACGCCCTACCCAACCACAGCTGCCCACCATCAGGGTGTCTGGTGTGCATGTGTGGGCATCCGCGGCTCTGTGCACGGCTGCCACACAAGGGCTCCCTCAGGCTTCTGCCCCACCCCGTGACACGGGTGGTGAAGGGTGGCGAGGGAGAGCCGGACCCTGGCAGAGGCGACAAGAGGGGACAGGGAGGTTGGCCAGCCCCTCATTTCAACCACTGCTCCTTGCACCTCAATCTCCTGAAGCTGAGGTGGACAAGGGGGCCCCCTAGGCCCTGTGCTCACTGGTGGTCGAGGGACAGAATTCATCCTTATTGGGGCCAAAGGCGTAGAGGCGGCAGCAAGAGGATGGGGTGAGCCAGTCAATGAAGTCGTCCACCCAGGAGGAGGCTGGTATGGCCAAGTAAGACCTGAGGGGCAGGAGAGAGGAGGGGCAGGGGAAAGGAGGTCAAGCAGGTCCGGTCAGGTGGGGCAGGAGTCCCTCAGTGCCCGACCTCCCACTGGGGCTTCCCCAGGCACCAGCAGGCAGGTGGGCTGCTGGGCAGGGGCAAGGAAGCCTCTCGGTGGACTAGTTAGTTGTGAGAAAGGACAGGGAGAGGGACCCGGGAAAGGAGAGGAAGGGGCAGGCTGGAGGGGCCAAGGGTGGAGGTTCACTCACTCTTCAGGGAACTCTGTGGCGTACTGGATCTTCTGGGTTAAAGAGTAGTTGTCACAGCCGGCACTGGAGCAGATGCCATTCATGCCAGCCATGCTGGAGAAGTTATAGCCCGTGGTGGTGACAAAGTAGACAGGGACCCCCACCTCAAAGTAGCGGTTCAGAAAGAGGAAGTAGTCGAGCAGGTATGAGTCCTGGGAGGCACAGGAAAGTTAGTGAGCCTCAGTGGGCCAGGCCCACCCCTAAGGGCTCTCTCCTACTCATGTGCTCACGGAAGTGCACACACACACACAGGTACATCCACAGAGGTACACCCATAGGTACACACACAAGTATATACACAGAGGTACATACAGTACACACACACAGATATGTACAGAGGTATACACACAAAGTATACACAGAGATACATGCACACAGGTACACCCACAGAGGTACAGAGGTACCCACACACACACACACACAGAAGTACATGCACAGAGGTACACACACACACACACACATATACAGAGAGAAGTACACACACAGAGGTACACACAGGTATACACACACAGACACATGCACACAGGTACGCTCATGGAGGTACAAGCACAGAGCAGCACATTCCAGCCTACGTGAACACATGCGTACCATCCCGTCCACCCTGTGATGCCCAGTATGGGCAGTTGCCCTCCCCCAGCCAGGCTGTGCCCCTATGCACATCCACACACAGACGTCCCCATGTTCGCTCAGGTGATCCATGGGGATTGGCACCTCCACTGGCCTCTCCCTATTCCTCTCAACATAACACCCCCACACAGGCCAGCTGGCTGTTTGTCTCTGGCCCCCACCAGCTCTTAGAAGCCCTCTGAAGTCACTGCTGCTCTGCAGGCGGCTCTGCCCTCCTCAACCCTGTCACCTGGCTGGCTTCTCTCCTCATTGCTTCCTGGGTGACTCAAAGGTTCTACTGTCTTCTGTGTCTGATCTCTTCAAGGCTTGGACCAGCTCCAACATCCCCGTAGCTGCGCCAGGCTCACTGTAGCCAGGCCCAGGCCCGGCTCTCCTCTGGGCTGTGCCAGGCTCCAAGGCCCCAGCGTCCACGCCCCATTCTCCCTCTCTCCCAGCTCAGCAGCCCCAGCTCTGCTGGTCGGCCCCTTCACTGCCTTCCATGGCTACTGGCCAGGACTTTGGTGCACACCCAGCCACGTGGTGAGTTCTTTCTTGGTTACGCAGCATGCCTGTCCACTCTGTCACTTGCTAAGCCAGCACTCTTCCCTGACCACTGCTCCCAGGGGCCCCCGACACCTGTCAGGATGGAGACCCAATGGCCAAGCCTGGCAGTCAGGCCTCCCACGTGGGCAGGGAATGTGCCTCTTCCCTCCAAGTCTCCCCAGCTTTCATACAGACCGCCCTCACTGCCCTCTGCTCCAACCCCACCTGCCCTCATAGGCTTGCCCAGAACTTGCAGCCTCCCAGAAGTCCTCCCAGGCCCCTGGGCCCAGAGTGCTGCTTGTAAGCCAGGGTCACACGGCCCAGATGTATACCAGACGGGCTGTGAATTAATGAGACCACTTTCTATTCATCCTGCGGCTTGCGGCTTGGACACACAGGGGCTCTGAGGAGGGAGGGGCTCTGAGGCGGGAGCCAGAGGCCCACGTGCCATGCTTAGAGTTGTTCTGTCTGCCCACTCTCGGGATGCCTGGGCCACCTCCTGTCCTCTAGCCTTGCACTGGTCTTTAGCGTCTGCACTTTTCCCACCTAACGTGGCCTCTCTCCACATCCTCCTGGGAGCACCTCCAAGCCCCAGCCACACAGCACTCCCAATGTGAGGGTCTCACCTTGGGCAGGGCCAGTTCCTGGTTGAGGCCCACAGTGATGTGGAACATGTAGTAGAGCCCCACTCCAAACAGGGCAAGGAACAGCACCAGCTGGGGAGGGAGTGGGTGAGAGCCTCCACGGTGGCCTCCCTGCTCCCCCTCCTCCCCCCGCTCTCCAGGTGGTCTGGTTGGAAGCATTGGGCTAGCCTGCTTCCCAGCCCACCTACATTAGCCCCAGCCTGGGTAGTCCCCCACCTCTCCAAGCCCTGCCTTCTCACAAGAAAGGCCAGGTTCAAGGCTGAGCAAACCCTCCCTGGTGGCCAGGCCTCCAACTCACCACGACCACGCGGGTGACTTGGTGCAGCAGGACTGGCACGTAGACCTGGCGGAAGAAGCGGAGCAGGAGCCCCTCCCTGGGGCTGGGCGGGGGTGCCTGCTCGGCCCTGTGGCAGCAGCAGACATCAAGGCGGGAAGCCTGGAGGAGGCAGCCCCTCAGGGTGGTGCTCGGCAGACCAGCACGCCCACCTGCCCACTGTGCGCTGTTCTCCTTTGTTTTTATTCTCTTGCTAAAACATCTCTGAATTTTACAGTGTTGCAGAACCAATAGCTCCCTGTCACCTTCTCACTCATATTTTGTTTAGCTGACCTCACTTTTGGAGGTTCTATCACATATCCAAAAATGACCCAGATGAAATCACTGTTGTATGGAAAGTTGGAACTACAAGGCCCAAACATTCCCCTCCCAACATAATGCTCTCCCTCCCAGCCACTCTGGCAGAAGTGAGGCCACCCCAACTCCCAGACAGGCTTTCCGGCAGCCAGCGGGACCCTGAGCCCAGGCCCACCCCCACCTCCTGCCTCTTGCTGTCCAGGGAAAGCAGGGCCACAAAGGCCGTCATCTGCAGCAGGAAGTCGAGCACCACCGCTAAGCCAGAGGTCATGGCGAAGGTACGTACAGCTGGCATGGGGGTCAGCATCCCTGTGGAGGGGAGGGGCCTGTCAGGACACCCGGTCCCAGGCAGAGAGAAGGTCTGCACAGACAGGGGCAGAGGCAAGGGTCTGGCCCACTGGGGCCCTCCAATCAGCCGCAGACCCAGCCTCACCTAAGAAGAAGCAGGTGGCCTCAGAGAGGCTGCACAGCAGCATGCTGGGGCCCACGTGGCCTAGGGTGCAGCCAATGTGCTCCTCCCGCCGCTCCCCGGGCTTCCTTGGCAGCCTCTGTGTGGGGACAGCAGGGACAGGGTCCAGGTCCCAGCCAAGGGCATGGTCCCTCCCAGTCCAGTAAACCAAAAAAAAGTACCCATTGCTGTCAAGCCAATTCTAACTCATAGTGACCCTACAGGACAGAGTAGAACTGCCCCGTAGAGTTTCCAAGGAACAGCTGGTGGATTCGAACTGCAGACCATTTGGTTAGCAGCCGAACACTCAACCACTGAGCAACCAGTGCTCCTCTCATGCTAGTAGGGAGCCGATAGTTGCCGCTGAGGAAATGCCAGGAATGGCCACTGCCCAGAGACTCCACAAGGTACAAGGAGGCACTGGTAGGCACTCAGCACTGCTGCCCTCCCACCGTGGGGCTGACCCCAAACGTGCCGGGCATGGTGCTTCAGGGCGTCACAGCATCACTGCTGCAGCACATAGATGGAACTGGAATGTCCATCCGGAGGGGACCAAGCATGCCCAATCTATCCTTACTCTGGAACGCCATGTAGCAGTGTGAAGACAGGAGGCACCTCCAACACACTGACGTGGAAAGCTTTGCAGGACTGTGGGGCTGGCAGAAAGCAAGTTCATGCAAGATGATACATGCAGCACGCATCCACTCACGTTAGACACAAAGCACTGCTTTCTACAGAAACCCGTTGCCATCAAGTCGACTCCAACTCATGGTGACCCCATGTGTGTCAGAGTAGAATTGTGCTCTACAGGGTTTTCAGTGGCTGATTTTTCAGAAGTAGATCGCCAGGTCTTTCTTCTGAGGCATCTCTGGGTGAACTCGAACCGCCAACCTTTTGGCTAGCAGCCAAGCATGATAACGATTTGTGCCACCGAAGGACTCCCTGCTTTCTGTAGGTGCTGTAAATACGTGTGTCGATGCAAAGGAAGAGTCTGGAGGAATGCCCAGCAGACTGACTCAGGCTGCAGAGCCCCTCCCTTTCTTACCTGGTACTCAAGAACGAAGATGAAGATGTTGTCAGTGCCCACAGCGAGCACCAGGAAAGGCACGACTTGTAGGATGACCAGAGAGGAGGGGAATCCCAGGTAGGAGAAGAAGCCCATGGCAGCCATGACTGCTCCCAGCACCACTGCCACCCCGCCCAAGCCCAGTGTGACCTTGGAGTCCACCTGCAACAGAATCAGGGCTCAGCCTCCTGGGCTAGAGGAAGAGCTGGCGGCAGGCAGCCTGGGTGGGTGCCCGGCCAGGGCCAGGGCTTCTCTCACTGGGCACCTCCCAGGCAGGCCTGCGGCGCCACAGCCACAGCCTGAGCAGCAGGCGCACGCCGGCCTCATCCCCCCTCTAGACTCCATTGTAAGAAACTCTAGATACTGGATTTTGCCTTTAACCAAGCGGGGATATGTCATGTAGCAGAATGAAAATGTCATTTGACCGTTTAAAACAAAACACTGCAAAGAAACAGTGGGGGGCCACTTTGGCTTTGGGTGGGTGTGTCCACTTTGCTCTGTGTTTCGAGGGGCTCTGGTTATGAAAGTTCAGAACTCAAAAAGGGCTTCTGGAGCCCTGGGGCCACCTGTCCTCCCATCATGGACAGGAGGCCACTGCGTCCCCCCAACCCAGTCCCTGCTCACCAGCACTCGGCCCCTGCTGGAGTAGCTGCCCAGGGCCAGGGCTATGTACAGGAAGATGACGATGTAGCTGGTGGCGAAGATGGGCAAGTCTTCCCCTGTGGTGCGGTTGATCTCATCTTCCAGGGAGCGCTGTGGACACACACCAGCAAGCAAATTGGCTAAGCCCTGCTCTGGGCCGCTTTCACAAAGCCCATGGCCTAAGGGGGCAGGAAGGGTCTCAGCGGAGGAACGAGAGGGCTGAGGGGAGGGAGGAATTGTCATCATCATCATCGTCGTCATCATCACAGCAGCAGCGAAGCGTAGTGAGCACTAACAGCTGTTCACATGCTTGTGCCTGGGGAGTGGCTGTAAGCCCCAGAGCAGCCTTCTAAGAACAGGACTGTCCTAATCAACCCTGCTCGGCGGCCAGGACACAAGGTGGTGAGGTCACCCAGGAGGTGGCAAGGCCAGGACTGGGCACAGGAACCCATTCAAGGCTGCCTGGGCTGCACCCCAAGCCGCAGGGCCCATGCTCACCTCTGCCATGAAGGTGACCTGGAAGGTGCCGGCTGTCCGCCGCTGGAAGGCTTGCATCTCCTTCAGGAAGCCCGACTCCCAGAGCTTAACCTGGGCCAGCCGGGGGTCCCCAGAAGGGTAGTTGTTGAGGGAGAAGGTCATGATCAGGGCCTCTGCCTCAGAATAGTCCTTCCCTGGGAAAGACACAGTCAGCAAGGAGCTAAGACCATCTCAGCCCTCCATCCCCTCTCCCACTCCTTGACTTCCTCTTCCTAGTCTCTGCCAGCCCACCCACCCCACTTCCCTCTCAGCCAAAGGCAAGACCTGTGGGCCCAGGCCCAGAGCAAGAGCATCTGGACAATGTGCTACCAGACAATGAAGATGCAGAGACAGGGCAGGCAGGCCGTCTAAACTCCCCCACAAGCTGGGCCACCTCAAGGCGGCCGGAACCCTGTCACATTCCCACCTGCCGCCCCAGGCTTCCTCCATGGCTGCCACGTTACCTTTGTATCCCCCCACAGCGAGGAAAGGGAAGACGGGAGCCCCGTAGTCAGCCATGCAGCTCAGGCCCAGGGCCGTGCCATCTTTGAAGGTGAGGGGGGCGCTGTGGGGAGACAGGCCCTGTTGTAGGCGCCCCGCACCACTCCAATCACACTACTGTGGAGTAGCAGCAGGAAGGCCCGGGGGGTTGGTAATGGTTTTAACTCAGAGCCAGTTTTACAAACACAGTCTCCTGAAGAACCCCAGTAAGTAAAGTGGTGTTATGGATTGAATTGTGACCCCTCAGAAGATGTGTTGGAACTTTAACACATATGTGTCTGTGCCCATGGATGTAATTCCATTTGGGAATAGAGTTTTCTCTGTTATGTGGATGAAGTCATATCAGTGTGGGGTGCGTCTTAAACCTAGTCACTTTTAAGATATAAAAAGAGCAGATTGGGTGCGGAGAGAAGCAAGCACAGACGGGGAAAGATAGATGCCACGTGGAGATCTCCAAGGAACTGAGGAACCCTGGGGTTACAGAAGCTGAGACAAGGATTTTCCCCCAGAGCAGACAGAGAGAGCGTACCTCTAGAGCCCTGAATTCAGACTTCTAGCCTCCTAAACTGTGAGAAAAGAAATTTCTTTTCGTTCGAGCCACCCACCCAGGGTATTTCTGCTGCAGAAGCACTAAGGAACTGAGACAAGTGAGGTCAAGCTAATCTTTTCCATGCTCTCTCTGTGTAGGCGGGTGCTCTCCCAGCGCTGACTGTCCTCTCTTGCACCCTCACACCAGCCCTGCAAACCAGGCACCAGTGTTGTTCTCATTTCCAGATGAAGCAAGCCAACTGGGCAACACTCATAAGGTTCCATGGGAGCTGGGGGCTAGGATTTGAACCGGAAGTTCCACATGCTGCAACCCTGGCCTTCTCCACCCCAGGGCCTGAAGTCACTCCAGGCCCAGAGCCCAGGAGCCTCACGGTATCAGCACCACCAGCACCACCATTACCAGTGGGTGACCTTGAACAACAACCCTGTGCCCTTACACGTGCACTTTCTGTAAAGAGAGTGGGTGCAAAGAGGCAGTGGGTATGTACATGAAAAGCTCTACACGCCCTTGGCTGCTGGTCAGGAGTGCCAGCTCTGCGCCCACTTGCTCTAGGACCTTGAGCAGCTCACCTCCCCGCTTTGAGCCTCAGTTTTCCTGTCTGTTAATGAGAACAAAAGACCAGAGTTGTGAGAATCCAAAATCAAAATAAAGATAACGTGGGGGAGAGGTTGTAAGCCTCGGAGCAGGTGTGAGTCTGGGATCACCACTCTGACGCCCCTTGGTGCCCCTGGAGCCATGGCACAGCCTCCCCTCTGCCCTGCCCTTTGCTGAGGCCCGCTCCCTGCTCCTGGAAGCACAGACACCCAGACACTCCAGACTGTGGGCTGAGCTGAGGGGTGGAGAGCAGAGGACAGACAGGACTGGTTCTCTCCTCCAATCCAGTGTGGCCTGAGGGCCCTCAGGAGCTCTGAGACACTTTCAAGGGTCTGCAATGTCAAAACTACTTTCATAATAACACTAAGATGCTGTTTGCCTTTCTTACCTTCACTGTCTCCCTCTCTCTTTGTATGAAGTACAAGAAGTTCATTGATACAATTTCAGATTTTGTATGGCAACTAGCATTTAAGAAAAAGCCACTTGTCGAGTTTTGGTGTAGCATCAAAGAAGAATATCCACGTTATCTGGAAAGGCTATGAACACACCTCAGTTTTCCAACTACATATGTGTATGAGCCAGATATTCTCAGTATACTTCAACCAACATGTTGCAACAGACTGAATGCAGAATCAGTTATGAAAATCCAGCTGTCTTGTCTTAAGCCAGACATTAAATAGATTTGCAAAAATGCAAAACAATGCACAGTTTTCACTATTTTTTTGTTTGTTTTGTTTCAGAAAAATTATATTTTTCATAAAAACGTGCTATGTGTGTCACCACATAATTGGGTTTATTGTTATTTTTTAAAAGAATTAATAACTATATTTTAAATTTCTCAGTTTTAATTTCTAATGTGGTACATGTTGAGAGATATAACCCACATTAACAGAAGCTCTTGGGGTCCTCAATAATTTTTAAGAGTGTAAAGAGGCCTTGAGACCAAAAACATTTGAGGGCCACTAGTGTACTTCAGGGAGCCCTAGTGGCGCAGTGGTTAAAGTGATTGCCTGTTAACTGAAAGGTCGGCAGTGGGAAATCACCAGCAGCTCCTCGGGAGAAAGATGTGGCAGCCTGCTTCCGTAAAGATTTACAGCCTGGGAAACCCTATGGGGGCACCGTAAGTCGGAATCAACTTGACGGCAGGGGGTTTGGTTCAACGCCGAAGAGCCCCAGGGCCACTGCCCCTGCCGCCTCAGAGCACCCTGCACTTTGCTTCACGTTTGTGCCACAGAAGAGGGACTAAGGCAGGGACCTAACTCCAAACAAGGTGAAGACGTGTGGGCCAAGCCCTCTGAGGGACACCCAGCCAGATGAAGTGTGGGCGGCTGGAAGCCACAGCCCCCGGGCCCTGGCACGAGGTCTCTTTTTATTCACACTGCGTGCGGCACCACGTGGGCTCCCAAAGGCCTGGCGCCTGTAACCAATGGCCTAGCACAAAAACAACAAGCAAACTGGACCCCGAGTGGGGGCCATTCAGACTCCTCTCTAAAGATTTAAACCGAGAGAGGAGGGACCCCCCAACAGAAAGGAAGTGGAGCGGAAGGAAAGTGGCCCTCAGAGTGTGCTATAGCAAGAAGGCTCGAAGAAGACAGGGAGGGAGAGGCTGGAGAAGGCACCAGGAGAATGAAGTGCATTGCAGCCCCCTGCAGAGACACCCTGAGCCCTCTAGCTGGGCTGTGTCCTTCCCCAGACACCCCGGGGGGCCCCTCTGGCAGCCTGTCTGGGAGCCCCTTGGCCGTCCCAGGGCTTTACCATGCGACGACTCACTTGACACAGTAGAGAAAGTGGTCCCTCCAGTCAACCTGGGAGGACTGCCCCATGAGGGTCTGGTTGGCAGTGAGCAGCAGGCGCGAGCGGTTGTTCTGGAAGTACTGCAGCAGGCTGTTGACGCAGCAGTCTGAGAGGCTGGCATTGTGTGGGCTGAGTGGGGCATAGCAGATGTCGCGAAGCGAGATGTTGCGCTGCTCCTCGGGCGACCACACCTGCAGCTGCCGCAGCCTCTCCTGCAGCTCCAGTAGCTCCAGCAGGAGGTCCGGCGACAGGACCCCACTGAAGTTCTTGGGCCCCAGCAGCAGGGAGTCATAGACATAGCTGTCCCGGCCAGGTGCAGCCAGGATTGCCTGGTTGGTGCGAAAGAAAGGCCCAAAATGCTCATCATGGAACTCCTTCTCCCGTCGAGCCTGGCTGTTAGGAGCTGACCACAGCTCCACGGGGTCTGTGGTAAGTTCCACGGAGGCCAGGCCCCCCGCCAAACCCAGCACCACTGCAATGGACAACCCCAGGACGGTCAGTGGCCATGAGGCCACCCATGTACCCCAGGCCTGGAAGAAGTGGCGCAGGAGCTTGTGAGTGGTGAAGCTGAGCCTTTCGAAGAAGCCCGTGTGCACACCAGGGCCCTCCGCCTTGCCCTTGTCCCTGCAGTGGGCCAGGCGGGGTTGCACAAGGAAGGTGACGAAGACAACAAAGACGGAGCAGAGGATGGTCACAAGGGCAAGGGCCCCCACCATCCGGCCCTGGAGGAAGGTGGCATCCAGGGGCTGGGGGTGCGCGATGACAGGGCAGGCTGAGGCACAGTCCTGGCACGAGCAGGCCGGGCTGTCAATCCCCTGAGACTCGTTGCAGCCCATGATCTCCGAGTTCAGAAGCTGTATCCCGTCCCCGGGGACCTGGCTGGAGTCCAGGAGGTAGAAGTTGATCTCCAGCGGAGCCAGGCCGTTGCTGGTGTCTCCCTGGAAGTTGAGCCAGCGCTGGGCGTTGCACAGAGCAGAGCCGTACACGCCACACATGGTGCCGACGGCCAGTGAGGCGGCCGCGGGGATGCGCACATTGCTGCAGGAGTCGTAGGCACGCTCAGCGAAGCTGCGCTGGTAGAAGGCCTGGTAGGCCAGCACTGTTGGGGGCTGCCCAGCGGCCACCTGGGAGACACGCGTCACGTTGATAAAGAGGCTCTGGTTAGGGCTGCAGGTGTTTTGACAATGCAGGCTGACGAAGTTGTCAGAGCAGGCGGGGCAGCGTGTGAGGAGAGCCTTGGTGATAGCCAGGCTTAGCTCCAGGGCCTCCAGCTGCTTGGAGGAGCAGCAGGCATAGGTGGTGTTGAGGCCAGTGTAGAGGCGGGGGCAGACACGCTGCAGGAGGTCCAGGTGCTGGCCCGTGATGTGGCGGGCAGGCGTGTTGGACAGGCAGGAGATGTTGGACAGCTGTGCCAAACTCCCAGACAGCTCAGGGTTCTTCCCGCACTCATCATAGGAGGCGCAGTAGCCAGCCTGGTGGATGGGCGTGTACACCTGCGCCTGGGCCTGCGGAACAGAGGATGTCACTGAGCCTGCAGGGCTGCCTGGGGCACAGGGTGTCCCAGGGGGGACGCAGAGGGAGTGAGCCCGTCAGCTGGCCGAGGACACTGGACAGTTTGCCAGCAGTGTGACTGGGGCAGGAGGAAAGGGGGCCTGGAGCGGTAAGCACTGCCTAGACTATGCATGCTGAGGGTGAGGAAGGGACCTCAGTAGATGTGCAGTTTAGAAGGGTTCCCCGCCACCACACCCCTGCTCCCGATGAAGCAAGGAGGGAGGACGGAGTCCGCCCAGAAGCCCCTCTTGAGGCAGCTGCAAGGGTCCTGGAGAGCAGTGAGGATGCCTGGGTGGCACGGGTGCTGAGGCTGGCTCCAAGGGGCTGGTGTGGACACCTGGGGACTTCCCAGCACAGGCAGCTCTGTGGGCACTGACTCAGCCCGAGGCTGCAGGCCCCAAGCTGCACAGCTGTGCCTAGAAGACCCGGTGGGTCCTTGTTGGAAACGCTGAGTGCAGGGCTGCTTCTACAGCACCTGCTCAGAGCCTGAGCTGCCACCGCCCTCCACTGCAGAGCGGGCAAGACACTTAAGGATCCCCAGGCCTTTTCCCCACCCCCAGGGTGCTCAGTCCTCCCCGGTGATGCTCCCCTCCCGCCCACCTGCAAGACTGGATTCCTCTTGCCACACCCCTAGGACTGGATCTGTTCCCCAAACCTCCCCCTACACCTCCAGGACTCAATGACTCCCATAGCAGGACTAGGGATGGGGGCAGCTCTGAGCCCAGAGCACAAGCTGCCTCCCCATTGCAGCTGCCTACACTCCCAGACCTCTGTGGTCCAGTTCAATCCCATGATCTGGAGAGTCAGGAGGGGGACAGCCAGGACTGTCCCCCACCCTCTTCTCTAGGGGGCTGGGACCCACCACTACTCACAGACCAGCCTGGCCCCTAGTTGACCCTCAGGGCCTGCTGACTCCTGCAGACCCTGAGAACTCACAGCGTGCGGTCCCAGGCCCCAGGAGCCACACAGCCCCCTGTCCAAGTACCCAGCTGTGCCCCCATGGGGGTGGCGGGCGGTAGACACAGGCACCGAGGACTCACCAAGTACAGCAGCAGGACACAGAGCAGCCAGCACCTCAGGCTAGCCTCCACCATCCTGGCTCTGGGAAGGGGCAGGCGGGCAGGCGGCCAGATGCTGGGTGAGCAGAGGACCGGCTCCTGGGCAGCAGGTTAAGACAGCCTCCTCCCCGGTAACAACGCCGTCCTCACCAGGGTGGGACCACTGGACACGTCTCCCAGCTCCCAGCTGGTTAATGATCTACCATGCTTGACTCCTCAGAGTGACCCTCCTGGCCCCACTTCTCTGTAAGAGTTGTGCAGTTGGTTACTGTCTTCGCCGTACCGACATTCGCCGCCGCTGCGACAGATGGTGCCCCGTGTGAGGGGCTGCTACATGGGTGGATTCAACAAGAGGCATGGAGAGGGCCTGGCACAAGCAAGGAGCTCCTGGGGTGTGGCTTCACCCAGATGCCCCACGCGGTGCCCCATCAGCCCTCAGTCACATTCCTGGGGCACTGCTGTCCCTCATACAGGCCACACAGCCAGCAAGTGGCTGTGCCAGCCTTCACCCTCGGGTCTGCCAGCCCTGTGCACGCGCCGTGCCTGCCACACCACGGGAATGCTATGGGGGGCACTATAGCTCAGTCATGCTGGGACATCTGGGCTCGGCTGTTTACAGCGGGTGGGCAGCACGTGGAAAGGCCATTGCTGACTGTGCTTGGTTCCAAGGGAGCTTCAAGAGGCGTACATTCAGTGGCGAGGTGAGCTTGCCCGGCATGGTGCCTGGCACACAGCAGGTGTGCTTGGCCAAGCACCTACACCTCTCCAGGAGAACGGCCTTTTCTTCCTTTTCCATGTGAAAAGGGCTGTAGCAAGTGCAGAAGAAACAATGCTCAGCCCCTTCAACAGTCACTCTCCTACCAGGGAAAAGGGGATACTGGCCAGGTTGCCTCCCCGGCTGAACCCAGCCTTATCACCACTGTCTCCTGGGCACACTGTCCCTAAGGTCCAAAGTCCTCAACAACTAATTCCCCAAAAGCTGTAATCATTAATCCTTGGCCGAATGGGGGGAGGCAGGGCTGGGACGGGAAAGGCATGTGTACAGCTCTATGCTCCGGTTCCAGCAGTTTCTAGGAACCCACTGTTTTCCTCCAATCGATTATCACACAGCCAACGCAGCAGTCAGATCAATGTCCCCCCTGCTGAACACCATTGACGTCGTTAGGGGTTGAATAGTGTCCCCACAAAATACGTGTTCTAAATCCTAACCTCTGTGCCTGTGATTGGGGACATGGTGGCGCAGTGGTTAAGAGCTCAGCTACTAACCAAAAGGCTGGCAGTTCGAATCCACCAGCTGCTCCATGGAAACCCTATGGAGCAGTTCTACCCTGTTCTATAGGGTAGCTGTGAGTCAGAATTAACTCAAGGGCAATGGGTATGGGTATGCCTGTGATTATAATCCCACTTGGGAATGGGCTCTTTGTTATGTTAACAAGGCAGGATTAGTGTGGGGTATATCTTGAGTCAATCTCTTTTGGGATGTAAAAGAGATTAAACAAGCCAGAAGAGGACAGATCCAAGCCACATGAAGATATCCAAAGAACCAGGAAGCAGAAGCTGAAGAGACAAGGACCTTCCTTCAGGGCCGACAGAAAGAAAGCCTTCCCCTGTAGCTGGCGCTCTGAATTTGGACTTCTAGCCTCCTAAACTGTGAGAAAATAAATTTCTGTGTTAAAGTCATCCACTTGTATTTGTTATAGCAGCACCAGATAACTGAAAGACACCTTCTTATATCTCTTGACTTTTTAACATAGGAACGTATACTTTCAAAAACCAATCACATTGACATTTCAGCCTTGCCGCACATTTTCATCTTTTCGTTCCTCAGATGTGCCGGGCTCCCTCTTACCCCGTGTCCCTCTGCTGGTCCTTCCTACCCACCCTGCATAAATCTCACTTCGAAGCAGCATTCCCTGACTGCTGCAACCAGGAGTGGTCCCCACATAACCTCCCACACCTCACGTGTGTGAACTGTGAGCCCCACATCCATACCCACCAGCCCTCAACAAAGACTGGCCAGATGAGTAGACCCCTTGTGGACTGGCCACGGCTATGCCTGAAGCCAAGGTACACTGAAGGCCTGATCCTTGAGCCCCATAAAGCTCCTTGAATGTAAAGACCGTGCCTTTACCCATCTTTGGTTCCCTAGACCCTAGCACACAGCCCAGAACACAGCAAGCACCAGTATAGGACCCGGGTGGAGACAGCTCTTTAGATGGGCAGTGATGCTCACTGTGCTCCCAGCCTTCCTGCCTGGCACCCAGAGCAATCTTCAGCACATCACTCGGCCTACCAGGTGACCTACTGTGTAGTGGCAGCTCTAAACATCAGGACAGCACAGTCAGTAGGTTTCCCTGGCCTCTGTGGTCCCTCACTTGCCCCTTCTTCTGTGAAGAGGCTCTCTTGCCTGCCGTTCCAGGCCCACAGTGGCCTCAGGCACTGCCTGTCCCTGGTCAGCCTGCGTCAGATGGCCCATCCCTCGTCTGCTCACACTCATCAGAGGGCCTGACCTAGCTCTTAGTTCAGAGACTATGCTAGTAGGAGAGTTAAGCGCACACGCTTTACCGGACAGAACTGAGTTCAAGTGGCAGCTCTGCCCTTGAATGACAGCTTGGCCTTTGAAAGCCCAGAAGTGATGACCCTATGGGGTTGTGTGAGGACTGAACGCACCTTGTACACTTAGCTCCATGCTCCAGAGCTGAGGCTTGCTTGCTGACAGATTGGGGTGCAGGGACAGGTGCAGGGAGAGACCATTCAGACCTTACCAGCTGCTATGAACTGCTCTAGCCCAAGCCGGGGAAACATGAGCCACGGGAGGCAGAGCCCAGCTTTCAAAGTGCTTAAGATTGCACCTGCCACCCCACCAGGTGGGTGAACGCCCCAGTAGTACCAGTTAGTCCACTGCTGGTGTGGACAGAGGGAGCTAAGGCACCAGGGCAGTGGGTAAGAGCATGACAGTGGTGCCAGGCAGGCCCAGTTCCTACCCGGCTCAGCTCCGTACCAGCTTGGAGACCCCAGGAGATCATGATGACATTTCTGGCCCTCAGCACCCTCATCTCTGAAATGGGGATAACAGCCTTCCCTAGGGCTATCGGGGGGAAAAAAATGAGACTATGTGTGCAGAATGCTTAGCGCAGGGCTTGGCACACTTAACAGATGGCAGCTAAGCTCACTGTTACACCTGAGCCCTCAGCTCCTTGCCCAGACACTGCTGTTTCCAATCAGTGACACAGTCCAGAGAAGAGCACTGGCTCTGTCCCCGTCAAGGACCAAAACCACTGGGATGCTCAAAGTACCCAATCTTGTCTGCATCCGGGCGCGCCTGGAAGTTTGAGGGTCAGAGGGGCAAGAAATTATAACTGCAACCGACGGGTGGGCAGAGCGCGCATGTTGGCCTCTGAGAGCCAAGGATGGCTGGCATCTGGCTTGGCTTGATGGCTCAACAGCAACATCCTGTGTCCAGTCAGAGAGCTCTCCAATGTCCACCTAGGGCAGCGTGGGCAGACCGCCTGGGCGGAGCTCCAGCACTGCCGGGGACCAGTCCTGGCCCCTTGGCCTCTCTGAGCCTGCTTCCTCATCCATGGAACGCGAGTGACACCCACTGGCAGGGTGGATCTAAGGATAAAAGATCGTAAAATCTGGTACAGTTCTCAGAACCCAGTACACTCATAAGTTGCTGCCTTTATGATCTCCAGCTCCATGAACTGCTCTTCCTTCTTAGTACAGCTGGCCACACACCACGGACTGCAAAAACGCTACTTACATTGCACTGGCTGCACATCCCACCCGAATTTAGCAATTTGCCCTCCTACACCGGCCCCCACATCAGACACACTGTGGCTTCTGGAAAATCCTCAGAAAAAGTAACCAAACAGGAGCAGGCAATGTCACTCCCCCAAATCCTACACACGCTATCTAACCATAACCTGAGGCCCCACCGCCTCTCCTCTGCAGACCAGCGCTCGCCTTTAGGTTGGCTCTTCCTAAAGGAAAACACTCAAGCGTTTCCCCAATGTTCGTGCCTTCTTTCTCCTGCCTCTTCCTCCTCCACCCCATCTTTCCCTCATGCCCCACCTGCCTGCCTTGTAGCCTAATCAGCGGGTGGTGGTGACAGTGATAAGCAGCAGGGGGTGGTTGACCCAGAGGTATGGTCCAGGCACTGCGCCAGCACAGGATCCTCACCTTCTCCAGGTCCAGGATGACAGAGCAAAGGATGAGCTGGCAGGTCAGAGCCTGGGGCTGGACCCTCCTGCCCAGAAGAGGCAGCCAAGGAGCTCAGCCGAGGACTCGACAATGTGTGCGTGCGCCATGATGCCACTTGTATGTTTATTAGATGTATACACAAGTGCTTACACGTAGAAAACACTGTTCAGGAAGGAGCCTCAGGAGACAGTATCAGCAGCTGCCTCTGAGGAAGTCTGCTGGGAGGCTGGGACAGGAGATTCCTCTTCTTAGGACCCTTCGACTTTACCATTCGCATGTATTTTAGGGGTACATGTTCCCTGAGGGGTAGAATGTAGTTGCCAAGTTGCCAGGTCAGGAGGCACATCTATCCGCTAGGTGGGTTCTCAGACGTGACCTCAGACAGTAAGCCCACAGGAGCTGGGCAGGAAAGGCTCTGGACCAGAGCAAAGCAGGGGCCAGAAGGGGCTGAGAAGCTGGGCAGGCAAAGGCAGGTTTCAGTTCGCCGTGGCCCAGGCCTCAGTTCATCACAGGCTGCCCTCTGCTGGCCACACAAGACACTGCAGGCAGCAACCAGAGCCTGCTGCCTAAAGCCCATTCCCCTTACTCCCAAGGTTTCAGGGGACAGTCCCTTCCCGCATGCCGAAGGCACAAAGGAGCAGCTAGAACCTTTATTCTTCTAAGGGGCAAAACGCCAAACCGGGCTTGCTTGTGGCACTGTGGGCCACTACTGTGCCTGCCCCAGGGGACACAGTCTGCTGCTGCTCCGCCCAGTGTGGGCTCAGGAGACAGTGAGGGGTCCAGGCCACCCAGGGGCTGGGCTGGATGAGTTCAGGACTTTGTTGCAGATCTGGGCTTCTGCCCTCGGTGCTTGAAGCTGCGCAGTGGGTTCTGGGTCTTCCCCTTCTGTGACGGGGCAAAGCTGTGGGTTAGTTGGGGGTCTGACCATAGCTGAGACAGACACCAAGAAAATCAGGGCTGCCACCTCCCACGGCCCCTCTGCAGCTGTGTCAAACCCTGACAAGGGCAGAGCAACCCTCCGTTCTCTGGTGCATTCCCCCCTCACCCTAGCCTGGGCCCTGCCCCCTCCTTGCTCTATTGTTCTTCCTGGTAAACAACACCACCCCAATCCCCACCCCTACCCCTGTTCTCCAGTGGAGACCATGGGAGGAAAGGCAAACTAGGGACAGAAAAGCAGCTTTTCTTTTGTTCCTGACATCTGCCTGGGGGCAGGGACAGGAGTGTTACCAGCCCAGCTAATTCCCATCCAGCTGCTGGGACTTTTGGGGCAATTCTTGGGGCCTCCCTGGCAAGGGTGAAGGGGCCATCCCTCCTGCCCCCAAAGGCAAGGCCCTGTTATGCCCGCCATCCCAGCAGCATCCAGGAATGGGGAGAAGAAACGCACTGCAGCTGCCCCTGCCAAAACCCAGGGCGGGATGCAGGTACCTTGACCTTCCGGGAGGAGAAGGAAGCCTTCTTCCGCTTCTTATGAGGGCGGACAACTCCACGAAGAGTAGGAGGGACTGGGGAAAGATTGCAGATGCTCAGCAGGGCCTAGCACCCTCAGTGTCCCCTCCCAGATGGCCCCACCGAAAGCCTCTCTGTCCCTCCACTAGCTTGCTCCTCTCCACCATCCCAGCCAGCCTCCAGCTTCTCTATCTGCATAGCCCCACTTCTCAGGGAGCTCACCGCCGTTCAGCAAGCATTATCCCCAAACCTCTTTCTCAGAGCTGACCTCGGTCTGTCATAGAAGACGCTTCACACGCCTACAGTTGAACAGTACCCCCCTTACATGTGTGGGGCCAGAGAAGTGCACACGGCCGCTTAACAGAGGGATAGGGCTGTAGGGACTGCCACCATCTAAATCACATCTCCCTAGTGTTTAAATGTGTTGCAATAGACATGGAACAGGAAAAGGAAAAATAAAGGTTTTATTTCTTAAAGAAAATGCCGTTAAAATAGATTTATTCCTACATGGCCCGTTACTACAAACTCTCCATGCCCCAAACCAGTGGCCTTCCTTCCCCTCTCCTCCAAGTCTTCTCCCCGACCCCGGTCCAACCTTCACCGACTTCACAGGCCAGCCTCACCTCAGTCCCCTCACTAAACCCACCTGTGCTCTGTCTCACCCGTGCTGGGCAGCCAGACCTGCCCTTCAGTACCCATCACCAGGCCTTTCCGGGGGGCCTCAGCCTCCCCAAGCCTCCCAGCCAAGAAAATGACACAGAAATGAGAGAAAATGACAGAGTTCCTCAGGGCAAAGCTCCCTCCTCTCCTCTGCCTCAGTGTCTGCCTGTCTCACCTCTGCACTCTGTCCCCTCCCTTCTGAAGCAGACATCCCTCCTCCATGGTAGACTATGACCCCTAGCTGGCAGCCTCTCTCTTTCCCTAGCATTTTCATTCTATCTTCTCTTCTGGGCCCTTCCCTTCAAACTGGCTTGGGCCTTTCTGGCCCTGTCTGGCCCATCTCTGGCCCCTGCTCTGCCCTGCCTGCCCCCTGCGGGGGCAGCACCACTACCTGTGTGGCTCTCGCGGCCACGCAAGCCAGACCCATGGTGGTGCTGCCCCATCCCCTCACTGCTCTTCTCATTACTTCAATGAGCATTTTTATCCTAAAAGTGACACACGCTCATTACCGTAATATCAAACATGGAATCTGAAAAAAGAACCAACGTCAGAGTTGGACTCACATTGTTTAACAATGACGCGCATAAAGAGCCAGGTTCCTGGACCCTGGGGGTCAGGCTTTGGCCTTGTTGAACCACAGAAACCTCTAGAGATTTGCCCTGAGCTCCTAATGGCCAAACCCGGGGCCATTCCATATCCCTGGCATGCCCTGTCACTGCCACCCACTCCTCCTGCCTTTGGCCCTTGGAGGCACTCTCCCCAAGGCTCCAGCAGCTCCCTCCTGCTACAGCCCTCTGTCCCGTGACTGGCTCCTGTTCCTACCTTCTTCACTGCGGCCCACAGGCCTACCTCCCTGCTGGACGTTCCTACCTAGAGCTGCCACAGCCACCCCCACCTCGACCTCGGTGGCCCCAGTCCTGAGTCTCCTCCCACGGCAGTGGCTCTGCTCTCCACCACTGGCCACCCTCTCCCCGCTCGTGCTCATGCTTCTAGCAGCCGGCCACTCGCTTACTCTTCCATGGTCAAGCTTTGCAGTGAGCCTGCCTGAGCGTCCCTCCCGGCTCTCCTTTCCTGGGACAGGGTCCCTCTGCAGTGGAACAGCCTTCCTGTTACCAGAGTGGAGACAGCAGCACCTACCTCTGGGACTGCTGAGGCCAGTCTAAATGAGTGGGCACACATATGGTGGCATCCTCAGTGCCCAAGCACAAGCACAGGGCCTGGCACATGCCCCCAGACTCCCCAGGCTCTGTCTGCCTGCCTCTTCCCCACCTCTCAACCTGCCCAGGTCTGCACTCACCCAAGTAGTCAGGGACGTTGCCCAGGTGAGGCTTCACCACTGCAGGATGCAGGGGCAGGTCATGCCGCAGCAGCTGTAGGTCCCGGGGGTTGTCTTCAAAGTATGTCTGACATGGAAGAGAAGGGATTGCTATGGGGTCACCGTCATTCTTCATAAATTTAATTGATTTAGTTTGAGTGGATAATATAGTACGTATTTCAAAATACAACAGGCACAAAAGTGCATACTGTGAAAAGTTGCCCTACCCTCTTTGTTCCCTGGTCAGCCAGTTCCCCTCCCAGAAGCAACTATTTCTGTTTCCTTCTGAGGCTATATATACACGTGTACAAACACATGCATTATACGTGTACGCGACCCTTATTATAACACAAACAGCAGCACGTCATACCCTTGCTTTTCAGCACTTTGCTTTTTCACTTAACGTCTTAGAAATTACTCCTTAACACCCAAGCAGCCTTCTGGGTCTCTTCCGCGTCTAGGAACATCTAGCTGTATGATGTTCCATAATTTACTGAACGAGCCCCTAAACTCCTGGACTCTCAGGCTGCAGACACTGGTATGATGATAACACTGCGATGAATGCCACCACGGACACGGCTTTGCCGTCAAGAGGATGTGTGGCGGATCAACTCCCCAAGTAGAGTTTCTGGATCAAAGGCCACGTGACTTTGTCATTTTGGTGGACTGACTGTCCCAAGAGTTCTCCTGGCTCCTCGCAGTGCCCTCAGCAGCTTCCTCTCTGGCCTGCCAGAGGCCACAGCACACTGCTGGCTCTTGCCTGCTCCCAGCTTGAGCCCAGCGGGTTGGTCTCCGAGATCACACTTTCCAGGCCCAGCCCAGCCCTCACCTTGAGCTTCTCTGAGCGCAGCAGCTCCTCTTTCACCTCCTTCAGCCTCGCCTCTCGTATGGCTTGTTTGGTCACCGAGCGCATGGCATCCTGGAGGCAGACGTGGCCATCAGCACAGTGCAGCTGCTCAATATCCCTCATCCCTGGATACTCCACAACAAATGGCACCATCCCTGGGCCCTTGTTGCCCACCACCAGGCCCACTCACCCACATGTCCTGCTCACCCTGCAGCGGTAGCGGAAACCTTCAATCTCCTCCATCCGGAACTGGTAGGGAAGCAGGACAGGGGCTCCATTCTCTGTGGACAAGGCAGCAGAGGTCCCCAGGGCTGAAGGCTCAGGACAGGGTCTCTCTCCCAAGAGGCTGTTGGCGTGAGCCCTGCTGCACCCTGGGCCCTGCTCTGGGCCCACAGGCAGCCTTGCTCCCGGCCCATGATCGTGTCTATGAGGGTTACCTGTGCTCCTTGACCCCGGGGCCCCTGACCTCCCCCTGTGCAGCTGCTCTCCGGTGCCCAGAACACTACAGGTAGTGCCAAACACGAAGGCAGTGCTCGCAGGGTCAGGTGCTGAGCACCATGCTGCATAGGGTCACGTCCCGGTCACAGCAAACCAACGACGCAGGCGCTGTTACTGCCTTTACTTTTCAGGTACAGAAATAAAGGCAGACAAATCCTTCCCAATGTCTCCCCCTTGCTTCCTCAACTGGTCCCAGCCACACCCACTGGTCTCAGCAAATGGTGTCCCCTGGGCCCCAGCCTCCATGCAGTGCCCATAGGCTCCATGCCCTCTAGGTGAGCAGTGCCCTTCCCTGGCATCCACCTCCCCTGGAGGGAGGGAAGGGGCCCGACCCCAGAACTCACACCAGGCATGAGACCCCCACACCCCACATCAGTCGGCAGCCCCCTCCTCCGTGGTACTGGTTGCCACTGGACTGTCCCCCACCCCCTGGAAGGTGTGCTCCGTGAAGGCAGGAGGGCGCTGCGCCTGGGCCAGCTCCGGCTCAGAGGAGCTGAGCGCCGTGTGCTGCACAGCTCCTCCCCTCTGCCCACCTCCACTTTCCAGTCCTCTCCCAGGGCCGCCTCCTTAGACACCTGCCACCCTCTTCTGACCGCCCCCGATTTTAAACCCCACCCCTGGCTTCCTGCCCTGTGAGGCAGATGTGTACATGTGACTTTGAACAAGTTATCTGACCACTGTGAAGCTTGGTTTTCTCACCTACAAAACGGGCACAGGGCAGGGTGAGGAGCCCACATGGCCATGCGTGTCACACACTGACCATGGGGGCTGGCACACAGGTAGTGCTCAGTACGTGCCAGTAGCTGTTCTTTGTCACCACAACTGTCACTGCAGTTCTTAGTACCATCCTCACTACCGCCCAATGCAGTCCAGGATGCGCTGGTGCTCTTACAGCTTGGTGGCAGAGGCCTGGCCCTAGCCCATGCCCAGGGGAGCGGGGCTCTTACCTCCACTGAGAAGCTCCTCGATCTCGCCCAGGTGGGCCTGCTCTGTAGGCAGCATGAAGGTCAAGACCACACCTGGGTTGTCAGCACGTGCTGTCCTGCAAGGGGAGATGAGCTGCCTGCATCTCCCACACCAGGCTCTGGTCCACCCAAGTCAAGGCCTCTAGCATGCCTGACCTGCACCCGCGGCCATACCTGCCAGCTCGGTGGATGTAGGCCTCCGGGGTGGGTGGAAGATCGAAGTTGAGCACAGCAGACACGTGGTGGAAGTCTATGCCCCGGGCCACGCCAGCCTCAGGATCAGAAGCCCTGTGGAGACAACCCGACATCAGCCTGCCCCCTTCTTCTCTGTGCAAGCGAAGGTCAGCAAAATTACCTCTTTAAACAGACTTGCGTGTAGAACCACAACACCCTAACATACATGAGACCGTTAAAACCAGAACTGCTCCAGGAGTAGGGGTAGGGTAAGGCAGCCTGGCACTCTCCAGTTTGGCAAACCCTTAACCTGACTTCAGGCCTGGGGCGATGTGATAGAACTACACACTTGCCCTGGGCCAGTGGACCCTTGGGGCAGACAAAAGGAAACTTCCCTTTTCCTAGCCTATCAGTGGTTGTCCCAAGTGAAGACCTGCCCCTCAAGTCATAACCCCAGCCCAGTGCAGGCCAGGCACGTCCTCCCTCACAGGACAGCGCAAGCCAGTAACCAGGCACAGGCAGTCTTGACCTTTGTGCTGCCCAGAGTAGGCATGGTATGCGCCCTTGCCCCCTTCCCTACACTGGCCAGGCATCCAGCCTGGCCCGGAGCCTCTGGCTTCCTGTCCTTCCCAAGAACTGACAAGCAGGGGTGGGCTGGAAGAATACGAGATGTGGTGTCACCTGTCTCCTTTGGCTCCTCTGCCCCGACGTCTGCCCTTGACAGGGGCCCCCAGGACTTCAGCGTCAGTTGCTATGACACAGTCATAGAAGCCCTGGTTGAACTGTGAGATGATGTGACACCTGCGGCCGAGAGTGGAGGGGTAAGTTCCACAAAACACAGGAGGCAAAAGGAAGCCCCACATCTCCCTCACAGCACCATCAGGACCACCACCCTTTACTCCTTTTCCTCCTCTTCACCCCTTCCCAACTTAACGTCTATGCCTCAACACCCTACACCTGTAGTCAGGGCTGTGAGAGGTCAGTCAATGCATATCAAGTTCAGTGCCTGGCCCCACTCAGGGATTAAGAAACAAGACAGCAGCTGCATCTCCCCTTTTGGCCCTCTTGTCTTTGACTTATGTCAACTAAGACAGTGGAAGCGGCAAACCTGGAGCGTAGGGGGAGTTCCCCGTTGAGCACACAGACAGGGATGCTGAACTGCTCCAGGAAAAGGCGGAGTCGGTAACTCCGCTCCAGAGTGTTGACAAACAGCAAGGACTTGCCCCGGATCAACGACAGCTTGAGCAGGGCATACAGCAGCAGAAACTTGTCTTCCTCAGTCTCACAGACCACCTGAAACTGCTGAAGCTGGTCTGGCCCTGGCAGCTGGGACTCCTGTAACTTGAGGGTAACCTAGGAAGAGGGCAGGCCTGGGGTCAGGAAGGAAAGAGAAGACAGAAATCCTGCTGCAAGCCACTGGCTCTCCAACAAAGCGTAAACATTTCAGGGCAGAGATGGCTTTAATGATGGTGGCTACCCTAAGTTCCCTGCCCACTCTGTCATCTACGAAGTCCAAGTGTCCCAACTCTTGCAGTGCGTTGTTGTGAGCTGCCATTGAGTCGATTCTGACTCATGGTGACCCATGTGTGCAGAGCAGAACTGCTTCACAGGGTTTTCAAGGCCGTGACCTTTCGGAAGCAGATTACCAGGCCTGTCTTCCAAGGTGCCTCTGGGTGAGTTCAAATTGTCAACCTTTTGGCTAGCAGTTGAGTGCTTAACCATTTGTGCCACCCAGGAACTCCATATTGTGGTATACAGTATATAAAACTACGTTAATTATTTGAGGCATGAAACAAAGAGAAAATCTGTTGCTGTTGAGTCGATTCCGACTCACAGAGACACTATAGAACAGAGTAGAACTACCTCACAGGGTTTCCAAGGAGCGACTGGTGGATTTAAACTGCTGACCTTTTGGTTGGCAGATGAACTCTTAACCACTGCACCACCAGAGCTCCAAAACAAAGAAAAGCACATCAATAAATGATTATATTGACAAGGAAGCAACAACACTGAAGGGTAAAATTCTCATCAGGTGATAGCCTTGGCCTTAGATTTTTGGCTTTGCTGCCCAAAGCAGTCCTTCTGCCCCTTGGGGAATCCCTGTTCAGACTTTTAGGAAAACCATAGCTTGAACTGGGAGAGAGAGACCCCAGGGGACATCCGGAAGTAGGATGCAGTGGTATCAGATGACTTTAGGGGGTGGGGTACTGCTGGCTTTTAGCTACCCCCACTGACAATTTCCCACCCAAACACCAACAGGGCTCCTTTGAGAGGGGAACATTAAGTACCACATCTACAGCTCCAAACACTCCAGTAGTATCTCTTACCGGGTTATGTAGTACCAGCTCCTTGAGTGCTTGTACGTCCTCATTGAAAGTTGCCGACATAAGAAAAGCCTGGTAAATCCGGGGCAAGTGACTGAAACAGAGCAGAGTCCAGTCAGACCCCAGCCCCAGGGCCATCAATTGTGGTGGCGTTTATAAACTTTCAGCCAGCTGCCCGAATCTCTATTCATAAATTCTTCCACAGAGACAGCTCTCCTTACCAGAGAAGACTCTTGAGTTCTTCCTCAAAGCCAAAGGAAAAAAGAAGGTCAGCCTCGTCCATTACCAGCAGCTCCAGGGAGTCATGCAGTTTCAAGTTGTCTTGCTGCAGGTGGCTTAATATGCGGGATGGGGTCCCCACCACTACATCTGGCTTCTCTATCAGCACAGCTCTAAAAATAGGCAAGACTTTATTATCAGGGAATAACAGTGCTAAGGGATGCAGCTGTTGTAACCTCAGCCAGGGCCAGCCCTCTTTCTCGCTGCACACAAACCCAGCTCCACCTCTTGGTGTAGCCCTGCTGCTTTTACCCACCTCTGAGAGGCCGAGTGTTCAGCAGCTGAGACATCAGCCACCCGGATGTCCCGAGCACAGTAGGTCGCCAGCTGCTGAATCATGGACTGTGCCTGCTTTGCCAGTTCCTTGGTGGGCACGAGGACAAGGCCTCTCACAGCCTGTTCTACCACAGGGCCTGTCTGTAAGAAGATGAATTAAAGACTTTCGCCAGCTGGTTCATGTCACTGTGGTCACCTGATGCTTCTCTCTACTTCTTACAAGCAACCTGAGCCACCCACTTCAATACAACTTAGCTGTGTTCTGATCAATCCCTCACAGAGAACGTAGAGCAAATGGGTCTTTCCCCAGACACTGACCCTTAAAAATAGTAGGTTTGTCTGTGGTTGGAAACCCTGGTGGCACAGGGGTTAAGTGCTATGGCTGCTAACCAAAAAGTTGGCAGTTCGAATCCACCAGGAGCTCCTTGGAAACTCTATGGGGCAGTTCTACTCTGTCCTATAGCGTTGCTATGAGTTGGAATCGACTTGACGTCAACGGGTTTGGTTGTGTTTTTCTGGTTTATTCTGTGGTTATGAGGATACTTAAAATATACCAGTTATGGAGCTGGAACCTCCCAATAATTCTAAGAAGTAAAAAGGGGAGACATGCCTCCTTTTTATAAAATAAAGAAAACAAGCATAGAAAGAGAGTAATTTCCTCAAGACTACACAAAGAATGGTGGTAGCAGGGCTGGACTAGAACCCAGGTAACCTGAATTTCAGCCCAGAGCGTTTTCAGCAACAGCACATCTCTCCCAAGTTTCTCTCAGGCCAACCTTCAAGAGTAAGGTAGCAAGAGAAATCGCCGCTCTTGGAAAAGACGGCTGTAGCACAGTGGGAGGAAAGGGGCGACATGGTTTTCCAAGAAAGCACAAACGGGTAAAGACTCCTGATCTCCCTTACCAGCCCTTTACGGCCTCCTTCCTTCCCTCAGTCCTTCCCGTTACCCACCGCCTTCCTGTGGAGCAGCAGCTGCAGCATCGGAATAGCATAAGCAGCCGTCTTTCCTGAACCCGTGCGAGCTCGAGCCAGGAGGTCCTTCCCCTCCAGGGCCAGGGGGATGGCCTTTTCCTGGATCAGTGTAGGTCGCGACCAGCCCAGGTCCGTGATGGCCTAGGAAAGACGAGGAGACAAGCCGCTCAGGTAACGCGGAGGGCGGTGACGGGCTCCGAGGACATCCCTCCCTGCCAAACCAAAGTCTCTGCTCCCAGGAAGCCCGTGAACCTGGCTCCTCAGCCTTCTACCCGTACCTGCAGGAGCCGGGGGTCTAGGCCCATGTGCTCAAACCCCAACATTTGGTCCGCCATGCTTTTCAGTAGTGCCAACGCGCACGCGCGGCAGGAAGAGCTGGAAGAATGCACGGGCCGGTCAAAGTAACAACCAATCACCCTCGGAGGAGGAGTAACTCATTAAAGGGCTAGAACTTGAGTTTCCGGTCTTCGGCTCCGGCCCCGGGGGTTTCCGTGGCGACCGGGGCCCAGGGTCTCCGAGAGATCGCAGCGACTGCTTCCGCCCCGAGGGTGGGGAGGCGGGACGGGGGCTCGACTCAGAACTTTGGCGGCAAAGGCCCTGGGGGCGTCTCCTCTTCCATTGCTTGACACTGCCTCCTTTCGTCATCCTGACCTTCTCCGTTCTCTCCCAAGAGCAGTGACATTTCCTGATACCTTACCTGCCCTAGGAGAAGGAACTCTCAGTTCATAACGGAAAAGGTTTGCAGGACCTACTTCGCTTGCTTCTTGTTGTTGTTAGGTGCCTTTGAGTCGTTCCGACTCAGCGACCCAAGGCACAACAGATTGAAACTGCCCAGTCCTGTGCCATCCTCACAGTCGTTGCTGTTTGAGCCCACTGTTGCAGCCACTGTGTCAATCCATCTCATTGAGAGCCTTCCTGTTTTTCGCTGACCCTCCACTTTACCAAGCATGATGTCCTCCAGAGACTGGTCCCTCCTGATACCATGTCCAAAGTACGTGAGACGAAGTCTTACCATCTTTACTTCTAAGGCGCATTCTGGTGGATACTTCTTCCAAAACGGATTTGGTCGCTTAGTTAGGTTTAGGATTTCGGGTGAAGGTGAGCTGTTGGCCCTCCACAGAAGTCTGGAATATGTGAAAACGGGAGTATTACTCCCTTACAGTGTGTGCCTTCACCCCCCACGTGGGTCAAGCAACTCCCCCAAGTTTGTCCACACAATTGCATACTTAACGTTTTCATGAACATCATACCCAGTCCTGAGCCATGCCCATGATGGGTCGTAGATTGGACTGTGGTGAGCCATAGGGTTTTCCTTGGCTGACTTTTGGAAGTAGATGTCAGGTCTTTCTTCCACTAGATAGATATCTCCAAATAAATAATAGTAGGAGGGAGGGTGTAGGACTCACCCATGTGGTTTAAGTAAGCCTGTTTTTAGGTAGTACACAAATGGACATTCTAAACATTAATGATTATGTATTTGTTTTCATGTAAGTAGAATTAATGGTCGGCCACCAAGCCTTCTGCTCAAAGGCCCTCAGCTCTCCTGTTCCATGGGTTAGCAAGCCCCTTTAGCTCCACTGACGAGTGCCCAAGGCACCCCACTCTACCACTAAGCCTCCTTTCCAAAGGTGCTCAGCTATCTTGCTCCATGGCTCGGAGCCTCCAAAAAAGGGATTCTTCCCTAGATCTTCCAAAAAGGAATGCAGCCTTACCAACACCTTTATTTTACCTCAGTGAGACCCATGCCTGATTTCTGATTTACAGGAGCCCTGGTGGTGCAGTGGTTAACAGCCTGGCTGCTAACCAAAAGGTCAGCACTTCAAATCCACTAGCCACTCCTTGGAAAACCTATGGGGCAGTTCTACTCTGTCCTGTAGGGTCCCTAGGAGTCAGAATTGACTCAGCGGCAACGGGTTTGTTGTTGTTGTTTAGGGAAGAATCTACTTCCTTGCCTTTTCCAGCTACCAGAGGCTGCCTTTGGCTCATGGCCCCCTTTCTCCATCTTCAAGGCTAGCGATAGTGGGTTGAGTCCTTCCCACACTGTATCACTCCAACTGTGGTAAAATGCGTTTCTTTATGTGGCCTTTTGCCTTGGTTCTGTGAAAAACAGAGAAAAAGAAAACAGTTTGGGAGATTTTTCCCTTCGGCCCTGAGGAGTTGTTACAGTTACCCAAGGAAGATGCCAGTCCCTGCCAGTATAAAATGTCAGTTATTATGCAAATAGATGGAGCCACTTGCAAGGAGATTGGTCAGTTTAGTCCAGTGAGGATTTGGTTATTATGCAAATAGCATACATAAAATCCACCCAATAGGATTGAACCACTTGCCTATATAAGCACCCATCCCACAGAGGTTGAAGGGGACCGCACTACCATCAAGAAGAGCCTGGAGCAGAGTACATCCTTTGGACTTGGGGTCCCTGCACTGAGAACCTCCTAGACCCAGGAGACAGAACTGTAATACTGGTGGGGCAGCAGTAGAACCAGGAGACCAGCATAAGACAGCATGGTGGGCTTCCTGGCCCACAGAACAAGATGGCTATGAGACAGGGAATGGAAAAAGGGACTGAGCCCCTAGACAAAGAACACTGAACTAAAAACATGTGGTTAACTAATGACACAAAACCCATTATCTTGTAACATGCAATAAAGAAAGAACAACCCACCCAGCTCTCAATGTACTTCCTTGATGTTTTTCAGAAGAACTGGCCCGATCTGATCCCTGGAGCATACGCAGACATCCACAAGGTGACTGACAGACCCACAACAGGAATCGAGCCGGCACCATGCGGGGACTGCGCAGGTGCAGCACCCCATAGTATGTCCTGCTATCCAGTCCCAGGAGCCTTTGTTACAGGTTCCATCTTGCATGTGCATCTAATCTTCATAACCCCACCTCTTTCATGAATAAAGATGAAAACTTTTCCCGCCTAAAAACCTTTATAAGCCCTAGCCAATCCTTTCTTCGGGGAGACAAAGGCTAGCATTGCATTGTCCCTCTTTGTCTCCGCTTGTGAGCTGCATTTGCTCAATAAATCTTTGTGCAGAAAACTTGAGCCTCTCCTGGTAATTCTTGGTCAATAGAAGGCAAGAACCTCATAGTGGCTGCCCAGACTGGGCAGAAGACCCTGGCAATGGCTACAGTGGGTTTGCGAGCCATGGAGCAAGAGAGCTGAGCACCTTTGGAAAGGAGCCTTGCTGGTGGAGTGGGGTGCCTTCGGCATTTGTCAGTGGAGCTAAAGGGACTTGCCAGCCCACAGAGTGAGAGCTGAGAGCCTTTGGGCAGAAAGCTTGCTGGCAGACTGGGGTGCTGCCAGGCACTTGTTGGTGGTGCTAAAAAGCTGTACACTTGCATAAGCAGGGGCAGAGGCCAGGCGAGGCAAAGGTAGGCCCAAGCGGAGGTAGAGGCCAGGCCTGCGTGTGCAGGGCCCAGGCCAAGGGTGAGGGCCTGGTGGCAGCAGCCAAGAAAAAGCTGTCCTAATCAAAGAACTCTACCCTGAGTTATTCCTGTTATTTCCAAGTTGATCCTGATCCCATATTACTTTACCAATAAACCATATAACTGTGAGTATGGTCTGTGAGTTGCGTGTGGCCATTGCAATGAATTACTGAACCTATCAGAGAAGTAGAGACTGTCATGGGGAGGATGGCTGATGTCAATTGGCAAAAAAGGTTGGAGAGTGGAGGTGTGTCAGACCATCACCTCATAGGAATCAGCTTTGGGCTGATGCTGATTCTCATTCTCTCTGAAATTAGACGAGGTTTGACACTACTGCTACTGCATTACAATTGGTGTCAGAAGTGGGATTCGTGGCAATGGCTCTTGACTCATGGAAGCATGCGATTTTGGAAGAGAAAGGATAAAAGGGTGTGTGGAGTAAAACTTTTGATTCTTGCATGGTTACTTCGGTTATCTTTAATAGCTAAAAATAAGGGATGTTATGCTGGAGCAGCAGATAGGGAAACTGAGGAGAGGAAAGCCACATCTGAAGGGGCTTGGGGTGAAAGCCCAGCAGGTTAAGCAAGATGATTGACAGAGGGCCAGCATCTTCTGGTTCCACCCAGCCAGAAGCCCAAGGCCATATGCATATGAATGGGAAATTAGTCAGGGGGTGAAGATGAAACTGGAATGTTAAAGAAGATTTATGTGTTTATCTGAATGTACTATGTTTATCCTATCTGGTGTAAACAGACCTAAATGTGTGATTGAAATGAATATTATTAACCCATTGTTTTCGAGTCAATTCCGACTCATAGAGACCCTGTAAGGACAGAGCAGAACTGCCTCCATAAGGTTTCCAAGGAGCAGCTGGTGGATTCAAACTGCTGACCTTTTGTTTAGCAGCCAAGTTCTCAAACACTATGCCACCAGGGCTCTGAAATGAATACTGGGTATTGTAAAAAATAAAGAGCGTGTAACTCTACTTTCAGCCAGTACTTGATTGGATATGCTAAAAGGGGAACTAAGATTTGCCCAAAAGAAACACAGGTTTCATTTCAATACAATAGCCCTGTGTATAGAGTATAAGGGACTTAGGTGGAACACCTGAGCCCTACCCAGAAACTCAAGAGCAGAAAATTTGCATTTGAAAGACATGCAGATCCACCCAGAACTGCTGGGAGAAGCAAAAAAAAAAAAAAGATTAGTTTTGCTTTTTGAACTGTGGGCAAACTGCTGGATGCACTGAGGCAGGAAATGTCAGTGTCCATCAGAAGAACCCCCTTCCAGGACTGGAAGTTAAGGGGAGCCAGCGAGTAGATAGCCAGGCTGGTATGCTTGCTTGAGGTGACCACCTGGGTCCATGAGATAAGTGGAAGTGAGGAAGGTGCAAGAGATGGGCTGAGTTTGGATGTGTTTCTTTGGCACCCACTGACCTAGCCCCACGTGGCTAATGATGAGAGAAGGGGCTGGCTGATCTGAAGTGCTGGCAGTCCTGTGGATTGCTGATCCTATGGCTGGTATCTGTTGACCTAGCCCACAGGGCCTAGGGATGAGCTGACCCTGATTAAATGGGGCATAGCTGACAAGACCCCAGCTGAATGGGGATGAGATGACCTGGCCCTGGCTGATTAACAACCTTAATTCCATCTGCAACTTTAATTCCCCTTTGCCACATTAGGTAATATATTCCAAGGTTCCAAGGATTAGAACATGGACATCTTTGGGGGGCCATTATTCTGCCTACCACACTACCCTAAACCCAAACCATCTAAATTAGACAGGACCTGAGTATTGCCCAGGAATCTCTGCTGAGAAGCTTCCTGGGTGATCCTATGTGTCTGGTCTGACATGGGCCCAGCATCTGAGTACCACAGGCCAGGCTGGCTGTTGTTAGATTAAGAATAAGAAAGCAGCTCATGTACCACAGGAAAGTTAGGCTTGGGACTAAACATGATAAAGTCAAGCTTGGATACTACAAGCCCTAATGATGATAGAAGATGTAAAGAATGACCCCTGCCCCCACAACACACACCTTTTTTCTGTACATGGTAAAGGGGGCAGGAGGCTGTTTGATGTTGTCTTGCCTAAGGAAGGAAGGATTTCAGGATGGAATCAAGGGCAGCATTGATGTTGTTAGTTCTGTTGAGTCAATTCTGACTCATGGTGACCATGTGTTACAGAGGAGAACTGCTCCATAGGATTTTCTTGGCTATAATCTTAACCGAAGCAAATAGGCAGGCCTTTTCTTTTGTGGTACCGCTGCATGGGTTTGAACCGCTAACCTTTAGGTTAGCAGTCAAGCACAAGCTTTGGGGTGGGGGTGGGGAGGGGAAACCATCAGAATTCCCTGGGTGTACCTACCTGCTCTTTAAAAAAAAAACAAAACGCTTTAGGCCACAATATATCTGTGATTATGACACCGTATTCCTTGTTCTCCCCACAGCCACCAGCTGCTTGCCGTTGACTCATCCTCTGACCACCCCATTCCATCTGCCCCATCCGTACAAAGGTGTGATGCACTCCCACCTTTGTCCTAACTCCACCCCCCTCCTGTCAAAAATTACCAGTTGGAGAAACCCAGAACATACTGACCTACTGGCACGATTGAGAAGCATTCAACTGTTAGCTGCTGGGCAAACCTAAGCCCACTCCAGGCCTTATCTGTAGTTTCCTGTCCTGCCACAGCTCAGGCTTGTCTCTCTGTTATGACGCTGAGGTTTCTAGGAGCAGCCACAAAGCAGAAATGTCTGTTCTCTTCCCAGCATGTACCATACTTCCCAAGAGCCTCAGGTCAGAGGTCTACATCAAACTAGTTCAAAGGGTCATCTGTTTTCCCTGTGTTAATTCTAATGTGAAAACAATTGGAAACCATTTTAAATATTATAAATATTCATACAAATAGTAAGATATTCAATAAATAGATTAATATTAATAATTACACTAATAACCAAACCAAACCCGTTGCCGTCAAGTCAATTCCAACTCACAGCAACCCTATAGGACAGAGCAGAACTGCCCCATAGGGTTTCCAAGGAGCAGCTGGTGGATTCGAACTCCTGACCTTTTGGTTAGCAGCCAAACTCTTAACCACTGTGC
>NW_004444091.1:3434367-3469348 GCF_000243295.1 Trichechus manatus latirostris
AAGCTGTACACTTGCATAAGCAGGGGCAGAGGCCAGGCGAGGCAAAGGTAGGCCCAAGCGGAGGTAGAGGCCAGGCCTGCGTGTGCAGGGCCCAGGCCAAGGGTGAGGGCCTGGTGGCAGCAGCCAAGAAAAAGCTGTCCTAATCAAAGAACTCTACCCTGAGTTATTCCTGTTATTTCCAAGTTGATCCTGATCCCATATTACTTTACCAATAAACCATATAACTGTGAGTATGGTCTGTGAGTTGCGTGTGGCCATTGCAATGAATTACTGAACCTATCAGAGAAGTAGAGACTGTCATGGGGAGGATGGCTGATGTCAATTGGCAAAAAAGGTTGGAGAGTGGAGGTGTGTCAGACCATCACCTCATAGGAATCAGCTTTGGGCTGATGCTGATTCTCATTCTCTCTGAAATTAGACGAGGTTTGACACTACTGCTACTGCATTACAATTGGTGTCAGAAGTGGGATTCGTGGCAATGGCTCTTGACTCATGGAAGCATGCGATTTTGGAAGAGAAAGGATAAAAGGGTGTGTGGAGTAAAACTTTTGATTCTTGCATGGTTACTTCGGTTATCTTTAATAGCTAAAAATAAGGGATGTTATGCTGGAGCAGCAGATAGGGAAACTGAGGAGAGGAAAGCCACATCTGAAGGGGCTTGGGGTGAAAGCCCAGCAGGTTAAGCAAGATGATTGACAGAGGGCCAGCATCTTCTGGTTCCACCCAGCCAGAAGCCCAAGGCCATATGCATATGAATGGGAAATTAGTCAGGGGGTGAAGATGAAACTGGAATGTTAAAGAAGATTTATGTGTTTATCTGAATGTACTATGTTTATCCTATCTGGTGTAAACAGACCTAAATGTGTGATTGAAATGAATATTATTAACCCATTGTTTTCGAGTCAATTCCGACTCATAGAGACCCTGTAAGGACAGAGCAGAACTGCCTCCATAAGGTTTCCAAGGAGCAGCTGGTGGATTCAAACTGCTGACCTTTTGTTTAGCAGCCAAGTTCTCAAACACTATGCCACCAGGGCTCTGAAATGAATACTGGGTATTGTAAAAAATAAAGAGCGTGTAACTCTACTTTCAGCCAGTACTTGATTGGATATGCTAAAAGGGGAACTAAGATTTGCCCAAAAGAAACACAGGTTTCATTTCAATACAATAGCCCTGTGTATAGAGTATAAGGGACTTAGGTGGAACACCTGAGCCCTACCCAGAAACTCAAGAGCAGAAAATTTGCATTTGAAAGACATGCAGATCCACCCAGAACTGCTGGGAGAAGCAAAAAAAAAAAAAAGATTAGTTTTGCTTTTTGAACTGTGGGCAAACTGCTGGATGCACTGAGGCAGGAAATGTCAGTGTCCATCAGAAGAACCCCCTTCCAGGACTGGAAGTTAAGGGGAGCCAGCGAGTAGATAGCC
The DNA here is from genome assembly GCF_000243295.1 of Trichechus manatus latirostris. NCBI lineage: Eukaryota > Metazoa > Chordata > Mammalia > Sirenia > Trichechidae > Trichechus > Trichechus manatus. The sequence goes on from NW_004444091.1 coordinate 3,435,795, forward strand.
AGGCTGGTATGCTTGCTTGAGGTGACCACCTGGGTCCATGAGATAAGTGGAAGTGAGGAAGGTGCAAGAGATGGGCTGAGTTTGGATGTGTTTCTTTGGCACCCACTGACCTAGCCCCACGTGGCTAATGATGAGAGAAGGGGCTGGCTGATCTGAAGTGCTGGCAGTCCTGTGGATTGCTGATCCTATGGCTGGTATCTGTTGACCTAGCCCACAGGGCCTAGGGATGAGCTGACCCTGATTAAATGGGGCATAGCTGACAAGACCCCAGCTGAATGGGGATGAGATGACCTGGCCCTGGCTGATTAACAACCTTAATTCCATCTGCAACTTTAATTCCCCTTTGCCACATTAGGTAATATATTCCAAGGTTCCAAGGATTAGAACATGGACATCTTTGGGGGGCCATTATTCTGCCTACCACACTACCCTAAACCCAAACCATCTAAATTAGACAGGACCTGAGTATTGCCCAGGAATCTCTGCTGAGAAGCTTCCTGGGTGATCCTATGTGTCTGGTCTGACATGGGCCCAGCATCTGAGTACCACAGGCCAGGCTGGCTGTTGTTAGATTAAGAATAAGAAAGCAGCTCATGTACCACAGGAAAGTTAGGCTTGGGACTAAACATGATAAAGTCAAGCTTGGATACTACAAGCCCTAATGATGATAGAAGATGTAAAGAATGACCCCTGCCCCCACAACACACACCTTTTTTCTGTACATGGTAAAGGGGGCAGGAGGCTGTTTGATGTTGTCTTGCCTAAGGAAGGAAGGATTTCAGGATGGAATCAAGGGCAGCATTGATGTTGTTAGTTCTGTTGAGTCAATTCTGACTCATGGTGACCATGTGTTACAGAGGAGAACTGCTCCATAGGATTTTCTTGGCTATAATCTTAACCGAAGCAAATAGGCAGGCCTTTTCTTTTGTGGTACCGCTGCATGGGTTTGAACCGCTAACCTTTAGGTTAGCAGTCAAGCACAAGCTTTGGGGTGGGGGTGGGGAGGGGAAACCATCAGAATTCCCTGGGTGTACCTACCTTCTCTTTAAAAAAAAAACAAAACGCTTTAGGCCACAATATATCTGTGATTATGACACCGTATTCCTTGTTCTCCCCACAGCCACCAGCTGCTTGCCGTTGACTCATCCTCTGACCACCCCATTCCATCTGCCCCATCCGTACAAAGGTGTGATGCACTCCCACCTTTGTCCTAACTCCACCCCCCTCCTGTCAAAAATTACCAGTTGGAGAAACCCAGAACATACTGACCTACTGGCACGATTGAGAAGCATTCAACTGTTAGCTGCTGGGCAAACCTAAGCCCACTCCAGGCCTTATCTGTAGTTTCCTGTCCTGCCACAGCTCAGGCTTGTCTCTCTGTTATGACGCTGAGGTTTCTAGGAGCAGCCACAAAGCAGAAATGTCTGTTCTCTTCCCAGCATGTACCATACTTCCCAAGAGCCTCAGGTCAGAGGTCTACATCAAACTAGTTCAAAGGGTCATCTGTTTTCCCTGTGTTAATTCTAATGTGAAAACAATTGGAAACCATTTTAAATATTATAAATATTCATACAAATAGTAAGATATTCAATAAATAGATTAATATTAATAATTACACTAATAACCAAACCAAACCCGTTGCCGTCAAGTCAATTCCAACTCACAGCAACCCTATAGGACAGAGCAGAACTGCCCCATAGGGTTTCCAAGGAGCAGCTGGTGGATTCGAACTTCCAACCTTTTGGCTAGCAGCTGAACGCTTAACCACTGTGCCACCAGGGCTCCTAATAGATTATTAGTAATTAATATATTTATAGTTACTCTATTGATTAGTAATAATGAACTGAGTAATAATTAGTTGGAATAACAGAGTCTAAATATATAATTTTAGGTAAGTTAATTATGGCATTTCCCCTCACTGCAATGTTACAGAGCCATTCAGAATTAGAAATATGAAGAATACAGAGAATTTTTTAAACGCTTACAAAAATATTAACCATAAAACTAAATTTCATATATAAGTAAAAACACATATACAGTAATGTGTCGCATAACGTCCACGATACATTCTGTGGAGCTGCAGGCCACGGGGCTCCTGGCCACCTGGGGTCCAAGGGCTGTTGTGCGGCTCCCAGCCCAGGTAGCGCCTGCTGCAGATGCCTCAGGTGAGTACTTGGCCCTGCAGCCCCATGAAGATCACAGCAGAGAGGCTCTGGGCAGGGGCTGGGGCACCAGGGGAGTGGTCTATGTGACCTGGCACTCCTACCCCTGCTAGGCCCTGAGATGCCTGCTGATTGTGGGTGCTTGGGAGCAGAATTGGGTGCCCACTCCTCCCAGCAGCAGGGGTGCTGTGGGCATCACCCCGAGGGCCCTCGTGGGACCAGACGTCGCCCAAATGGACATTATGGATGACTATATACAAGGAATAGTATAAGACATAAAGAGAACTAAAAATGGGAGGGGAAGAATTTAGGTGAACATTTTTCTTTAATAAATAAAAATATAAATTATCGAGAATCAGCAACTAACGGTATTAAGTTTTAAACAGCATAAGGGCACAAGAAAGTGTACTATAATCTATTCAGATTTATGATTCCTGGGGCTAAGAAACCAGGTACTTAATTTCCTCACACAATTCCTTGCTGATGTGCCTACTTGGTTGACCTTTGTGAATAGCTGAGCAACCACTCCATTCCATACCGCCACAAGACTGGCCTGTTCAGACCAATCCTAGCCCACGAGTCTACACATAGGTCCACAGCAGGTCATCCTCAGAGGCAGTCCCAGCCAGGAGCCTTTCCTCATTTTCCCTCATGCCTCCCCTCTGCCCACAACCTCTGATTTCATTTCAAACACAGCTACTACAACAAATTTTATTTCACTGGAAAAATCTGTATAAAGAACCAAATGTGGTTCCCAGGAAGAAAACAGTTACACCTTAAATAAAATTTAAGGGAAACAAGAGGATAAAGAATGCAGTCTTCTACTAGCTCTAAATTGTCACCACCTTACCTCTTATACTCTGAGGTGCTATGTGATGGAAATCACAGGTGTCCAAGAGAATGCTCTGATTGGTTCTCTGATAAGGCATTGCAAGCAGCTGCGATGTCTGCTTTCTGGCCCATGGACCACTGAACTGAGCTGCTATGGTAGTTACTGAAAACGTGTGGATAAACATAATGCAGAAGGGACTGCATTGGTGTTTGCAGCTATTCACACACAGGCAGTAACATTTCAACTAGGAAGGAAAATATATAATTTATCAAAAAATAGTTCTAATATATAGAAAAAAACTCAATCCTCTGGGGCCAAAGACCTGCCCCTTATTTACATTTACAAAGCAACTGAGTGAACCCAGGACTGACTAGGGAGTAGTGAGGCAGGGGCCTTCTTGGTAGGGCCTTCCAGTCACCTACTGCATAAGTAGATGAACACAGTAGAAGAGGAGATGTTTTGTTTGTTCATTTTGTGAAAGGACAAAGGGAAATCACTGGACATACAAGAAGCAAGACTTAGTCCTGGGTCAGTTCAGACTCTTCACAAATCCTAGAACAGCATTTGAAATCTTTGACCAATGTCCCCTGTCCTTGAGAACTAGTGTTAACAAGGGGCTGATCTGAATGGTTGTTGCCATGAAACCAATGTGGCTTATGTATTTTTTTTTTTCTTCATCTTTTTCCCCTCAGAATCCAGGTGGATAAGGTATTTGGTGGGCATGGTACTGAGGTGAAAGGGAAGGGTCACATGGAAAGAGAGGATTACACCAGCTTCTTGGCCTCAAAGAAACTCTTGAGGTGACGCATTTGCCAGATGCCAGTGAGAATGAGGATGACAGTCTGAGCAATGGACCACCACAGGACCCTCTGGTTGGTACTCTCGCTGGTCAGACGGAAGCGTTCTTCACGATACTGCATGGGGCAATGGACACAGATTAAACGTGGAGGAGAAACAGTCCCAAGCTGTTGTGAGGTACCTCCCTCTTGTAATACTGCTTAACTCCAGGACCAAATGCCTTCTGGAATACTGCCTGTGAATCCACTAGGTGTGCCACTGTTTCCCCACTGAGACTGACTATCATTCCACAAGCATGCTCCTACCATTTCAAACAAGATCCAAGGAAAACAGGTGAGGCAATGGCTATTACTCAATTATGAACTGTCCTCTCTTTACTAAGGCCTTCATTTTCTTTAGAGCTTAAAAATGACTATCTGGACTGGTACCCTACCTTCCATTCTCTAAAGAGCTGATCTCCTAAATGGGGAAGGCACCAAGCAGAAACTTCAGGTAGGTCTAGTGGGTATGAAGGTCAACTGCCATCTCAAAGTACAAAGAGATATGCCCTTACCCGCTGGTAATCCTGCTCCTTCTGGATCTGCTCCACCTGATCAAGCAACTGGCGGGCTCGGAGCTGCAGCTCTGTCAGTTTATCCTTGGCAGCAATCTCAGGGTAGTTATTGGCATGTTCCCCAACCTGGATGTCTAGGTGCACACGCTAGATGAAAACACAACATTGGCGACCAAAAGCAATAAGGTCAGGAACACTTTGACATTATGGTATCTGAATGGTGAGGCTTCCACTGTCTGTTCAGGCTAGAAGGCAGGCTCATTGTAACCAACTCTTGTTCCTGGATGTGGGACAGAGGGCCATCATCTGTCTCCACAGCAGTGACTGTGCCAAAAAGTATCACATGTGATGATGGCAATAAATCAAAAGTTTGGAAACAAGTGAGAGAGTCCAAGCTGCAGCCAAAGAGAAAATTCTCTTACCAGTTTGCCACCAGCAAAGAGAGCCATCCTGGTAGAGTTGGAGTGCAGGCAGATCTTATGGTCACCAGGAGTGTGGGAAGTGAAAGTGAAGCGGCCCTCTGAGCCATACTGCCGGGACAGCACCACCTGTAACACAGCAGTCAGTGACAACCTCACCCAACCAACTGCCCTCACCTTTACCCTGACCGCTCAAAGTATCCACCTTAAAGTGTATCTGGACTGATACTACCATGTCCCCTGAGGCCTCAACTCAGTGCTAAAGCCAGTTCTTGATATCCCACATCCCTCTATTTAAGAAAGGTGTGATGTTGTCTCCAAGTCACCCGTGCCAGCGCTATGGAGCCCTTACCTTCCCTTCAGGGTCCTTCACTTCCACATGCATCCCTAGGCCAGGGGTTGAGGGCAGGAAGACCTCTTTTTGCTTATCCCACATTTGGGTGCGATAATTCCCTGTAGAGCAGACAGACCAATCACAACCCGCCAAGCCACCTTATCCACCCGGCTCCCTACACTCAAGGTGTGTACAGCTGAGGCGGATTCGAGCGGCTCCTCGAGGCGCCGGGCAGCGGGCCCTGCTGGGGCCGGCGAGCCCAGCTAGGTCAGACGGCCCGCTGGTCTGATTTCCTCAGGGCACCGTCAGGTGCGCTGGACAGGGAGCAACAGGCCAAGTCTCCGGGAAGCACCGTGACGCGGCCGGCCCCGAGCGGGGAGGAAGGGGCGCCGCTACAGGGGAGGAGGGAAAGAAGGGCCCTCTCCACCCTCACGCCCGCCTGACCGATGACCATAGTCTCATCAGGTATCTCCTCGATGAAGCAGCGCTTCTCGGTCTCGCCGATGTGGAAGTACAGCGCCCGCGCACCGGCCGCGCACAGCGCCAGCATCAGCAGCGCGGACAGCCCCATCTCAGGCAGCCGCCGGGCAGCGACACCTGCCATCGTTCCGGCCGCTCCGCCCAGCGCGCCTGCGCCGGCCGCTCCGCCCAGCGCGCCTGCGCCGGGGCCGCTCTGTTGCAACGCGCAAACGCTGGAGGGGGCGTGGGATGAATGAGCGGTGACAGAAGTACGCCGTGCGCCGCGGCTTCGGTCATGCCGTCTGTCCCTGAGCCCATGTGAGGTAGTGGCCCGGTCCTCTGAGCGTAAAGGCCGGCGGACGGCCCGTCTGGAAACCAGTTTGAAGCCAAGCAGACGGATGTGCGTCGTCCCTGCAGTCTCTAGACTTCTCCAGTCAGAGCTCGCTCCCTGTAGCGTCGCGTCTGTGCCATTATGAGTGAGAATACATGTTGACTTTCTGGGGCAACAGCTAACAATAAGTTCAACAGATATTTACTGTATGCTGACCGTGTTCCATTTACTGGGCGAGGGCTGACAGTTTATTAGTGAATAAAATCTAGAACCCCAGACGCCCTTCCCACCCAAGCTGAGGTGACCACCAACAAATAAATACAAGATGACAGATTCTGAGACGTTCCCAGAAAAAGACCTGTGCCAAGGGAATGCAACAGCTGAGGGGAAAGTGGACAGGATGGGGTGGGGGTGGGGGGCAGATTACACAGATGCCTTTGAAGGACGTTGTAAGGAATTGACACTTTATTCAAACTGCTGAAGAGTTTAAACACCTGTGGTATGACTGCCAGGATTTAACTGTTTAAAATGAGTACTCTGAACCCACCATTTTGCAACCATAATGAAACAATAAATCTAGACAACCAATAGGTGAACGTTTGATGACAGAATTTTATACAGTACTGGAGGGATCAGGCTGACAACACCTCAACTTAGTAATGATTTTGAACATCCCTGAGAGGGCAACCAGATGTGCCTGCCTCATGACGTGATGCAGAAGAAGTGCAGTAGAAGTACACAACATCACCTATGAAGTATTCTTGCCCCACTCCCCTAAAAACCTAAAACTAGTCAAGCCTTTTGGTTTAACTATGGGAAATACAGGAGTTGAAGGAGCATTTCAAATGATACCAGGAGGACTAAACCAAATTCAGAAATTTGAGAAATTCTGTAGGCCAAATAATACAATTTCTTCAACAAATAAATGGCAAAACGGGGGAAGGAAGGATTGTTACGGATTAAAAGAGGTTTAAGAGACAGAGCAACCGAATGGAATGTGTGAGCCTTATTTTGATTGTGATTCAAACCAACCACTAAGAAAATGCCATTTTTGAGACAATGGGGGGCTTTAATATGGACATAGGTATTATATAATAGGAGCCCTGGTGGTGCAGTGGTTAAGAGCTAGCTCTGCTGCTAATTAGAAGGTCAGCAGTTCCAATCCACTAGCCACTCCTCGGAAACCCTTAGGGCAGTTCTTCTATTTCCCATAGGGTCGCTATGAGTCAGAATTGACTGGATGGCAACGGTTTTTTAATGGTTATGTGATATTAAGGTATCATTGATTTTGTTGCATGTGATTATGGTATTGTGGGATTTTTTTAAGTCCTCAGAGATACATACTGAAGAATTTACAGGTTAAAAAAAAAATTACTCTGGCTGTACTGTAAATGATTTCAAGTAGACAAGAGTCACAGTAGGGAAACTTGTCAGAAGATGGTTGTTATAGCTCCTGACAAGAAATACTCTCATTGAAGAGGATGAAAGAAGTGATGGGAGAGAGATCTGGGAAATAGCAACAACCGTCTCAATACCAAATTTTCGCTCACTATGCTCTTCAAGGGCAAGACTTGGGAGTCTTTTTCATTTTCATATCCCCACCCCCTATCACCTGGTTGTCTTCTTGCTCGATTTGTAATCTCAGTTTACTCACTGTTCCCTCGGTGAGGATTTGGAAAATACAGTCACCATAATTCATGTGTTCTTACTCTCCTTTGTTTCATAGCTAGGATGCGTGTGTCTGCACTGGCCTGTAAGTGATTTGGGCTTGGGAGTACGGTAGAGACGTTCAGTGGAATAAAACCAGGCTTAGTAACCCCAGTGGGCCGTTGAGAGGTGCATGTAGGGTCCCCATTGCTTGCTCTTGTGTGCCCTCCCTGCTAGAAACAAACACACACAGAAGACGTGGTCATATTATCGTTCTGCATGCTGCTACCTGTTTATCCCATAAGAGCTGGGATTGAACCAAAGGCAAGTGTCCTGTGACATTTAAAGAAGAAGCATTTTAAGGCCAATGTCCCTGAGCAGCAGCAGTTCTTTGGTGAGGAAGGCAAGCCCAGTGCTGCCAGAGTTTCTGATTTAGATTTTGGTATGAAATCTCCTGATTTTTAAATACTAACAATTTAACTCAACTTTTGTCTCACAGAACAGACAACAAATCACAATTTCTAGCCGCATTCAGCAGCCAACCTGCCACTTTGCTATCAGTTGGAATCAACTCGATGGCAGTGGGTATCCAAATCTAGTTGAGGACACTCTTCAGCTGTAGTTTACTTGACCTCTCTGCTGGCTCTTGCCCACCTCTGCTTCTCAACTTCTCTGCCTCATCCTTCTCCTTCATTCTTTGAACAAACTGGTGGAAGATGGGACTGAAAAATCTGGGCTAAGGAAATTGACGAGAAGGGAGGTCGGAGGAAAACTAGGAATGAGTTGGGTCATGGGGTATGTCTATATTCCCTAGTCATAACATATAGTTTTTGTAATACAGAGGAAGATAAAAATCAGACTAGAAAGTTTCTTAGTGGACATGGAATTAGAATAAAGGAAGGTTAAAACTTTGTTCCTAACTTTTTTTTTAAAAAAAAGACTTTTTTAGAGCAGTTTTAGGTTTACAGAAAAAAATGTGTACAGAATATAGAGAGTTCTCATCTGCCCACTCCCCCTGCCCAACATTGCTCCTATTAACAATCTTGTATATTGTTAGGTTTTTATTAAGGAAATTTCCAAACACAAATAAAAGTAGAGAGAATAGTTATATGAACCTTTATATACTCATTATTTGCTTTCAAGAATGATCAATTTTCTGCCATTCTTGTTTCATCTGTCTCTCTGTGCATTTTTTTTTCTGAAGTATTTTAAAGAAAATTTTGGACATCATATCATTTCATCTATAAATACTTCAGTATGTGTCTCTAACAGATAAGGACTTGAAAAAGTACCATTATCACACCCAACAAAATTAAAAGTAATTTAAAAAAATATCATCTAATACTTGGTATGTGTTCAGTTTCCCCTCATTGTCTCAAAAAAACTTTTTTATACAGTGAAACCTGTGAGAGCTGGAACTCGATGGGGCTGCCTTGTTTTTCCAGGTCTCGCAAGTTTTCCACCTTTGACAAGAGCAGTCTTACCACTTTACTACTGCTTGTTTTAGTGGAAAATGTTTGCATTTTCCTTCTCTGACAAGTTTCCGCCTTACACAGGTTCTGGCTTTCGAGGGTTTTACTGATTTAGACTGTTTAAATCAGAGTTCAGATAATGTCTACTTACTGCATTTCATTAATACCTCTTTTTTTTGGAATGCCGATATTTCTCAAATCTCTTTTAATCTGTAACAATTCCCTTCCCTTTTTTTTTTTTTTTGTTGTTGTTGATACCATTTATTTATGGAAGAAACTGGGTCATTTGGCCAAAAGCATTTTCCACATTCTGCATTTGGCTAATTCTACATATCTTCATGTGTTATTTAACATACTCCTCTGTCTCTGATATTTCCTGTAAATGGGGAGGTACATCTACAGCCAGGGAGGATTTACGGTGAAAATAATGAAGCGTAATTTTCAGGCCTTCACATTTACAGGCCCCTATACCTAATTTTTTATTTGAAATTTTTCTTAAATATCTTAATTGTTTGAAATTTTTCTTAAATAGGTTCCCACAATCCTGGATCCACATCTAGATAGAGGCTTTATTAGAGCCAGGTTTAATGTTTTCTTTGGCAAGAATCCTTCATAGCTGGTGTTGTGTACTTCCTTCTGTTGCTTCATCATGAGGCACATAATGTTTGGTTGGCCCCTGTCTTAGCCTGAGTTCTCTAGAGGAGAAAAACCAGTGAGTGTATATAGATACATATACAGAGAAATTTACTTCAGGGAAGTGACTTGCGCAATTGTGAGGAAATGGCTCAGGCAATTGTGGCAATTGGCAAGTCCCAGAGTCGTGGGTCAGGTAACAGGCTGAAGACCTTTGCTGGCTCACGTGCTTGCAGGGGCTGACAAACCCAAAATTTGCAGGTCAGGCTGGAGGCCACTGCTGGTTTACAGGGTTCCCTGGGTTGGCGAATCCAAAATCTGCAGGTCAGGCAGCAGGCCAGAGACTTCTGCAGGCTTACGTCCCAGGAACCGGAGGTCAGGTAAAGAGAAGAGTGCAGGGTGGAGAAAGAGAGCAAACCTTGCTGGAATACCCATTTATACACTGGAGGCAAGCTGCACCCCCAAGGAAACTCTCCCTTCGACTGATTCGCTGTTCACATCGGATCACAAAATGAAAAGGGATTACATAGTATCTGCCAAACCACTGAAAATCATTGCCTAGCCAAGTTGACATATAACATTAATCATCACAGTCCCCTCCTAGTAATGTTTGAATTCATCTCTGAATTCATGTATTGTCAGCCTGATCTATCCATCATAAAGTTTACCTTTCTTCTAATACCTTAGCAGCCATTGATAATCATTGGATCAGTGGTTCTTAACCAGGTTGTCTTAGGCTGGGTTCTCTAAAGGGGCAAAACCAGTGAAATGTATATATATGTAAATATATAGAGTGAGATTTAATTCAAGGAAACGGCTCACACAGTTGTGCAGGCTGGCAAGTCCCAAAATCTGTGGGGCAGGCATCAGGCTGGAGGCTTCTCCTAACTCACGTGGTTGCAGGAGCTGACGAACCCCAAATCAGCAGGTCAGACGGCAGGCTGCTGGCGCATGGGGCTGTGGAAGCTAGTGAATCCCCAAATCTGCAGGTCAGGCATTATTTTCATTAGGAATGCAAAGTGGTGATTCCTAATGCTTTTATCACTCCTATAACATCGGCTGTGATTCTTCTACAAATGTGGGCGCTTCCTCATCTGCTATCTGGTTACTCTGAAATAAATCCGTTCAGGAAAGCCAGGATATGTGCATGATGCTTTCCCTTTATCGGTTTTAAGAATAATGAATTAATGCCCCAGCAAACTATAAATGTGACCAATTTGGGTTTATTGTGGAGGGCAATATTATTATGAACTTACAGATTTTTAGATATTTGATTTTTTTTGTTACAATTTATTCTATTTTTGTTGTTGAGAATAAACATAGCAGAACTTACACCAGTGCAACCATTTCTACGCGTACAATTCATTGACATTGATTACTTTCTTCACTTGTGCATTCTTACCCTCCTTTTCCAAGTTGTTCCCCCATTAACGTAAACTCACTGACCCCTAAGTTTGCTAACTAAACTTTCTAGTTGCCATTGTTAATTTTATCCCATTGTCCTAGTCATCTAGTGCTGCTCCAAAAGAAATACCATGAGTGGATGGTTTTAACAAAGAGAAGTTTATTCTCTCAGTCCAGTAGGCTACAAGTCCAAATTCAGGGCATCAGCTCCAAGGGAATGCTTTCTCTGTTGGCTTTGGAGGAAGGTCTGTGTCATCAGTCTTCCCTAGGTCTGCAAGGTCCTTGTGATGCATCAGTCTTCCCTTGGTCTGGGAGCGTCTCAGCTCAGGAACCTCAGGTCCAAAGGACACGCTCTGCTCCCGGCACTGCTTTCTTGGTGGTATGAGGTTCCCAATTCTCTGCTTGCTTCCCTTTCCTTTTATAAGGTAAAAGGTGGTGCAGGCCACACCCTAGGGGACTCCCTTTACCTTGAATCAGGGATGTTACCTGGGTACGGGTGGTGTTACAATCCCACCCTAATCCTCTTTAACATAAAATTGCAATCATAAAATGGAGGCCAACCACACAATTCTGGGAATCATGGCCCAGCCAAATTGATACACACGTTTTTGGGGGCACATAATTCAAACCACGACACCCGTATACATAGATCTTAAAAGAATACAATGCTTAAGGCAGACATTCTTTACTAGTTAAGCTAAACTATTGCTTGGTTTTAAGAGGACTTCAAGGGATATGTTTGGTTTAAGGTTTAAACATTATCTCAGGACAGTAGTTTCAGGGGTTCATCCAGCATACAGGGCTCCAGAAAGTCGGCAGTCCATAAGAATTTGAAATTCTTTTCTGCATTTTTTCTCTTTTGATCAGGATACTTCTATAGAATCTTTGATCAAAGTGTTCAGTAATGTTAGCAGGGCACCATCCTGTTCTTCTGGTCTCATGGCAAAGGAAGCAGTTGTTCATGGAGGCAATTAGCCACACATTCTGTTTCCTCCTCCTATTCCTGACTCTACTTCCTCAGTTGCTCCAGACGAATAGAGACCAATTGTTGTGCCTTAGATGGCCACTTGCAAGCTTTTAAGACCCTAGGCACTACATAATGAACTAAGAGGTATAACATTAGCACTGAGCATATTATTGGGTAAATTAACTGGGATGTCCCATGAAACCATGACCTTAAACCTCCAAACCAAGGAACCAAATCCCAAGAAGTGTTTGGTTGTAATAAGCAGCGTTAACAGCTATTCTTTTTTTTTTTTTTGTCGTTGTAAAGATATCTATCACATAAGTTTTTCCAATTCAACTCTTTACAGATGTACAACTTATTGATAGCAGTTATCTTAACTGATTGTGCAACCCTACCCTTAATCATTGTGATTTTTCTGTCACTATATACCCAAACTCAGTACTCCATAAGCAATAACCCTCATTTTCCCCTTCCCCCTGCCACTGGTAACCACTAATAAACTTTAGTCTCTATATATTTGCCTTTTCTTGTTTTTTTATATAAGTGAAGTCTTACAATATTTGTCCTTTTGTGATTGACTTATTTCACTTAGCATAGTATCTTCAAGCTCCGTATTGTAGCATTATCAAGATTTCATTTCTCCTACTGGATGAGTATTATTCCATTGTATATTTGTACCACATTTTGTTTATCCATTCATCCTCTGATTAGCATTTAAGTTGTTTCTGCCTTTTGGCTATTGTGAATAGTGCTACAATGAGCACTTTTCAAATCGCTGTTTGAGTCTCTGCTTTCAAGTCTTTTGGGTATATACCTAGGAGTGGAAATGCTTGGTCATATAGTAGTTCTATTTTTAGTTTTTTGAGGAACCGCCACACTGTTTTCCACAGCGCCTGTACCATTTTGCGTTCCTACCAGCAATGGATAAGGGTTCCAATTTCCTCACATGCTTGCCAACATTTGTTATTTTCTCAGGGGACATCTAACTCAATTGGCATAACATCGCTTATAAAGAAAATGTTCTTCATCCTACTTTGGTGAGTAGCATCCGGGGTCTTAAAAGCTTGTGAGTGGCCATCTAAGATACGTCTACTGAGCTCACCCCATCTGGAGCAAAGGAAAATGAAGACTGATGGACCATAACTATGAAAGCCTCCACCAGACTGAGTACAGCACAGCTAGACAGTGCCTGGCTACCACCAGTGACTGCTGTGATAGGGATCACAATAGAGGGTCCCAGACAGAGTGGGAGAAAAATATAGAACAAAATTCAAACTCACAAAAAAAGACAGGACTTACTGGTGTGACAGAGACTGGAAAAACCCCAAGAGTATGGCCCCAGACACCCTTTTTACTCAGTACTGAAGTCACTCCTGAGATTCACCCTTTAGCCAAGATTAGACAGGTCTATAAAACAATAACACACGTAGTTCAACCACCATGTGTACGAGACTAAATGGGCACACCAGCCCAGGAACAAGGACAAGAAGGCAGGAGGGCACAGGAAACTAGATGAATGGAAATGAGGAACGCAAGGTCAAGAAGGGGAGAGTGTTGACAAGTTAAGGAGTTGGCAACCAATGTCACAAGACAATACGTATATTAATTGTTTAATGAGAAACGAATTTGCTCTGTAAACTTTCACCTAAAGCACAACAAAAAGAAACAAAAATTGTTATTTTCTGGTTTTTTTTTTTTTTTTTTTGGTTTTTAATCTTAGCCATGCTAGTGGGAGTGAAATGGTGTATGCTTATGGTTTTGATTTGCATCTCTCTGATGGCTAAAGAGCAGCCCTGGTGGCAAAGTGGTTAAAGAGCTTGGCTGCTAACCAAAAGGTCAGGAGTTTGAATCTACCAGCCACTCCTTGGAAACCCTATGGGGCAGTTCTACTCTGTCCTATGGAGTTGCTATGAGTCAGAATCGACTCAATAGGAATGGGTTTTTTGGGGGATGGCTAGTGATGTTGAGCATCTTTTCAAGTGATTGGTGGCCATTTGAATATCCTCTCTGGTGAAATGTCTATTCAAGTCCTTTGCCCATTTTTTGATTGGGTTATTTGTTGTTAAGTTGTAAAAGTTATATATATATTTTAGTCATTAGATTTTTATCGAACTATGGTTTCCAAAGATATTCTCCCAGTCATTAGCTTCTCTTTTCACTTTTTTGGTAAAGTCTTTTGATGAACAGATTTTTTATTTTTTATGTAGTCTCGTTTACTTATTTTGTCTTTTGCTGTTTGTGCTTTATGTTATTACATAATCCATTGTTAAAAGCTAGGTGCCACAGCATTGCCCCTGCGTTTTCTTCTAACAATTTTATGTTTTCATATTTAGGTCTTTAATCCATTTTGAATTTGTTTTTGTGTGTGGCATGAGGCATGAGTCCTATTTCATTTTTCTGCATGTGGAAATCCAATTTTCCCAGCACCATTTATTGAAGAGACTATTCTTTCCCTATCGAATGAACTTAGCACCCTTGTCAAAAATCAGTTGACCATTGATGTATGGATTTATTTCTGGACTCTCAATTCTATTCCACTGGTCTATGTGTCTGTTGTTATACTAGTACCAAATTGTTTTGATGACTGTAAAACCCCACTACCGTCAAGTCGATTCCGACTTACAGTGACCCTGTAGGACAGAGTAGAACTGCCTCACAGGATTTCCAAAAAGCGGCTGGTGGATTCAAACTGCCAACCTTTCGGTTAGCCGCCAAATGCTTAACCATTGGACCACCAGGGCGCCTTGATTACTGTCGCTGTATAATATGTTTTAAAATCAGGAAGAGTGAATCCTTCTACTTTGTTCTTCTCTTTCAACATTGCTTTGGCTACTTGGGGCCTCTTGCCATTCCATATAAAGTTGAGGGTTGGTTTTTCCATTTCTGTAAAGAATGCTACTGGAATTTTTATTGAGATTGCATTGAATCTATGGATCACTTTAGGTAGTTGTCTTTAGGTAGTTCTCTAGAGAAGCAAAACCAGTGAGATGTATAAATATATATATAGAGAGATTTATATCAAGGAAATGGAACACATGGTTGTAGAGGTTAGAAAGTTCCAAGTCTGTGGGTCAGGCTGGAGGCTTCTCCTGACTCACAAAGCTGCAAGGGTTAGCGAACCCAAGATCAGCAAGTCAGGCAGCAGGCTTCTGACTCACAGACTGTTGAGGCCATTGAATCCCACGATCAGCAGGTAAGACAGCAGGTAAGCTGCTAGCTCAAGTTCCAAGAACTAGAGGTCAGATGAACAGGAGCCAGCTGCAGGATCCAGAATGATCAAAATCCAGTGAGATTTGCCAGAAAGTCCACCTATGTTGGATGCAGTCCACACCCCCAAGGAAATTCCCTTTCAACTGTTTGGTTGTTCATAACAGATCTCATCATGGAGGTGATTATATTGTATCAGATCTCATTAATTATTCTTCCCAGGTATAATTGTATCATTATATAGCTACCATTAAAAAAAACCCATTGCCGTCTAGTCAATTCCGACTGTCTTAGGCTGGGTTCTCCAGAGAAGCAAAACCAGTAAAGTGTATAAATATATAGAGAGATTTATATCAAGGAAATAGCTCAAGCAATTGTAGAGGCTAAAAAGTCCCAAGTCCACAGATCAGGGTAGAGGCCTCTCCCAATTCACAGAGCCGCAGAAGCTGGTGAACCCAAGGTTGGCAGGTCGGAGAGGGGCTCCTGCTCACAGGCTGTGAAGGTCAATGAATTCCAAGATCAGCAGACAAGACTGCAAGGTTTCTCCTGATTCACGTAGCTGCAGAGGCTGGCAAACCCAAGGTCAGCAGGTTGGGGAAATGGACTCTCGCTCACAGGCTGAGAAGTTTGACAAATTCCAAGATCAACAGGTAACCTCCTAGCTCAAGTCCCAAGAACCAGAGGTGAGACAACAAGAGGCAGCTGCTGAGTCTGGAACAAGCCAAAAACCTTGGCAAGGCGAGCAGGCAGAAAGTAACCAGCAGAAGGCAGAGAGATGAAACTGAGGGGGCAGTGAGCTGACCAAGCCCCACCTCCGCCAGTACCACTCAGCAGATTCCATCATGGGGGTGATCACAACATTATACAAGTGCTAAAACACTGAGAATAATGGCCTAGCCAAGTAGACATACAATCTTAACCATCACACCAACTCATAGCAACCCTAAAGGACAGAGTAGAACTGCCCCATGGGGTATCCAAGGAGCACCTGGTGGATTTGAACTGCCGACCTTTTGGTTACCAGCTGTAGATCTTAACCACTATGTCACTAGGGTTTCCACAGCTGCCATACTACATCATAACTGCCAAACCACTGAGAATCATGGCCCAGCCAAGCTGACACACAACCTTAACCATCCTAGTAGTATTGACATCTTAACTACATTAAATCTTCCTTCTGGTGAGCCAGCCAGGAGTCATCCACTCAGTTCCAGAGGTGGATCAGACAACAGACTGGCCCTGAAGTCTGGTGCCACCGGAAGATTTCTGCTGGAGACCTTGGAGCCACCCTGGAAGCCAGTCTGCCTTGGACCCAACAGTGACTCTGTGAGAGACATGAAATGTGCCTGAGTTATTTGGTAACTACCTAGGTAGGCCTTAGAAGGGTCCTAAGAAGCAGGAGGAATTGACCATTGAGGGCATTAAAGGCTCTAGTTATCTGGGGTTATTTGGTAAGTAACAGGGTAATTTCTAGGTTAGGCCTTAGAAGAGTCCCAAGAAGCAAGAGGAATTGACTGTTGAGGGTGTAAAAGGCTCTAGGTATCTGTTATTATTTTGGTGCACTGAATTAGGTTGTGCAAGTGTGTGTGTGCCCAGAGAATGGGGAATGTTCAAGAGATCCCAGAATGCCACCTGTTAGGATGCATCCTTAAGAGCTGGGAATATTTTGGTTCAGACCCTAAGAAAAAGAAAAAGATGATTTTCTTTTGTAACACCACATGCCCTCAATATGAATTGGCAGATAGGAAAAAGTTGTTAGCATATGGGTCTCTAAATTATAATACTATCCTCCAACTTGATCTTTTTTAAACTTGCGAGGGTAAATGAGATGAAAAGTATTATGTGTGAGCTTTTAAAACTCTGTATCAGGAGAAGGTACTGCAGAAGAAATGTAAAATTCGAGTCCAGAAAGGGGGCTGGTGGATCATCACCACCAGTCTTCCCCTCTGTCCCCGAGGAAAAATCTTTGTTGCTCTTGCCTGCTGTGTCAGCACTGGTATTGCCACACCCTACACTTCCGTTCCAGGAGAAGCAGCTGTGCTGGCAATGATTCCTGCCGCTAATCCAATATGCCCTATATCTACGCCTCCCAGGCCCTTCCGACCTGTTGTGGGCTTGCAGCCCCATACACAGAACAGAACAGTTTTTGGGCACCCCAATTCGGTGACTAGGGAGACTAAAGGTAACACAAGGGAGACTGATTCTCAGGAAAGCCATAGCACAGCCAAGTCCAGAGACATGAACCCCCTCCTACAAGTTCTGGCAGGAGACACCAGTATGGTCTGGGTCCACCAACCTTTCTTAACAAGTGGTCTTTATAACTGGAAAAACCATTGCCCCAGGTATCAGGAAGACCCTAAGAGAATGCAGGATCGTTTGCCTCCACCTTCTGCACTCATAACCCTAATTGGGCAGATTGTCAGGTGCTGCAAGATGTACTCCTGACCTCAAAAGAAAGGTCTATGATCCTAGAAAAGGCTAGGGCTGAGGCTGACAGACACCACGAAGTGCAGGCAGTAAATCAGCCAGGGGCAGAGACTCTACCGGTGGGGGACCCTGGCTGGGATTAGAATACGACTGAGGGACAGACTCGCCCTTATCATAGGGAGTGCCTTTTAGAAGGGTTGAAGAAAGGGGTGCCGAAAAAAAAAAAAAAAAAACCTTAGCAAAACATATGGGATCAAACAAGAACCAACTGACGACCCCTCTAAGTTTCTGTAAAAATTTATGAGGCTTTTAGACAGCTCACAGATGTGGACCCTGAGAGTCCCCCCTGAGAGTCCTGAAAATGCTAATGTGGTGAGTATTTTTTTTTTTTAATCAGACATAGTGCCCCTGACATACAGAAAAAAATTCCAGAAACTTGAGGGAGGTGCAGAGTTGAAAATCTCATGGCTTGCTGAGCTTTCCTACCAGGTATATTCCAATTGGGACCAGGAACAAGAAAAGAGAAAAATCACCGATGATAAGAGACAAGCTGCATTCCTGGCCACTGCCTTGCTGGGAAATGACCCGTCTCCCAGCGACCCAAGAGTAGAAGGGCCCCTGAGGAGAGAGGGAGATGAGAGGCCCCAACCCCTGTTAAGACGAGACCAGTGTGCCTGGTGCAAAGAGAGAAGACATTGGAAGAGAGAGTGCCCCAAATTCCTATCCAGAGTTTAGAAAGAGCCTGGGGCTTTCCAGCATCCCATGATGCCAATGGGGGAAGACTTGAATTGAAGAGGACCAGAGGTGAGTCCCCCATCAGAACCTCTGGTTATAATGAAGGTGAGGGAGGAACCTGTACATTTTCTAGTGAATACCAAAGCAACCCACTCTCTCCCAACCTAGAAAAAACAGCCTGATGAAACAAACTGTGTCGGTAGTGAGAGTCTGTGGTAAGAGGGATAGATATGTTGCCATCTTTCATGATATCAGGAAAGTTTTCTGCCAACAAATCTTCAACAATTCTCTCTGTATTTTCTATTATCCGCCCCTGTTCTGGTACTCCAATCAGTCGTAGGTTATTCCTCTTGATAGAGTCCCACATAGTTCTTAGGGTTTCTTCATTTTTTTAAATCCTTTTATCTGATTTTTCCTCAGATAAGTTGGTGTCAAGCTTTATTCAATATCACTAATTCTGACTTCCATTGCCTCAGTTCTGCTCCTATGACTTTATATTGAGTTGTCTAATTCTGAAATTTTATTGTTAATCTTCCGGATTTCTGATTGTTGTCTCTCTATGGATTCTTGCAGCCTGTTAAATTTGTCATTATGCTCTTCTCTAATCTTTTTAGTTTCCTCTATTGTGTGTTCTGTGTTTTGCATAATTTCTTTCCCAATCTCTTGAACAGCTCTGTATATTAATCTTTTGTATTCTGCCTCCGGTAATTCCAAGAAATTTTCCTCCTCTGGGAAATTTCTGGATTCTTTATTTTGGGAGCTTGCTGAAGCCATCATGGATTGCCTCTTTAGGTGATTTGATATTGACTGTTGTCTTCCAGCCATCAATAAGTTATTATATTTATTTATTTTATGTTTGCTTACTGTGTCTTAGCTTCTTTTTTTTTTTTTTTTGATATGCCCAAATAGGCTGCTCATATGAGCTAGTTTGATTCTTGGCACCTTTGAAGCTCTAATATCCTGTCACCAGGTGGTTAGATCTGTTACTAGGTATGTGAGCTCAGGAGTCCACCCACCCCTCCTGTATGGATTCAGCTCAGGTGCCCAGGTAGATAGCCACCAAGTGTGTGGTGTAGGCTCTCACTTACAGTCCTAGACTGGCATGGGTGATTGGTGTAGGCACAGGCATCTGGCTGCAGCAGGGGGGCACACTCTGAGCAAGGCAGGGGGCTTACGGCCACTCCCGACTGTCCAGGAGGAAGGTGTGTTCCTGTTCCCTAGAGCATGTAGATGGGTGGGTTTTGCAGCCGGACTTTGAGCACCTAATGCTGTTGGCTGGAAGGACTGGGGGGCCCCTCTTATTCATGGGCCCCTATCACAGGTGGCTAGGTGGTGTGGGTGGAGCCACCAGTCCTCAGGCCCCTGATGTGGGTAGGTGAAGACCTGTTTAATGGGCAGAGCAGAGTCAAATGTCAAGAACCTGCCACTTCACAGCTGAAACAGCTGAAGTTAGAGTTCCGGTATATACCCTGTTGTACTGCAGGAATAAGGGCCTACGCTGTTGAGATGAGCCCACACAAGTCTATGCAGGGGGAAAGCACTCAGAGTCCATGGATCCCTTATGCCTGTGCCTAGGCAAAGGAGCTGTGCCTACCCTGGGTTCCTGGGTTAGGGGAGCTGGCAGTTTATTTTTTCCCTTTGTTTGTTAATTTGTTCACTCTCCAAGGCAGGGAGAATGGCTCCAGGCGTCTGACTGATCCTACTTCCAGTCCAAGAGACTCAGCAATTGCGGAAGCTGGTCTGGGACCCAGTGCAGAGCAGGGATTGGGGAGGTAAATGGGAGAGAGGTTTTTCCCTAAGGGGGATGGTTTTGATCTGCGCGGTAGGCCATATGCAAGTACTTATCTTTCACTGTTCCAGGGCTCCTTCTCACTGGTTCTGGGTGGCTGTGAAGACTCTCTGGCGCTGGGTCTCCCCTGGTGTGGAATATGTGCCTCCCGAGCACTGCCACTTGCCTGTTTCACCGCTCACCCCCGAGCTGATCAGGCCTGAAGGGCTCAGGTTCTCACTGGGTCAGGTCGGGCAACCCCTCGCTGCTTCCGAACTGTCTCTCCCTCCCCCTGCCACTTAGTCCGGTTCCTCAACTTTGCCTTTGATGTTCAGGGTTCCCAGACTGCCAAATATAATCAAGTCACTTGTTTTTTCTGGTCTTTGTTGTAGGAGGGTCCACCGGAAGCATCTGATTACTCCACCATCTTGGCCCCGCCTCCTCTGTGGTAAGAGGGAGAACCCTCCCTTCTTCCAGCCTCTAACCTGCTCCATACAAGGGAAGTCATTAACACATTCTTTTCTCTACATGCCTGACTGTCCCATTCCCTTGCTGTTAAGAGACTTGTGCAAACTTCAAGCACAAATTTCTTCTGATAAAGTGACCATGCAAATGCAGATACCACCAGAGAATGGATTGTGGCTGCAGATGGCCCTTACCACTGAGTCACTCACCAATTATAGCATGGAAGGACACTACCAGGGATCGGTAGGACCATACATCAAGGACACAGGGGTCCTGTGGGCATGGGCCAACAGCATGCCAGGATGCACCCAAAATGTACCCCTGGTGGTGATCAAGATCCTACCTGGCATAGTTCCACCCCAACTTAAGCGATACCCCATCTGGGCAGAGATGCGACAGGCATTGGGAAAAATCATCACCAGATACCTGAAACATAGACTGCTCAGACTGTGTCAGTCACAGTTCAACACCCCCATCATGGTGGTGAAGAAGAAAACGGAAGAATACCAGTTCATTCAGGATCTGTGAGCTCTCAACTAGGTAACAGCACCAGCCGCAGTGAGTACAATTGCCTCCAGAATGCTATAGAGGTTTTGAACTTTTTAGGAAATGCAGAGTATTGGGTCTCAGAAGAAAAACCTCAGGTAAACCAAAGTAGTTGATTTATTGGGGTTTTGAAATCAGACAGGGAGAGCAAGAACTCCTCCCTTCCCAAAAAGACCCTATCTGCAGATTGGTGGCCCCTACCAACCGGAGACAGCTCTGAAGATTTTTGGAAATGGCTTGTTTTTGCAACATCTGGATCCCAAATTTTGGACTTACTGCCAAGCCTTTACAGAGACTTAGAGGGAAAAGACACAGACCCCTTAGAATGATCTGGGACAGAGCACCGGGCTTTTGATAAGCACCCCCAGGGGTCCAGCAAACTGGGGCAATGCCTGGAGACAACTGGCAGGTGAATTTCGCTGACAGCCTTGAGCTCCTGGGAATTACAAATATCTGCTAGTCTTTATCGACACCTTCACTAACTGGGCTGAAACTTTTCCTTGCAGTACTGATAAGGCCACCGAGGTTGTGAAGAACTTCCTGAACAAAATCATCCCTCGATTTGGGCTTCCCGTCTCCATTGGCAGTGACAACAGGCCCCATTTTGTGGCCTTGGTGGTGCAGTAAGTGGCAACCGCCCTGGACATTAATTGGAACTTACAGCCTGGAGACCCCAGTCCAACAGCAAAGTAGAGCAGGCTAACCAGCTCTGAAGAGACACCCAGCAAAGCTGTGCCCAGAGACCAAGTTGGTATGGACAAAGGCATTACCTTTGGCCCTCTTGAGAGTTTGGTCTGCCCATAGAGGCAGACTAAAACTTAGTCCATTTAAGCTCTTATGCAGGCGCCCTTTATTAGAGAACCCCAGTATGACAAACGTAGCTTGCCTTAATAATGATCAACCTCCCTCCCTCCACGAGGTTGGAGATGCTCAAGTTACTAAATACTTGCAGTCTCTTTGGGCGGCTCTGTCTTCTTTCAACAGATACACTCACCTGAGGAGCTTGCCTGAGCCAGAAGTGCCCTTCCATTCATTCCAGCCTGGTGATTGGGTCCTTCTCAAGGTATGGAAAGCTAACCCCCTTTAACAGAGGTGGACAAGTCCCTTTGAAGTCCTTTTGGCTGCCCGGATGGCTGTCAAACTCAATAGGTTCAAAGCTTGGATCCACCATACTTGAATAAAGAAAACCACCCCGCCAGACGCCAAGGGACAAACTCATCATAACTGTGAGAACTGGACTTGTGAGCCAGTTGGGGACCTTAAGTACTTGTTTTCCCGACACCTTCCTGCATTGGTGAGATCCACCAAAGACTCTTAGCACTGCTAATAACCTTCGTGTTAGTATTCTGTCTCCTACCCCTATATACTCTACTTGAACAGGTTAGATTGCAGTAGCCCTTTGAGTGAGCAGAATCAACCATGAACACGGTAATGTGATTATTCCTAGGAGTCACCCTATGTATAAATGCTGGATGGGATTTCAATGTTCTTAACAGGTTGCACCAGGCAGTTATAAACCATATTGCATGAGCTAACAATTACTGGATTTGATCACACTCCCCTTCGCACGTAGGGCAAGGGTTACCCATAATCCCTGTACCTCTCTATCCAACTTACTGGCTAAAATAAGAGGGAGTGCAGTTAATGAATAAAAAAACAAAACCCTAAGCAGGGTCCAGCACACCACTGTGTGGTCTGCCTACCCATAATACTTCAACAGTAAATCAGTGGCCACAATGGAAGGTCCACTGTTCAAGCCTATCTTCAGTATTTGCCCTCTCTCCGAGAACATGCCAAACAATTCTGAGCCACGCTATAGTTCAGAATGGACACTGGTCCTGAATGACCAGTGTCCAAAAAACAAAAGGAAGGAATAAGACAGAGGTCCCCAGGCTGCGGAAAATTCCACTGCCTGAAGCAGCTTGCTTGACACACCCCATAGCTTTATATTAGAATCCTGGTTCCTTTGCTTGGCATGCCCTGTAGCTTTACATTAGAATCCTGGTTCCTTTACTTGACACACACCTTGGCTTTACATTAAAATCCTGGTTCCCCTCTCCTTAACTGCTGCCCCAAAACTAGAGGAAATTGCTGGAAACCAGTTTAGGCTCCATGTAGACTTTAAGGATAACCTTTCAGACCTCATACATAGTAACTTCTCCACCTCTGGGTGGTGTTTAACTGCCATTTTCTGAACACGCAATGCATAAAGTTGTATGTAAACCCTATGTACCTGTGTAGTATGATTAAGAATGTTGCTGATGTAACTTGTACCAACTGCCTGCTTGTAAACTCTTTAAAAGTAACCTTTCTCCTCACCCTTGCTGTGCAGCCTTGGCAGCAGCAGCCCCCACTGTTTCCTTTCCTTGCACAATGAAATAGAAGCGCATTTGCACTCTCCTACCTCAGTCTCTCATTTATTGGCTGAGATGAGTCGCACTGAGCAGAATCTGGGGTTTCCACCCAGCAACTTTTCAATCCATGAACATGGAACGTCATTCCATTTAATTAAGTCTTCTTTAATCTTGTTCAGCAGTGTTTTATAATTTTCATTATATAAGTCTTTCACATCCCTGGTTAAATTTATCCCTAGATATTTCATTCTCTTAGACGCTATTGTAAATGCAATTGTTTCCCTAATTTCCCTTTCAGATTTCTCATTGCTGGTGTATAGAAACTCAACTGATTTTTGTTTGTTAATCTTGTACTCAGCAACTTTGCTAAATCCTTTTACTAGCTCTAGAAGCTTTCTTGGGAATTCTTCTGGATTTTCTATATATAGGATCATGTCTTCCATAAATAGAGATAATTTTACTTCTTTTCTAATCTGGATTCATTTTATTTCTTTTTCTTTTATTATTGCTCTAGCTAGGACTTCTCATACCATGTTGAATAGAAGTGGTGAAAGCGGATATCCTTGTCTTGTTCTCAATTTCAAAGGGAAAACTGTCAGTCTTTTTCCATTAAATATAATTTTGGCTGTTGGTTTTTCATATATACTCTGAAACATGTTGAGAACTTCCATTCTATTCCAGTCTTCTCTATGGTTTTCATCAAGAAAGAGTGCTGAATTTTATCAAATCTCTTTTCTGCATCCCTAGAAATGATCATGTGTTTCTTTTACTTTGTTCTATTAATGTGACGTGTTACGTTGATTGGTTTTCTAATGTTGAACCATGCTGTGGATTGAATTGTGTCCCTAAAAAGTATGTGTTGTAAATCCTAAGCTCTATGCCTGTGGTTATAACCCCATTTGGCAATGGTTTGTCTTTGTTAAGTTACTTCTAACAGGATTAGTGTAGGACGTGTCTTGAGTCAATTTCTTTTGAGATGTAGAAGAGATTAAACAAGCAAGCAAAAGAAGCAGAGATGGGGAAAGAAGATGCCAAGCCACATGAAGATTACTCAGGGGCAGAAACTCAAAGAAGACAAGTACCTTCCTCCAGAGCCAACAGAGAGAGAAAGCCTTCCCCTAGAGATGGTACCTTGAATTTGGACTTCTAGTCTCCTAAATTGTGAGAAAATAAATTTCTGTTTGTTAGAGCCATCCAGTGTGGTATTTCTGTTAGACAGCAGCACTAGACAACTAAAACAAACCATGCTTGAATTCCTGGAATAAATTCCACTTGGCCATTGCGTATGAATCTTTTAATATGCTGTTGGATTCTGTCTGCTAGTATTTTGTTAAGGATTTTTACATCTATATACACAAGGGATATTGGCGTGTAGTTTTCTTTTTTGTGGTGTTTTGTTTTGGTAGCTATTTGATGTGTTTTAATCCATTATAGTTATTATTCTTTTTAATGTTCAAGTAGTCTCACCAGTTCCTTCTGTGTCCTTTTGACATGATTCTAGTAGTCCTTAGGGGCTTCCTTCCTTTCTATTTTATACGTTTCCTGCCAGGAAAACCATTTTAGTGGGAAATGGTATTTAAAGATGAGATGGATCATCTTAGGGAAATTTCATTCCCCACTGCAGAAAACTTACTTTGGATAATCTAAATTTCCCAGATCCAGAAACATTTCTCCTCCAAGGTGATGCGACAATTTCTGCCAAAGTTTGCTTCTCTGATTCATCTGTCTAGACTTAGCCACTCCTCCATTCACTCATTCAACCAATATGTATTGAGCAGCCATCTTGGAGCAGGCATTGTTATGAACGCTGAGAACAAAAGAGTGACCAAAACAGGTCAAAATCCTTGTTCTCGTGGATTTATCTTGTTTATTGCAAACAAACAAAAACAGGATGAATACAATAAAAATTAAGTGTCAAAGACAAAAATAAAGTGTAATGGGTTGAATGGTGACCCCCCCCCCCCCCAAAAAAAAAAGGTATGTCCACATTCCAATCCCTGGAACATGTGAATTTGCCTTTATTTGGAAAAAGAGTCTTTGCAGCTGTAATTAAGTTAAGCATCTTGAGATGAAATAATCCTGGATTATCCAGATGGGCCCTAAATCTAATGACAAGAGATACAGAGAAGAGGAGGAGAGAATGTGCTCACAGAGGCAGCGGTTAGAGTGATGGGGTCACAAACCAAGCCACCAATAGCTGGAAGAGATAAGGAACAGAATCTTTTTTACAGCCTCGGGAGGAAGTACAGCTCTGCTGAAACCTCCGTTTCAGACTGCTTCCCTCCAGAACTGAGAGAATTTCTGTTGTTTTAAGCCACCAAGTTTGTGGTAATTTGTTATGGCAGTCATAGGAAACTAATACAGGTTTTGGTACCAGGAAGTCAAGTGCTGTTGTTACAAATACCTAAAAATGTGCAAGTGGTTTTGGAATTGGGTAATGGCTAGAGACTGGAAGAATTTTGAGAAGCATGATAGAAAAAGCCTAGATCGCATTTTTGAGATGGTTGGTGGAAATATGGGCATTAAAAGCGACTCCTGGAGAAGGCTGAGAAGGAAGTGATAGAAAAAAGCTTCTAGTATCTTAGAGAATTCATATAGTGTCATGAATAGAACGTTGGTAGAAATACTAATGTTAAAGGTGCTTCTGGTAAGGGCTTAAGAAATGCAGAACATGGTATTGGAAACTGGAGAAAAGGTGGTTCTTGTTACATAGTAGCAGAAAGTTGGTTGAACTGTGTCCTACAGTTGTGTGGAAACCAGAATTTGTAGGTGATGAACTTCACTATTTAGCTGAGGCTATTTCTAAGGAGAATGTTGGAGATATGGCCTGCTTTTTTCTTACAGTAAGAAAATTCTTATAACACTGCTTATAGTAAAATGTGAGATGAAGGAGTCCCTGGGTAGTGTAGATGGTTAAGCGCTGGACTACTAACCAAAAGGTTGGCAGTTCAAACCCACCCAGAGGCTGTTCGGGAGTAAGGCCTGGCGATCTGCTTCCTAAAGGTTACAGCCTTGGAAACCCTATTGAGTACAGTTCTACTTTTCACATATGGGCTCACCATGAGTCAGATTCAAACTGACAGCAACTAATAACAAGAAGGATGATACTTGAGATGGCTTTCTTGCTCAAAATATGATACTTGAGATCACTTTTTTGCTCAAAATGTGAGATGAAAGAGATAAATTCAGGAAAGAACTGTTCAAAGCAAAAAGGAATCTGTATTTGATCATTTGGGAAATTCTCAACCTTACCAGATTGCAAAAAATGTTAAATTAATTGTTAGGATATTGTGCTCTGGAGAGAAGGCCAACAGTGTGGCTGGGCAACTTTTGCTGAAGAAATTAGGCATGTGACTCATAGATCACAGCAGAAGCCAGGATTAGAGATGGGATTATCCAAGAAAGATCTGTGGAGGATGCGCTTGTCTAATGGTGTGAGTTCTTCTGACGCATACAGGAGACTCACAAGGTTTTTGAAAATGTTGTGTCAGCAGAATCACTGCCAGCTTGGACTGAAGGGGAAAGGAACAGGATAAAGTGAAAGAGGCAGGAAGCAGGCTGATAGAGCCATTCAGCTACAAATATGGGCTGCCCTTCAAGGAAAGGAAGAATGATTTCATGGGAAGAGCTGTGGCTGTGGAGGGAGAGGCTGGAATCATTGGTGCAAAGGCAGAAGCAGAGGCCAGAGGTGTGGGCACAGAGACAGAGGCCAGAAGAGTACAGGCAGGGGCTGGAGACATGGGCTGCAGAGCTGCCGTGGGCCCAGAGAGTGGAGCCACAAGCCACCAAGCAGTACTCACAGGTCACGAAACCTAATGGAATTTTCTCTGCCAGATTTCTGATTTGCTTTGGACTGGTGACTTCTTTATTCCCTCTATTTTCTTCCTTTTGGAATGGGAATATCAATGACTGATATCCTATTCCTGTTCCAGAGACCTGGTGGTGCAGTGGTTAAGCATTTGGCTGCTAACCAAAAGGTCGGCAGTTTGAATCCACCAGCCACTCCTTGGAAACCCTATGGGACAGTTCTACTCCGTACTATAGGGTCTCTATGAGTCAGAATCGACTCAATGGCAATGGGTTTTTTTGAGGGGGTTATGCATGTTCCACCACTGTATTTTTGAAGCAGGTAACATGTCTTCTAGGTTTCACAGGTTCACAGATGGATGCCTCATGATGGATTATACCAGTCTCACCCATACCTGATTTGGATAATGAGATTTGGGATTTTTTTCTTAAAATATATTTTATTTTTGGTGAAAATATGCATTGCAAAACCTGCTCCCATTCCAGTTTCTAGACATAATAACCAGTAACACTGGTTACATTCTTCACACTCTGTCAACATTCTCATTATATCTGTTCTAGTTGTTTCACTCCTACTAAACTCTCTGCCCCCCAAACTTCTTATCTATGCTTTAAAATAACCGTTGACTATTTGGTTTTATCTGGGTAATTTTTGTACAGGAATGCAATACTTAATGGTGACAATCTACTTTTTGAGGTAAAATGTTACTTAGTTTAAAGATGACTTTAGGGGGTAATTTCAATTCAAGGCTTGAGGAGTAACTCAAGGCCATAGTTTCAAGGATTCCTCCAGCCTATGTCCAGTAAGTCTGGATTCTTTAAAAATATGAAGTTCTGTTCCATATTTTACTCCTTTTCTATTAGGATAACCCTGATCAGAGCGTTCTATAGTGGTAGCCGGGCACTATCTAGTTCTTCTGGTCTCAAGGTATAGGAGACAATGTTCAAGGAGACAGTTCTATAGTCCAGTTCCATCTTTGATTCTTGGCTTTCTTTATCTTTTGTTCCAGAAGAATGGTGTCTTAGTCATCTAGGGCTGCTACAACAGAGATACCACAAGTGGATGGCCTTAACAAAGAGAAATTTATTTCTTGACAGTAAAGTAGGCTAAAAGTCCAAATTCAGGGTGTCAGCTCCCAGGAAAGGCTTTCTCCCTCTGTCAGCCTTCTCATCACTGTTCCCCCAGACTAGGAGCTTCTCTGTGCAGGGACCCCAGGTCCAAAGGACGTGCTCTGCTCCTGGCACCACTTTCTTGGTGGTATGAGGTCCGCCTGTCTCTCAGCTCACTTCTCTCTTTTATATCTCAAGAGTTTGCCTCAGGACACAATCCAATCTTGTAGATTGAGTCTTGCCTTACTAACAGAACTGCCATCCATCTTACCTCATTAACATCATAGAGGCAGGATTTACAACATATCAGAAAATCGCACAATGCCAGGAATCATGGCCCAGCCAAACTGACACACACATTTTTTGGGGGACATAATTCAATCCATGACAAATGGAAACCAATAGGTGTATATCAGATGGCTGTTTATAAGTGTTATGTCCCCAGACACTACTCACCATACTGGGAGGTGGAACATAAACGTTAAGGACTATATTATGTCAATTGACTGAATTGTCCCATGAGACCATGTCCCTAAGTCCTCAAATCAGGAGAAATAATCCCATTAGGCAATTGGTTATGTCCAATTAGTATTAGCATCTGTAGCTCCCTTCCCCCCCCCCTTTTTGATTGTTGCTATTGTTTCAAAATTATTTGTAACCTAGCATTTGCCAGTTCATCCTTTTTCTTATATACAGCTTATTGGCATTAATTACATTAGCCAAGCTGTGCAAACTTAACCCACATTCGGTGTCACCTTTCCCATTACCGTAAACAAAAAGTGACTACTACCTAGGGAACATACTTCCCTCTCTTCCCCACCCCTGACAACCCTGTTAACTACTAATGAACATTAATCTCTATAATTACCTACTCATGTCATTTAAAAAAAGTGAGAGCATACAATTTTTGTCTTTTTGTGACTGACGTATTTCACTCAACATCATGTCCTCTAGGTTCATCCAAGTTGTAAGATGTTCCGGGAACTCATTTTTCTTTATCACTGAGTAGTATTTTTTTAAAAAGTTCGTTTATTTTGTTGTTGTTGACAACATACACAGCAAAACATATACCAAATCAACAGTTTATACATGTACCGTACAGTGACATTGATTACCTTCTTTGAGTAGTGCAACCATTCTCACCCTCCTTTTCCCAGTTATTCCTTACCCATTAACATAAACTCACTGTCCCCTAAGGTTCCTAATGATTCTTTCAAGTTGCTGTTGTCAATTTGATCCCATACGGATAGATCTTAAAAGAGTATAATGCTCAAGGCAGACATTCTTCACTAGCTAAGCTAAACTATTGTTTTGTTTTAAGAAGACTTCAAGGGATATTTTTAGTTTAAGGTTTAACGATTATCTCAGGGCAATAGTTTCAGGGGTTCACAGAGCCTCCATGGCTACAAAAAGTCTGGAGTCCATGAGCATTTGAGATTCTGTTCTACATTTTCCCCGTTTTGACCAGGATTCTTCTATAGAATTTTTTATCAAAATGTTCAGTTACAGTAGCTGGGCACCATCCAGTTCTTCTAGTCTCATGGCAAAGGAGGCAGTTGTTTGTGGAGGCAAGTAGCCACACATTCTATTTCCTCTTCCTATTCCTGATTCTCCTTCTTCCTTTGTTGCTTCAGATGAATAGAGAACAATTGCTGTTCTTTGGATGGCTGCTTGAGGACCTAGGCACTATGCAAGGAACTAGGATGTAGGACAGAAGCGCTAAATGCATTATCAGGTCAATTAACTGGAATGTCCCATGAAAACCTGACCCTAAACCTTCAAAGTAAGAAACCAAATCCCGTGAGGTGTTTGGTTGTAATAAGCAGCCTCAGCAGCTACTCTTTTTTTTTTTTTTTTGTCATTGTTGTAAATATGTCTATCACACAACTTTTGCCAGTTCAACATTTTACAGGTGTACAACTTATTGACAACAACTACTGTAATTGATTGTGCAGCTCTATCTTAAATCAATGTGATTTTTCCGTCACCATAAACCAAAACTCAGTGCTCTGTAAGCAATAACCCCCACTTTTCCCTTACCTCCTGCACCTGGTAACTTTGGTCTTTATGCATTTGCTTTTTCTTGCTCTTTACATAAGTGAGGTCTTACAATATTTGTCCTTTTGTGATTGACTTACTTCACTCAGCATAATGTCTTCAAGCTCTATCTATATTCAAAACTTCATTTCTCCTACTGCTTGAGTAGTATTCCATTGTATGTTTGTATCACATTTTGTTTATCCATTCATCTCTTAATGGACACTTAAGTTGTTTCCACCTTTTCGCTATTGTGAATAGTGCTACAATGAACACTGGTGTACAAGTCACTGTTTGAGTCTCTGCTTTCAAGTCTTTTGGATATATACCTAGGAGTGGAATTGCTGGGTCATATGGTAGTTCTATTTTTAGTTTTTTAAGGAACCGACACTGTTTTTCACAATGGCTGTACCATTTTTCATTCACACCAGCAATCTCCCCACATGCTTGCCAACATTTGTTATTTTCTGTTTTGTTTGTTTTTTTAATCTTAGGTGTTCTAATGGGATTGAAATGGTATCTCATTGTGTTTTTGATTTGCATCTCTCTGATGGTTAGTGACGTTGAGCATCTTTTCATGTGTTTGGTGACCATCTGAATGTCCTCTTTGGTGAATGTCTTTTCAAGTCCTTGGCCCATTTGTTCACTAGTATTTTGTTGAGGATTTTTGCATCTACGTTCATTAGAGATATTGGCCTGTAGTTTTCTTTTCTTGTGGTGTCTTTGTCTGGTTTCGGTATCAGGATTATGTTTACTTCATAGAATGAAGCAGGGAATATTCCCGCCTTCTCCATCTTTTGAAAGAGTTTTAACAGTACTGGTGTCAATTCTTCTCTAAATGTTTGATAGAATACTCCAGTGAAGCCATCTGGTTCAGGACTTTATTTTGGTTAGGAGATTTTTTTTTTTTTTTAATTTTTATAGTTTTTGAAAGTTTACAATTCAAGTTAGTCTCTCATACAAAAATTTATACATACATTGTTATGTGACCCTAATTCCTCTCCCTATACTGTGACAGCACACCCTTGCTTTCCACTCCTGATTTCCTGTGTCCATTCAACCAGCCCCTAACCCTCTCTGCCTTCTCATCTCACCTCCGGACAGAAGCTGCCCATTTAGTCTCATGAATCTACTTGAGCTAAGAAGCACACTCTTCATGAGTATCATTTTATGTCCCACAGTCCAGTCCTATGTTGGGAGATTTTTGATCACTGATTTGATCTTCACTTGTTATATAGATCTGTTGAGGCTTTCTATTTACTGTTGGGTCAGTTTGGGTAGGTTGTGTGCTTCTAAGAATTCGTCCATTTCATCATGTTATCCAGTTTATTGCTTACCGTTGTTCATAATATTCTGTCATAATTTTCTTTATTTATATTGGGTCAGTTGTAGTGTACCCTCT
Organism: Trichechus manatus latirostris; assembly: GCF_000243295.1. Taxonomy (NCBI): domain Eukaryota; kingdom Metazoa; phylum Chordata; class Mammalia; order Sirenia; family Trichechidae; genus Trichechus; species Trichechus manatus. The sequence continues at coordinate 3,467,664 of NW_004444091.1, forward strand.
TTAATTTCTTATTTTGGTTATTTGCATCTTTTCTCTTTTTTTCTTTGTCTGTCTAGCTAAAGGTTTGTCAATTTTATCGATCTTTTCAAAGACCAACTTCTGGTTTTGTTGATTGTCTCTATTGTTTTTCTGTTTTTGATTTTATTTATTTCTCCCCTGCTCTTTGCTATTTCCTTTCTTTTGGTAGGCTTAGGCTTAGTTTGCTCTTCTCTTTCCAGTTCCTGGAGTTGTCAAGTTAGGCTGTTGATTTGAGATCTTTCTTTTTTTTTTGTTCATGTAGGCATTTATTACTGTAAGTTTCCCTCTGAGTACTACCTTCACTGCATCACATAAATTTTGGTATGCTGTGCTTTTACTTTCGCTTGACTCCAAGATATTTGTGATTTCTATTTTGATTTCTTCCTTGACCCATTGATTGTTTAATAGTGTGTTGTTCAATTTCCATAAGTTTGTGTATTTTCCAGATTTAAAAGAAAAATTCTGTTATTGTTTTCTAGCTTCACTCCAATGTGGTCAGAGAAACCACTTTGTGTGATTTCAATATTTTAATATTTATCAAGACTTGCTTTATGACCTAACGTATAGCGTATCCTGGAGAATGATCCAGGTGCACGGGAGTAGACTGTATACTGTGCGGTTGTTGGATGGAATGTTCTATATATGTTTGTTAAGTCTAGTTGGTTTATAGTGTCATTCAGGTCCTCTATTTCCTTGTTGGTTGTATTTCTAGATGTTCTGTCCACTATTGAAAGTGGTGTATTGATGTCTCCAACTATTGTTGTAGTGCTATTTATCCCTTCAATTCTATCAGTGTTTGCTTTATATATTTAGGTGCCCTGATGCTGGGTGCATACATATTGATGATCATTAAATCATCTTGATTGATTGACACTTTTATCACTATATAATGTCCATCTTTATCTCTTCTAACAGATTTTTTCTTAAAGTCTACTTTGTCTGATATTAAGATTGCCACCCCAGCTCTATTTTGATTATTATTTGTATGATACTTTTTCCATCCTTCCAGTTTCAAGCTATGTGTGTCCCTGGGTCTAAGGTGTATCTCTTCTAAACAGCATGTAGTTGGATTATGTTTTTTGAATCCATTCTGCCACTCTCTGTCTTTTGATTGGAGCATTTAGTCCAATTACATTCACTGTAATTACTGATAAGAAGTGACTTCTGTCATTTTGTTGTTTGTTTTGGTGTGTCTTAAGCCTTCTTTGTCTTTGTCCTTTACTACTGCTTGCTTAAAGTTCCCTTCTCCTTTAAATTTGTAAACTTTTTAATACATTTTCTTAGCAGTTACCATGAATGTTACATTTAACAGCTTGTTTTTATAACATTATAGGGTAAGTTGGTACCAACTTGGCTTCAGTAACATACAAGAAACTCTATATCTGTACCATTCCTCTCCCTCCTTTTGTTGTTGTTAGCACTAATTATGTCTTTATATTTCTTGTACCCTGTAACATAATTTTATCTTTGCTTTTTTATATATTTGTTATTAAAAAACATGATGGAGAAAATATTTAGAATTATTGAGTGTGAATACCTTATTACTAGCCATTATACTTATCCATGCATTGTCCTGTATTGGAGATTGTGGTGGTTAAGACTGTGTGTCAGCTTGGCTGGGCCATGATTCTCTGTGTTTTAATGTAATCACTCCCATGATTGAATAT